>NC_056730.1:1114824360-1115140610 GCF_019279795.1 Protopterus annectens
GGAATGTGATTGTTTTGACTTTCTCTACTACCTCCCCTTTGATAGTGAGTGGTTGGTGAACTGTTGCCTTTCTCCTGAAGTCCATAATAATTTCTTTGGTCTTACTAACATTCATACTGTTGTTTTTCTTATGCTTTTTAAATGTATTTTTCAGAAAAATGCTGTGGAATGCAATATATGTGTAGGTTGCCTGAGGTGTGACATTCCACATCATGTAGGTATTAAAGAGTTAAGAACATGAGAGTCTCTGAATGGGAAAATTATAACTTAGATGTGCTAGTTACTAAGATATGCCATTTTTGCACTTGAACTTTAAACAGTTTGTGTTATTTTAAACTAATTGGGTTTGGTTTGCAGCTTATTATTTACTGTACTTAATTTTCACACTACATATCAGTAAATATAAAAATGGCACTGTTCTTTATGCCATATAATTTGCAGATGCTGATTCTGTGTAACTGTAATTCAGTGCAACAGGCACAGACTGATTACAGTCTGCAGTAATGGGGCTTAATACATTTTCTGTATTGCATCTTTTCTGCTGCTCACCTTTCTTGTTTTATCTTTCTGATCTTGCTACCTCTCTTCTATGCCAACTGTTCCACGATGCAGCTTTTCTTTTTCCCTTTTGTAATCTCTCCATTTACAGGCTGCAGTGTGCATGTCTTCTTCACTGAGCTCATTCTTTCTGCAGAATACTTGTAATATCCATGCATTTCTTTGAGCTGTAATTGTATCTGAGCACCACGCTCTGGATGGCACATTTAATTACCTCAGATTGTTTGCCTGCTTTTTTTTTACAAGAACACTCTTCTATCTACTACTGCATGTAGTACTTTTCTGTTTTCCAATAGTATACATTGCTTAGGGGTCCACTACCCCAACCTACTTCACTTCCCCAGCAGTTTTCCTGCTCAGTATATATCTGTTTTACTTATGCCTAATGCCAAAATACCACTAAATACTACATAGTTTCAAGCACATATAATGATCTAACCCACTGTAATCTGTTCCTAGCCTTATAGCTGTTCATAATCCGTGCCATAATCCTTTACAGTCGCATTTTGTCCTTGGCGATAATAATAAAAAGTCATTACTTTCCTATATAGACTTGATGCCACCTACTGATGGTATATTTTTACCAGACCACCATGTCCCCTTTTGGTTTGTAATCTTTCTTGTCGTCTAAGCTATGTATGGCATGTTTCTTTTTCTCAAGCTTTTTTTTCCTCAGTTTCCTTCATCAAAGTGAAAACATTGATCCATCTTTTAATTTGCTGTCTTCAGTCAGTATATCTTAGTAGTTCCCCCACCCACAGCTTTCCCAACTTCCCCAACAGAGTTCCCACTGAATTTGCATCTGCTTTGCATATCTCTAATGCCACAACACAACTAAACACTGCAGGTATCAGGCATATATAATGATGTAACTCACTCTACTGCCTCCATCCCTTCCTCCCTGCTGCTATAAGTATTTACAACCCTCCCTGCTGCTATAAGTATTTACAACCCTCCCTGCTGCTATAAGTATTTACAACCCATATCAAAAAAATGAGCAGTCACATTTTGTTTCTTGATAAGAAATGTAAATTACATTGCTGTCAGACATGAGTATTAGAGCACTGAAATTAATGCAACTTCCAGATGCAGTCCTTTACTGGTCTGTTTTGCTTTACTTTGCATGGCTGAATGAATACAGCACCTGCAGCGTCCAGCCTCACTAAGGACAGCATTAGAGGACAGTCAATGTAAACTGGTTTTAATTATTTCTAAGGAAAAAATTGCTCATGGCTAAGCAACTTCATATTGCTCTTGAAAACATGCTGGAGGGACAGGTTCCTGACCCAGAGACTCCCCAGACTGTGGAATAGACTGCCCATATATGTCAAGCAGAGCGCCTCTTTGGCCTTCTTCAAAAGGAACCTTGACGATTGGATGGGAGAAAGGAAATTCACCCCGGGGATCACGTCAGTCACCCTGCTAGACAGGGGTCCAGGAAAGTAAACAGTGTGGGAAGAAATAGCCAGGGAATTGTTATGGCTAGGCGTGTATGGGCCGATAGCCTAGTACCAACCTATGAACCTAAAATGTACACCATTTTTCTTTTCTTTTTTTTAATAATTTATAAGTGCTAATTTGTACAGTGGATTTAATAGTTCCACATGTTACCATCCATCCATCCATCCATCCATTCATCCATCCATCCATCCATTAATTTTCTGACAACTGTTTTAACTTTTATGAGTCATCAGGATACCAAATATTATCTCAGCAGCTAGTGTGTGCATGGCATTGAGACTCCTTTCCTTCTGAACAAGTTACTGGTGTATAGCAGAAGACACACTCAGTCACACACTAACTGAACACCTACAGATTATGTAAGGAATGCTAGTACATCTACTGCATGTCTTTGGGAGGTGATTCACAGGTATCCTAGAATTAATATACCTTCACTATGCAGTGTTTCACTAGCAGTGGTGTACTTTGTATGATCAAATGAATATACCATGCATCTGTTCAAAGACCAGAACTACAAGACAGAGAGAGAAGCAAGAACCATTAGAATGCATTTGGCAGACAACCAGGTTAAAGTGGAAATGCTGGAAGGCATACTTTCAGATATGGAAGATGTAGCCCAAAAGAAGACTCTTCATTGGGCTGGGATCCCAGGAAAGTCTGAAACTAAGGATCCAAGGCGCTTCTGTAAACCTTTGTTAGCAGTGTGGACCAGGACTGCTGAAACTGAAATTGTTCTTGGAAGGGCACATTTTATATTTGTTCCTGGTACTCCTTTAACCTTCAACAAACTAAAGCATAGGATTGTTAGGTTTGCAGTGTAGAAAGACAAATTTTTCTTTGTTGTGGATACTGGGTAAAAATCTTTTTGTGAAGAAAAACGGGAATGCAGTTATAGTACAAATACGAGAAGAAAATGAGAGCAATTTCTTTCATTCAGGAGACTTCATACAGATAAGAAGTTACATTTAGACTGAATTAGCCTGTTATTTAAAATGTTTTTCCTTACTGGCACCAAGACTTTTTCTAGCCTAAAGATGCAAAAAAGGTGATTTTTGAATTAGTTCCAAAATTCCAACCGTATACAAGGAGAAGGACAAAGGGAAACCAGTACTTTGACATTAACAGTGAGAAGGAGGTGTAGTCCAGAGCAATTTCCCATGATCCAAGAGTCTTTGTCTTTTGTGCAAGGTACATGCCATTACTGCTTAATTTTGTCTTTGCTCCTACCTTTGAAATTCCTCAGGTGACATGTAGATATAGCCATTCTACATACTGTTACAGGAAGTAGGAGTGAGGCAAGCCTATTTAAAAGGAACATTGATTCAGCCGTACCTGATAGGACCAAAACAGACTCCTCAAGGAAGAGCAAACCCGCCTGGTGGACAACTGCCATTAACAGGCTTTACAAAAAGAGGAAGAAATTGCTGTCTAAGAGAAAGAGGGAGCAAGCCCTAAACTGTAAGCACTCCCCTCCTCAGCTTAAACAAGAAAACAAGACTTCCTGTGAAGTCCTTCAAAGTAAACTACAAATCCAAATTAGCTTCCTCAACTAAGGACAACCATAACCCGTTCTTTAGTTAAAATCTATAACCTAAAAGGAAAGGCCCAGATTTGTGTCAAACTAGTAGTTAATGAAACCACATATACTGAGCATGTGGATATAGCTAACCTGTTGGCTGACAAGTTCTATGAAAACTTCACTCTCCTGTCCCCGCCACACGTACTCCATGATATCCCTAACACCTGCCCCATACCCTGTATCTCTAAAGAGCAGGTCGTAAACGCCCTCTGTAAGGCCAAAAACACAGCATCTATGGGACCTGATAACATCCCAGGCTGCATCCTACATGGGCTCCAACATGAATTAGCAACACCATAGGGTACTCTTCTCATTCATGGTCTAAGCATCGGCTTCATCCCAGCTGAATGGAAAATGACCACTGTTATTCCCTTGCACAAAGGTGGTGCTTCCACTGACACCAGGCACTATAGACCTATTAGCCTGACTAGCCTTATCTGCAAGGCCAAGGAGCAAATCATTATGGACATTATCAACAAAGATATAGGTAATCTCCACACACTTTCCCCTGCTCAGTCCGAATTTGTCAAAGGGAGATCATGCCTGTTAAACCTGGTGGACTTTTTTGAAACAGTCAACAAGGCCCTGGACGAGGGGAAATCTGTGCATACAGCCTACCCAGACTAAGCCAAGGCTTTAGACACTATCCCCCACTCAGGCATCATTGATAAAGTCACCCAGCTAGGTATCAACCCCTATATCATTAGATGGGTCACTAATTGGCTCACTGATAGAACACACACAGTCAAAATAGGGGAATCCACCTCCAACAGCAGACCTGTAACCAGTTGTGTTCAACAGGGATCAGTCCTCGGACCTCTACTACTTGGAATCTATTTCTCTGAATTGCAGGCAAAAACTAAAGGCCTGTGGTTGGCAAAGTTTGCTGATGACTGCAAACTGGAAGTGGTCATAGAATCTCCAAATAATGTCAACATCCTACAAGAGGGTCTTACAGAAACAAATGATTGGTGCTGGAGTCATGACCTTAAACTCAATGCAAAAAAATGTATTATCATTCCTTTCAGTAAGAGTGATGTTCCTGCTAAGTACCACATCAAGAGCAACACCCTAAGTACGCAATCAGTGGTGAGAGACCTGGGCACACAGGTTGACAGCAACTGTACCTTTAATTACCATGTCTCTACATTTACAAGTAAGAAGGGCATTCTATATTGCTCATCTCATAAGTAAGGGCATTGCCTCCAGAAAAAAAGAAGTTATGACCTCCCTGTACTCTTCCCTCATCAGGCCAATAATTAAGTACAACATTCCTTTTGGTATGTACCTTTCCAAGTACCTGCAGTGATTGGAGAAACCACAAAGGTTCCTCACAAGGAAAATTCAAGGTTTTCAGCATCTGTCTTATGTGGATCATCTGAAATCACTGTCACTTTATTTTGTTTCATACAGACTACTCGGGCAATCTCTGCCTTGCATATAAGGCCATCTCTGACCCTGCTTTACTGGAAATACTGCATATCTGGAAGTCAAATGGTACATGGGTTACTTGCTCTAAAGACCTTAACCTGGTATATGACATTAATAGAACCTGCTGGGGGGGGGGAGATTTGCCTCCCAGCAGTTACCACACCTTTGGAACAGACTCCCACTTCATGGCAAACAGAGCACCTCCTTGGCCCTCTGCAAACACAATCTGGATGATTGGATCGGTAATTATAAATTCACCCCGGGAGTTCCATCTGTGTCCATCTTGGACAGGGGCAATAGGTGCTGATCATGGAAATAAGGGTAGAACTTGCTAGACTTGTAAGGGCCCTAGGGTCATTAGTCTAGTAACTTCCTGTGATCCTATGATTCTACCAAGTTTGTCACTGTTAGTGGCTGGTGTCATTAAAGAACTGATGCTTTTGCTCCTGCTGTGGAAGATATTCTCTGTGCTCATATGAACAATGTTTAGTTATAACAATGACATCAGTGGTGTAAAAAGTTATAAACAAAACCTAATGTTATTTTTGCACATAGTTAACTTTTTCTTTAGATTTGTGAGTTTCAAAGATGATGCAACACCATGTTTGTTTCCAAGCTCCAAGATAATTTGTGAGGTGTAATTCAAATTGGGTGAGATATTGGGTTTATGAGAAGAGAACTAGGGATGGGATGGCCACTGAGCTTTGAGGGTAGTCGGGAAACAGGGCCCTTTGGTTAGTGGTTAATGGAAAAGTTAAAGGAAACCTGTGCTCCCTTGTCACTAGTAAATTAGGATATGTGGAACAAGGCTAATATAACAATAACTATCTGGGTGCTGGTCAGGAGGCAGTCTGTTTGGCATGTTGGGATAAGACCTCAAGGAATAATTGGGAAAGGTATGTATCTTAGGAATGGGAGACATTTCAAAAGGGAAGCATTTGCGATAGGCCTAATAGATGGTGTGAAAATTAGTTTGGAATGTGAATGGCCTACTGGACCCAGTTAAGTGATCTACAATACATTCCTATATTAACATGATTTCACCGTACATATGTTGGAGACGGAGAATAATAAGTTAAGTACAGGGGGCTATAAAGTAGACTTGGCAGCATTGTTTCATGGGGTAAGGAAAAAGAGGTCATCTTATTTTATTTATGTATGTATGTATTTATTTATTTCAGTTTGATGACTGGGGTAGTCCACTGGGCTTAGAAGAGCCCGTTTTCACTGGAGGTCTGGGGAGAAAAGCTCCATAGTCAATGACAAATATACAAAACAAAGAAATCATTGGTATCATACAGACTATACAATATTAAAAAAATCATTTGCAGAAAGAAAATCTTACAATTATAGTCTTAGAATCTTTTACAGAGTACATATACTATATTAAAATAATTTGCAGAATGAAAATCTTGCAATTATTCATTCTTAGAATCTTTTACAGAATATAGAATGTAAACAAAATAAAAAGAGGTTACTAGAAGTTGATTATTAACAGAGTTTGGAGTAGGTTCAAAGAGGAGTTGTAGCGAGAAAGGCAGCGAGTATAGAGTAGATGCAGGAGTAGGATTAGCACTGTATAATATAATCAGAAAAGTTAAGTGGTTAGATGAAGATGTTTGAGGGACTTATGTAGGAAAAGAACATGAGCATTCCCACTTTGAAAATAGGTAGGAGTAGAGGAGGGATTTGAGGTTGGAGTGGTTTTGAGTATTTTGAAGGGAGGAAGGATGTAAGTTCCAGAGCTTAGCTAAGGAACAGGATAGCAGAGGGTTATAAAGGTTTGTAGATTTTTAGGAGGTTTTGGTTTTCTGATCTAAGTGAGCGATTGGGAATATAGGGGATTAAGGTGGTGGAGAGAGTGGGACAGCTGGATGGTTTGAATATGAGCTTATGGGCAGTGGTAAATTTGAGGAAGTTCAGGTAGTTAGGAAATTCAAGCCATTGTAGAGAGTGGAGAGAGATACAGTGATGGGTAGAGTTTCTAGAGTTAGTGGCGAATTTGCAGATTTTATTGCAGTAGGCTTCTGGCTTGGTTTGTAAGCCAAGTTGAAGATTAGTGAACAGAGGAGCGCTGTATATGAGAGAAGGGACAAGTTATGAGGAGGCTACGGTCCTTCTTGTGGAGGGTGTAAGGTAGCGGTTATGCCTGTATAAGAGACCTAATTTTTGGTATTTTTTTTATCTTTGTTTGGATATGGATATTGAATTTTAGATTTTCATCAGTTATGACACTGAGCAGTTTAGTATATTGGCACAATTTCCATGGGGATGTTATTCTGGCTTGTTATTTTGTAGGAGTTTTTGTCGATAATGGAGTTTTTAGATGGAGAAAAGGTCATCAATTTTGTCTTGTTAGCATTTAGGGCAAGGTGGTTGCTTTGCATCCAGGTTTCAGTATTAGAGAAAGCTAACAGAGTTTTCTGGAGAAGGTTGGAGGGGGTGTCAGCTGAACAGATGATTGTTGAATCGTCAGCATACTGGATTAGTGTGATATCTGAGATAGAGTGGTGAAACTTATTGATGAAAATATTAAAAAGTAAGAGGTCAAGTACAAAACCTTGGGGTACACCAGTAGGTGTGTATAGAAAGGAAGAGGTGGAATGTTTCCATTTGACAGCTTGTCTTTCAGAGAGGTAGCTAGTGAACCAGGCTGTGGTGGAAGGGGAGAGATTAAGAGAGGAGAGTTGAGATAGGATTATAGGATGGGAGACCATGTCAAAAGCTTTGGAGAGGTCTAGGAACAAGTTAGATATGATCTTGCCGGAGTCACATGCATGGTTGATGGAGTCGAGTAAGGAGAGGAAGGCAGTGATGGTACTATGGCCAGGACGGAATCCGTGCTGTGTGGGGGGTTAGGAGGTTATTATGAGTTAGACATGACATCATATGTGATTAAATGCATTAATCCAAGATTTCTGAGAGTGGAGAAAGAATGGCGATAGGCTGGAAATTAGTAGTATCTGTGTTTTTACCACCTTAGTGGAGTGGAATGATGAAGGCATGTCTCCATAGTGAAGAGACGTAAGATTCTTGGAATGACCTGTTTATTATAATGAAGATAGGGAAGGCTATGCTGACTGCAGATAATTTGAAGAAGGATGCGGATAATTTATCTGGTGCGGTGGAGCATGGTTTTAATTGGAGGATGAGTTTTTTTTATTGTGTTTGTGGAAACAGGACAGAGGCTGAAAGGAGGAGTATGAGTTATAAGGTTAGAGGGAGAGGTGGGGAGAAGGTAGAGAATTGTGGGGGTAGCTGGCAGTAAGTTTGGCTATACATTCTACAAAGAAGGTGTCAGATAGAGAGGCTGTTTCTTGATCAGTATACCTTGGGTTAGGGCATGGGTTGCCCTTACTGCCAGGATGAAGGAGGTTGGAGATAGTATTCCATAATTTTCTAGAGTTGGTAGTGTATTCAGACCGAAGCTTGATGTAATATATTTTGTGGTCTCTAGTTATTAATTTTTTTATGGTGTTGCGGAATTGTTTAAATTCAGATAGGAGACTAGATAGTTTTTTTGGTATTGTTTCCACCTTATTTCTCTTAAGAGCATGGTTTGTTTAGTTTCCTTTGATAGCCAAGGAAAGATTATAGCTTTAACTGTTTTGGTCCTGAGAGGAACAAGGGTATTGAGTAGGTTCAGGAAGGTTTCATTGAAATGATTGACGGCAATATCAAGGGACAACATTTTTAGGGGTGTCCAGTCTGTTAGTTTTAGGCAGTCTGAAAATATTTGTGAGTTAAAAATGGAGAGGTTTTGAGTTTGTATGTAATGATGTAGTTTTTGAAGAGAAGAGGATTGCCAGTCTGCAAAGGTTCATAGGTAGGTACTAGGCTATTGGCCCAAGGGCCTAAGTAAGCCTAGCCAACAAGGTTCCCTGGCTTACACCATACAAGAAAGTTATTATCCTGTGCCCCTGTCGAGCAGAGCCACAGAAGTGATCCCTGGGGTGTATTTCCTATTTCCCATCCACTCATCAAGATTTTTCTTGAAGAGTGCTAATGAGGAACTTTGCTTGACATAGATGGGTAGCTTGTTCCAGAGTATGGGAAGTCTCTGGGACAGGAATCTATCCCACCAGCATGTCCTGTTTATTGTGGTGACAAGGTTTATGTCCCTAGAGCATGTAGCTTGGAGGGATTGGGATTTCTTTAGGTGCAGCATGTCCAACAGCTCTGGGTTTGAAATAGCTTTATATGTTAGGCAGAGATCACCTCTGAGTAGGCGATATGCTATGGAGTAAAGCTGGAGTTTTTTGAGACGGTCAGTGTAGGGCATATGCTTGAGGCCAGTAATCGCCTTTGTAAGGTACTTCTGTGGCCTTTGCAGCTGCTGCAGATGTCTTGTGAGGTACATTCCAAAAGGGGCGTTGTACTCTATAATGGGTTTAATGAGTGTTGAGTAGAGGGGAACAATGACCTCTTTTTTCCTGGATGAGAACCCTTTTGTGATGAGGTGTGCCACATATAAGGATTTCCTGACTACTGTGGTGATGTGATTATCAAAGGAGAGACTACTGTCTACCTGGGTCCCAAGGTCTCTTATCACACATTCGGCGCTAAGTAGACTGCCACCTATGCAGTAGTTCATGGGTACAGAGTTTTTACCAAAGGGGATGAAAATGCACTTTTTGGCATTGAGCTTGAGGCCATGGCTCTGACACCAGGCATATGTCTCAGCGAGGCCCTTCTGTAGGATGTCCACATCATTTGGAGACTCAGCTATGGCTCCTAGTTTGCAGTTGTCTGCGAACTTCATTAATCAAAGGCCTTCTGTGTTATCATGTACTTCAGAGAAGTAGATACCAAACAGGAGAGGTCCCAGGACTGAACCCTTTGGTACTCCACTTTATCACTGGTTTGAAGTCAGATTTGGAGTCTACAACTTTTACAGTGTGAGTTCTGTCAGTGAGCCAGTTGGCAACCCATCTTGTGACGTAAGGATTTATACCTAGTTTAGTGAGTTTATCTATAATTCCAAAGTGGGGGATGGTGTTGAAAGCCTTGGCAAGGTCAAGATAGGCTGTGTGAACGACCTTACCCCCATCTACATCTTTGGTAACTGCCTCAAAGAAGTCGATGAGGTTCAGATGGCATGATCTGCCTTTCACAAACCTAAACTGGGTGGGGTCGAGAGTTTGGAGGTTACCAATGTCTTTGTTTATGAGTTCCATGATGATATGTTCCATGGCCTTACAGACCAGGCTCATCAGGCTAATAGGGCAATAGTTCCTGGGATCAGTGGTGGCTCCCCCTTTGTGGTCAGATCCGACCATAAGCTAATCCAGTGGGCACAAAGCCTGATGTGAGGTTATGATTAAACATGGTGCTTAGGTGGGGAGCCAGTTCATTCTGAAGTTCATGTAAAGCGCAGCCTGGGATGTTGTCCGGTCCCATGGATGCTGTGTTTTTGGCTTTAGAAAGTGCAGCTTTTACCTGCGTAATTGTGATTACAGGGACTCTGCATTCTTCTTGTATATATATGGGCCCTTTAGGGGGTGAGAGGGGGGTAACGTTAGCACTGAACCTATCTGCCAGGATGTTGGCAATATCAGTTGATTCTGTAATTTTCATGCCGTTGTGCTGTAACTCAGAGCAGATCTGGGTGTTGCCATTGAGATTCCTGCCATAGCTGTAGAATGCTTTGTGGTTGTCCTTAGTGACGATTTTGTTTTCGTAGCTAGCTTTGGAGGATCTTACAAGGGATCTTAGCTTCTTATTGAGGCTGACCAGGGAGCTCCTCTACTCATGAGAATTGACTCTCTTTTGCAGCAGTTTCTTCCTTCTGTTGTAGAGTTTGTTTATAGCAGGGGATCACCAGATTGGCTTCCTTTATTTTGGAGGTTAGCGTCTTGATTCTGTTTGGGATAGTACGAACCATGCACTCATGTAAGTGCTTATAGAGTGCATTTGTGTAGGATTCAGCAGTCATAACTGTATTGTCCATCTGCAAGGGTGTCATGAAGTTCGCCACTTCTGTCTTAAGAAGCATGAAGTTGGCTTTGAAGAAATTTTTTGCCGTGGTTTCCTTAATGTGGGGTGGTGGGATGTGGATATCTAGAGTGATTAGCTTATGGTCGGATCTGACCAACGAGGAGTTGACTTCAGGTGTGGAACAATGGTCACTCATGTTGGTAATGACTAGGTCTAGGATATTGTTACCCCTGGTGGGGGTGTGGATAAGTTGATCCAGGGCATTGGAATTTATGAATTCCAGAAAATGTTGAGTGAAGGAGTTGGAACATGAGTAGTTTTCCCAGTTAATGGTGGGGTAGTTGAAATCGCCCATTATTAGGGTGTTTGGTTGAACCCTAATATTTTCCAGTATATCAAGAAAAGAGGAGTGGGAATCCTGGGGCATGGTGGGGATCTGTAGCAAGCTACAATTTGGATTGCAGTTTTGCCCAGAGTTACTTGCACTTGGATAACCTTGGATGCATTATGCTGAGCAACTAGCCTGGAGGTGTGGATATCCTTAGTGAATGTGGACACACCTCTGCCTTTCGTGTTCCGGTCCAGGTTAGATGGCCGAAAAGAGTGGTATGAGGCAGACAGGTGGTCACTTAGAGGGTCATAAAGGGTTCTGGTATTTGAGATTAGGTTGGGATGAGATACTAAGATCCAGTCAATGATGGAGCCAGAGGATCCATCTTTATTTGGCCTGGTAGGAGAGTTTATTAGCTGGGTGTAGTTGAAGAAGTTGATACTTTGAGAAGGGGATTTAGAGTTAATAGTGGCCCAGTTGATGTTTACATCACCTAGGATGAAGGTTTCATTCTTAATGTTAGAGGAAAACTAGGAGAGAATGTCTTCAAGTATTGGGATGTTGTTGTCTGGAGGGATGTAGAGGGCAGCTATGCATATGGATTTGTGTTTGCTAATTTTAGGAGAGCTATAGTTAATTCAGAATTGGCAAATTTTGGAGTGGGATTGGTGTCTGGGGTAACTGTATAGGAGGAGGAGTAGAGTATGGCTATGCCACTTTCTTTTTTGCTCGGTCTATCAGTATGTATCATTTGGTAGCCTGGTGGAAGAATTCCATTGACTTTTATACATAGTTTAAGACAGGTCTCTGAGATGGGAACTATATCAGCTGGTTGTGGTGTAGCCAGACATGTAGGTTAGGAATCTTATTTCTAAGACTTTGGGGATTAATTGTGGTGAAGCAAATGGTCTTGGGGATGTTGGGAGTGTGATGGGAGGGGATAAGAACTGGGTGGGGTATTGGTGGGGCCAGGGTTGAGATGGATGTCACTGGAAAGAGAGAGGGAGATTTGGTACAGCATGTGTATAATATAGTCTAATGTGGAAGGAGAGTTTGGGTAGTGATGTGGAGAATATTTGTTAGGGTGAGAAGGATGGGGCAGGTTAGGACAAGGTAGGATAGGTAGAACATTATATTTATAGAAGAGGATTGTGTGAGAAGAGTTGAGTTTGTGGGTTATAGAGGAGAAGGAGGGTTGTGTAGTGTGTTGGAAGATAGATGTGTAGTGTAGAGATAAAGTATGGGAGGGAGTGGGGAGGTGTATAAGGTAGGTGAGAGTGCACAGGAGTGTTATGAGTAATGACAAGCTAAGGAAGCATGTTTTAGTATGAGACATTGTATGGGTGGAGTTAGTTGCTTTCGGGTTGGAACTAGGAGGAGTAAGAGGGGTGATGGTTGATTGGGTGGAACGATGATGTGAGAGGCGTTATGGATAGATAAATGTAGAGGTAGTGAGGGTGGGTGGGAAATGAGAGCAGGGTAGGGGACTGTAGTGAGCCTGAGCCAAGTAAACAAAATGAGGCTACACCAACAGGGATCAGTGGATACAAGAGATGGCAATAAACAATCAGTGAAATCATCAAAATATTGCACTTCCATCAATTTCAATGGCAGCTATTCATTTCAGCCGCTCTTTTTTGTCACAAAAATCAGGTAAGTGAGCTGTCGCTGTCTATGCTGGATTCACAGAGAAAGATATAGTTTAAGTTGTTACAAGGTCCGTTGCATTAGAATGCAACACCATATATCGCTAGTGCACTGAGCGGTCGGGCAGCAAGGATAAAGAGAGGGTCAGACTACAGTTATATATCTGTAAGGGCTGCAACACAAAAGCCTATTTGGCATAAAGATATTAGTAGAACAAAGATGAGGGAGAAACAAGAAGGTTTCAATTAAGAAAAAGGGGGTGGGGGAGCATTGCAGTGACGTGCAACAGCTGAACCGGGTCAACAGATCGCATTTGAGCAAAATACGTTACAAAAGAGCAAAATGCACATACAAAATTAACTGTTGTGGTTGTTGGGACTATCCGCCACCAGACTGTTCACTGTAGGGATGGAAAATCTTTCCATGTGGAGTTGGCAGGCAGGTGCAGCCTTTATATAATAGCAGGGGAACCTGTAAAAGGAAAAAAAATGACAGAGGAGAGAGGGCAAGTGCCTGATGTAATACAAGAGGGTTAAGATTTAGAGTAAGCGGAGGGGAAATGAGGAGAAAGGAGGGTAAGTTTAAGGTTAGGATGGGGGATAGATTGAAATCCAGAGGGAGGGCAAACTAGTAAAAATGCAAGACAGAAGAAAGACAGCAGAACAGGTAAAATGATAAAAGTGGACAGGGTCAGACAAAGGGGAAGGATTAAATCAGAGCAGATGCAAATGGCAATTCATAGCAAATAATACAGCTATGCATAAAGTAGTTTTTCCATACAATGAAGATATCCACCTTTGTCGTAGAAAATGCTATCGCTATGTAGACGGGCAGCAATCACTGTGGTACTTTAAGCTAATCCACAGCGATAATATGTAAAGTAAAGCCACTAATAATACGTTTGTGAAACATTTATCCTTGCGAAGCTAGCTAGCAAATAATAAGCAGGCCTTTTACTAAAAGCACTGTCCCGCCCAAATAGACGACAGTGTAAAAAACATATTGCACAGGAAGTATTATGAATCACACAGCCACTAGCCTTTCCAGACCATATAATAGAGTATGGAAACTACAGCAAAACATCAACTGGCATTAAGATATAGGGCATACAGCTGTAGCTAAGAAACATGCATTAAGGGCCCTATGATATTAATAGAAATAACACTTTTTAAACTAAGTATTGACGATGTACCACTGCATAGTCTAGGTCAAGAACAGTTTAAGCTGAGATAATAGACAAACAGTAAAAGTTTAAACTCACATGCCTAATGCATTACCTGGTTAGCGTGCAAATTACCTGGTTAGTGTGCACCTTTGAATCCTAGAAAGATTAGCTTACACAGAAGGTCAGTATGAGACAAGGGTGCTTGAGAGGAGAGAGATGATAACAGTTGGTTGTGTTTATATAGTTACCCACGAGTCATGTAAGAAACAGTTGATTATTTACATTCACAGGGTTACAAACAGTTTTTTATTTACATTTGCTATTGTTTTATCTAAATTTCTATGTATTTTAAACATTTCTTAGAATGCCATTTTTATTTAGTATGTTTTGTGTTAATAAAGTTTATTACTTGAGAAAAACATTCCTTAAGGAATGCATGTACTTCCTTTGGCTTGAAACTCTTACTCCTTTAGCCTTTCCAGCACCTTCCATTAGTTATGCAAGTGATTGTAATTGTTTCTGTGTGTACTCAGAATACTGTAGAAGTAACATTAACTGTAGAGAGATTCCTGAAGTACCCGAGCCATTGATTTTTGTCAAATTACTAGCACTAATGCTTCTCCAAGATCATTTTACTGAAACATCTTAATGCTGAAGAACTGTTTGGAAGAGTCTTCTAATTCCTTCTGCTGGTATTATTTATTTTGTGAAACATCTTCCTACTCACATCTTTATCCCTAAAGATCCTAAATGTGTTTGTATGCAGTAATAAATACTGTGCAGCATGAAGTTAGTGGTAACATGAATGGTTCCACACATCTGCCCATATCCTGTTTGGTAATCTCATTCTTAGACAATATTACATACCTTTCCAGTTTCTCTAATTCTGTATCAACCATAAATCAGTGCACAAATAATCCAGTGCAAGCTTTATGAACCACGGACTAGCATTTTGTTGTAATTCAGTGTTGGACTTTATATAGTTTAAAGTTATAATTTCTTCATTGATAACTTATCTAATGCCCTGATGTTGTGATCCTGCGTTTAGCATTTTAATGAAATACCAGATCAATGCAGTTCATTGTATTAATTTTCTGCTAAACAGTGTTGTCCTCCCTGTGCTATACACAGGCATGCCAAATAATTAGATAACCACGGCTCACTATTAAAAGTCAGTAATATATTAATTTTCCTTTATGGCCCACTTTTTCACTGCATAGGTCATTAACAACAATTCTGACATTTCTATGGGTTTGCCTTAAACATTTTCTAAAAGACAAGAGAAATTATACAAATTGTTTGATTGAATTCATACTTTCACTCTTAACCACTTCTGTGATGATCAATATAATTTTATAGTATCTCCAGTCTTGTATATGTCCAAGCATTTTAGGCTATTTTTTCCACACCCCTTTCTGTTTTCTGTACATCCATCTCACTGTATTAACCACAGTATGCACATCTGTTCCTTTACAGTTATTTTACTTGACTCTCAGTGTACCAGTTGCCTCCTTCTTCTCACCCTTCTATCTACACACTTGCTCATTATAACATTTCTTCTGACATTTTCTGAATCTTTTTTTTTTCTTTGAAACAAAGTTTACCTGTATAATGTGACAGCTTTCTACAGTTAAAACATGCTTGCCTCTTGCAGTGTATTGTTGCCACCTTGTTACATAAATATTCTTTTGTTACAGTTTAGTAGCATGTCTTGGCACCTGTTTTCACTAACACTGAAAAATGTAGTACGTAGTTTAATGTAAACCTTTATTTGATGGTAGTTCTTTTGCTATACTTTCACTCCACTCCAAATAATTCCACCTTATATTCAGATATATATTTGCATTTATAGTTTGATGTCTTTTATGAAAATATAAATAGATTGTAGTCATTAATGGTTTGGGGCTTAAATGAAAGTATCCACAGACTTTAAATTATTTGATGATAGTTTTCTAGCTTTAGTAAACTGCAACAGACCTTGCTGTTTTGTGCACATTGCCTGCAACATACTACTACATTATTCTCACATCCATTGTTATTAGCTATATATTAAAGTTAATCTTTTTTAAAAATGAATTGATCAGGCTTCCAGATTAGCATCAAATGCATTTGTATTTTCAATATGGCCTGCAATTCTCTCTCTATTTTCTTGCTCAGTCATTTGCATCTTTTTAACTAATTAGGCCTCCTTTGTAGTTTGTTAGACAGTGTAGAATTTATTTTATGTATAGTCATCCAGTTGTGTATGCTCAGAGCTACACTGTGTAATGTGTTACTGTACAAAATTTAGTAACACTTTTCAGTTTGTTATTATTTTGTACATTGCAGTCAACCTTTATAAAATGCCTTCCTAATATGTTCACATTTTACCCTTTTGTTATGAAGAAGTCACTATGTATGGCCTTATTTCTTCTGCATGTTATTCACATAACTAACATTTTCCTTCTGCCTTTGTGACAGTGTAAGGCTTTTGTGTCACCTATTGCTCTGTTTTGTTTCTCTTTTCTTCTCTTTGCCTCATCAGTTTTAGTACTTGAAAGTTGAAAATGCCTCAGCGCTCACGGGGGGAATTCATCACCAATTTTTGTTGCTTTTAACTACAGGTAATTACAGAGATTTCATACACAAATTGTATATAGAGCCTAAGAAAAGGCTGATGCTACTATTTAATTGTTTTTCAAAATTACACAGTTATGGACAAAGAAAACTGCAGACAAGGAAACACACACAGACACATAAGCATTTTCAAACCAAACTTTGATTGGAAGTGTAGCAATTATGAGATAGGAATTCAAAGTGTGAGTGGACTAATGCAGCCATGAGCTAGTACATGTAGGTGGGACAATATGCCTCCTGATATTTTACATTAAGGAATAAGCCAAGATGGATTAGATTAAGCAACAGATATCAATGACAGTGCTTTATGTTTTCTGGATAAGCTGGAAGTGGCAAAGGATATACTTGTTCATGATTACATAGGAGTCTAGACGTCATATAACGGGAGACAGTAATGTGTATTTGGTCACTATATAACGCTCAGTTTGCTGACTACGCTGCTTCAGCATGTGGCAAAATGATAATCTGTTTCTTATGACCATAGGGGAGGCAAAGGCTAAATTAATAACAAGCTGTTTGTTTTGGCAAACTGAATTACAGTTTGTGTGTGTAAATTCTATGCTGTTTGGTTTAAGATGTGTTGCTAGAGTTGCATAATTCACCCCCTATAATTTACTTCACTACTTTCCTGTACATTTTAAATGTCCTTTTCTGGTGGTGTCTAATGTCCTGTCTTAACCTCACCGCATTGCTATTAATTTATTTGACAGTATCTCTTACCTGTGTGATTCTGGCCATTGTACCTAACAACTGATTGACCAAAAACTAACTGTAATTTCATAAATGCAATTGTAAATATTTGTAATGATCTCTCCACATAGCCCTTGTCCCGTTAAACCACAGATGTAGAATTAATGGTTTAATTATCGTATTGGATATGTTCATTATTGCTTCAGAGAACAAAATAATTTCACAGTACTTGTTAAAAACAAGTTCTACATTTCCATGATGCTTATCATCTCTGTGCTGTTTACTTTGATTCAATTATGTAGATCAATTAATCATCCAGATTTTAAAAAAGTTAGAATCTATAAAAGATTTGTGGATGACGTCCTTTTTGTATGGGATGGTACTGAGTCAGATTGCATTAAATTTGTTAAAGAGTTGGAAACAACTTCCTCTTTTCTAAGGTTCACAGTGGGGACCTCCTATAATCAGATACATTTTTTAGATTTGCTATTACAATTTAGAGATGAAAGGATTGTTACATCTTTATATAGGAAGTCTACTTGGAGGAATACGCTGCTACACTTTAGCAGCATCCACCCGAGACATACCTTTGAAGGGATAATATCCAGTCAATTGCATAGAATTTTTAGAATATGCAAGCATAGTGATACCTTGGATAGGGAACTTAATACATTAGAGGTTTTGTTCAGGGAAAGGGGGTATCCCCCCAAGATGTTTATAGAATGTAAACAAGAAGTTATGGACAAGTTACTTGTTTCTGGGGGTACTGTTGCAGCCAGTAACACTGCTGGTCATAGGAAATGTATTATTGTTAAAGATAATTTTACAGATAAATTGAGCTATGTTACTAAGTTCACTAGTGACAGCTTTAATTTAAATAAGATCATTGCCAGAAATTGGAATGTGTTGGTTACAGATACTTTTACTAAAACCATAGTGGGTGAATTTCCTAGGTTCAGCTACAGAACCTCTAAGAATCTGAAAGAAATCCTCTGTTTAGAACGTACACTTTCACACAGTATTATCAATCATGATAAAATGGGCACCTTTCCATGTGGTGGCTGTTCTGTGTGTCCATACATATCCAAATGTATTAGTTTTATACATCCAGAAGGTATTTTTACATTTGTTCCAAGATTCTTTAGTGATTGCAATAGTAGCAATTTGATATATTTGGCTACATGCAATCAGTGTGACGCATTTTACGTCGGTTTGACTAAGAGACGGTTACGTGACAGGGTTTACAACCACTGTTACGACATCAGGAAAGAGAAAGAGTCTAATGCTCTAGCCAAACATGTCATAGAGTACAACAACCATAACTTTGTCTTTAAAGTACTGGAGATGTTACCTCAAAATCCCAGAGTAGGAGATAATAACAATCAGTTAGCCATTAGAGAACTGAAGTGGATTTTGACCTTAAAAGCGCACATAACCCCTGGGATCAATCATTCAGTATCTGTAAAACCTATCTTGGATAATCGAAAGAAATATTGATCAAAAAATATAAATATTAAGTCTGACATTTCAATTTGATGAATTAAAAATTGATTTAGTTAGATAATATATTAGTTTTATTTTTATAAATTTTATTTCTACATTAGTACATCATTACATTTTTAGGGATAGCCATGACGACACAGTTATTTAAATATTTAATTTATTGACATCAAGCTTTTCACTGGACTTTCTGGATGAAGAGAAATTGTAGTTCTATTTATATTTTATGAGAATTTTTCATGAGTTGATTATGCAAATATTTTGCTCTAGTTTTATCTGTAGCAACTATATATATTACTTTAGTGTGGTTGCATTTGTTTAATGTTTAATATTTAAGTTTATTTTATTTTATACTGGTGAAATTGAGTCTATAAATGTAAAAAATGTTTTTATATTTATATACAGTTGACTTGATGATTTTTTTAAAAAAATTTTTTTAGCTGTCAGGTTAATGTGAGCATGGTCACAGCCCATTTGTTGTTTCGTATATATGTTCCTCTATACAGCTTATACGCGACAGCAGAAGCTACTTGGGGATTGTTAGTGGAATATATAGATGCCCTTGGTTATTAGGAGAGACAAGCAAAGACGTCTGGTTTTATGACAACAAGACGGATTTTAATATTTTCTCTCACTTTAATTGAGATATATATTTACGACCATATATTGGCAAATAAGTTTTTTTAGCAGTTTTTTAGTTATTGTTTATACCAACGAGACATTAATATGGGTTATTCCAAGTAATTAAGAGCGATGTTCTTTTAAGCTCTTTAGTTGAGTAACTTGTCTCCTTTGTTATGGTACTTTACATGTAGAATAGTATTTAATTAGAATCATTTTTCTTTTCGTTTCGTTTCGATGTATCCGTATGTTTGAGAACTACTTGCACGGTCATCACATTCTGACTACAGTATTTTAAATGTAGTTAGTTGCGATTTATGAAAGTTTTACATTTGCCTTGAAATCTCTGACTTTTTATTATTTTTTATTGTGTACACAAGCAATTTCTAAACAGAAGGTAAAACATGTGAGCGATGTTTTGGGTACTGTCGAGCTCCGGCATTCATTTGACATATTTACATTTTTTTGTTCACCGTCTCCAATGGAGACTTTAATAATTTTTCTTAAACATCACTATTTAACAGGGTTTATCAGCTAATCAAATTGTTTCAAGCCCACCACAGTAATGGTGGAGGTATAGGCTTTAAAGCGGTAATTACGCTTTACTTCTTAATGTTTAGCCATCCTGTATATGGCAATATGTATTTTGTATTTAATGATGTTTTTTGAAATATATCTGCTTATATTTTGATTATATGAATGATTAACTACCAGGCAGAACAAGAAAGAAGGTTTAGTACATTTCGACTGGGAGTTTGACAAGTTGTAAGCCAGTTTTGGCAGTCTTTAAGTTAACTAGGTTAGCAGCGGTTTAGCGCTGCAATGCCTTTATCATATTTTAGTCATGCATTATTTATTTAATGTACTATACTTAAAGATGTTTTGGGAAGTCTGTTGTCAAATGAATGTTTAGACATAAGGTTCATTTTTTCAAATACTGGTCTTTGCCGATTTAATTACAACATCAGCTGTTTTATTCATTAGTTAATTGAAGCTTGGCTTTTTGATTTTCGCGCCGAAAGGCTATGTATAAAAACAGTTCGTTTGCTTTATGTTATTTACACCTGAAGAAGCGTAGTACATCTACGTGAAAGCGCTTGAGTTTTTATGGAAAAATAAAGGACGTTTTTTACTTGACTTATCCGTGTGGTGACTCCAGTTTGGATCTATTATTGACATTTGACTTTTCAGTTAGTTATTATTTTGTACATTGCAGTCAACCTTTATAAAATGCCTTCCTAATATGTTCACATTTTACCCTTTTGTTATGAAGAAGTCACTATGTATGGCCTTATTTCTTCTGCATGTTATTCACACAACTAGCATTTTCCTTCTGCCTTTGTGACAGTGTAAGGCTTTTGTGTCACCTATTGCTCCGTTTTGTTTCTCTTTTCTTCTCTTTGCCTCATCAGTTTTAGTACTTGAAAGTTGAAAATGCCTCAGTGCTCACGGGGGGAATTCATCACCAATTTTTGTTGCTTTTAACTACAGGTAATTACAGAGATTTCATACACAAATTGTATATAGAGCCTAAGAAAAGGCTGATGCTACTATTTAATTGTTTTTCAAAATTACACAGTTATGGACAAAGAAAACTGCAGACAAGGAAACACACACAGACACATAAGCTTTTTCAAACCAACCTTTGATTGGAAGTGTAGTAATTATGAGATAGGAATTCAAAGTGCAAGTGGACTAATGCAGCCATGAGCTAGTACATGTAGGTGGGACAATATGCCTCCTGATATTTTACATTAAGGAATAAGCCAAGATGGATTAGATTAAGCAACAGATATCAATGACAGTGCTTTATGTTTTCTGGATAAGCTGGAAGTGGCAAAGGATATACTTGTACATGATTACATAGGAGTCTAGACGTTATATAACGGGAGACAGTAATGTGTATTTGGTCACTATATAACGCTCAGTTTGCTGACTACTCTGCTTCAGCATGTGGCAAAATGATAATCTGTTTCTTATGACCATAGGGGAGGCAAAGGCTAAATTAATAACAAGCTGTTTGTTTTGGCAAACTGAATTACAGTTTGTGTGTGTAAATTCTATGCTGTTTGGTTTAAGATGTGTTGCTAGAGTTGCATAATTCACCCCCTATAATTTACTTCACTACTTTCCTGTACAATTTAAATGTCCTTTTCTGGTGGTGTCTAATGTCCTGTCTTAACCTCACCGCATTGCTATTAATTTATTTGACAGTATCTCTTACCTGTGTGATTCTGGCCATTGTACCTAACAACTGATTGACCAAAAACTAACTGTAATTTCATAAATGCAATTGTAAATATTTGTAATGATCTCTCCTCATAGCCCTTGTCCCGTTAAACCACAGATGTAGAATTAATGGTTTAATTATCGTATTGGATATGTTCATTATTGCTTCAGAGAACAAAATAATTTCACAGTACTTGTTAAAAACAAGTTCTACATTTCCATGATGCTTATCATCTCTGTGCTGTTTACTTTGATTCAATTATGTAGAATAAAGCAAGCATGCTTGTTTGCTTCAAAGTAATAAATGTATGGTTTGGTGCTTTATGCAATACCTAATGAAACTTTTTTTTCTTAAGAAATAAATATACTTAGTAAAATTCACTGCAGCAATGACATAGTTGCAAAATGCGAAGGTGAATAAAGACAACATTTTTGTGCATTAAAATGTTGTCATGTTATACAAATTAAGGCTTAGATGCTGGTTATATGCAATTAAATTCAGTCTTATGCTTCGTGTGAATTACTAGAGAGACTGACCCACAATTCATTGTCAGTAATTAAGATTAATTAATATGCTGTTGCAAAGAGTTAAACTACATTAACAATATAATGTTTTCTACTCTCTGTCTGTGTGTCAGGTTCTTTTATTGAAGCCATGCATGAATGCAAAGATTTGTTGTTATGATCAGTGTTATTTCAGATATGTGTGGGTGACACTCCCAGTTCAAGATAAACTGACTTGGCTTGTCCCCGCCAGGTAAAGGGTCATACAAGTGCAGACTTTCCTTTCGAATCAAACTAAATAATGGTTGGTTGAACAGCTGTGCGACTTCCTTGTGTAGCAGTATGGGGAACCTTCATAGAGAGAATAATACATCAGATAAAGGGTGAATACAGTCTCCAGGTGCTGGAGCAGATGATATAAATGTTATACAACAGTGCCTGAGATGTAAAAAGAGACTTCCTGTCAGTATAAGGGAGTTACTGATGTATAATGCTACGTTATAAATAAACATTACATTAAGTAATTTATGTTCAGAGTAACATATTATGAATCCCATCATTTTGCTGTGGGGTCAGTGAGCTAAGTTCAGTTCACTCTGTGGAAGATATGTCACCAAGCTACAGCAGTACTACAGTTCTTATTGTTTTTTTTTCTTCAGTTTTAATTTCAGTTATAAATGTTATGCTTCAAAAAGGATCAAAAAGCCATGCTTCTTGGATTATTGAGAAACCAAACATTTACTGATGTGCAAAAAGAAATATGAATATGCATGCATACTACTAATGTGTGTGTGTGTGTGTGTGTGTGTGTGTGTGTGTGTGTGTGTGTGTGTGTGTGTGTGTGTGTGTGTGTGTGTGTGTGTGAGATGCAAACTTGGGTAGCTTACTAAGACTTTGCATGTAGAAACACCACGAAAGCCTTGGGGGGTCTTTCCCCAAAGCTATGGTCATGTCTTCCAAGACATGAAGTAATGAACCTGTTTGAGGCTTCCAATGTTCACCAGTTAGGGGGATAACCCGGAAGCTCCAAAAGCTAAGAGAAAATTCTCTAAGTTTCATTAGCAAGACAGATCTGTTGAGCAACCTAATTTCTGAAGAGGGGAAATGGTTACCAGTAGACCATCAAAGCCGTACTCTACTGCCTGCAGCTTTCTCCATTTCAGGAAGATGTAGTTTCTTCCCACATTTTTTCCAGTTGCAAAATAAGTTCATGTAGTTTGAAGCGGCTACTCTTTATTCTCCACCTCTCTTGAGTACAGGTATTCATTTCAGTGGTTTACATGTGCTGGCTAGAAGAACAAGGCTTTGTCTGGAAGTGACCTTGTATTAGCTTCAAAAACTACAGTAGATGTATCCTGCATGATTTGGTATATTTATAGAATCTAGTCATTTAGTTTCCCACAAGCTATAATACTATACAGTAAATTAAGACAATTGTTTAGAATTTTAAGGATTATTAATAATAAATACTTCAGCAGTCAACTGTTTATTTAAAAATATGAGAAGCTATATCTTATTTTTGGTTGGATAATGAAATTGTTAATATTACTTTTCAGAACACAAGCCATCTTTCCAAGCCTACATAGTAACTGAATTTAATAAATAAATGTGTATTAACCAGAAAGATAAGATGAAGATACAAGTTTAATAAAAGAAATTAAAAGTTTTTGAAGCTTTGTTACCTGTTAATTGGGATAAACATTCTATAAAACTCATAATTTTAAATAAAGACCACATATAGTTATTTCATTCAGATTTAAAATCAAAAGTGTGATGCAGTAAACAATGTACTTATTATAATGTTAGTGCAACTGGATCTATGTTGATGGATCAAATTATGACATAAGATGATATTAAAAAAATCATATATTGCAAAGACAGAAGGCAGATAACTTCCAGTCTCATTAAATTATAACAGTAGTATGTCATCAATGTTGACATTTGTTCAAACAAAATAACTGTGGTATAGAAAGGCTAGATTTCTGCCTGTGGGACCTCAGTCTGAATATCTGCACAATACAGTTCAGAGATTTCTCTACTGAGGATATGAAAGGGGCCATGAGGAAATTAAAATTTAATAAGGCACCTAAGCTGGATAAAATTATTTCAGGACTTTATAACTTGTTTCATAAGAAAGTCACCTCTTTACTTTCATAACTCAAATGCCTATGTAGAGTTTCTAGTTGGATCCTGATTCTGTATTATAATATTGCAAAAGTGGTTCTTGTTAAAGATGAACAGAAAGATCCAACAATAGACAAGTTCAGGAAATATTATTGGTATTTGCTGATTGCAAAATAATGCAAATATGATCAACAACTAACTTTTGACAGTTATCCAACAGATAACGTCTTTGCATTTAATCTGGATAATAGGAAAGTAATGTCTGCCATGTTCTCCCAGGTAATACAAGCATATAGAAGTTTAGAAGTGTTTGTTTTAATTAACAACCAAGAATCAATCTGGTTTTATCAAAAAAAAAAAAAAAAAAAAGGCAGCGATGTCCGCTGGCACATTCACAGTTTATTTTGTATGTACAAGTTTTGTTGGCTATGATAAGAGTAATTATTTTAGTAAGTCTACCCATCCATGGAGAGAATCCTCAGAAGAAAAAAAAAATATATATATACATATGTATATAGATCTATCTATCTATGTATCTGTCTATCATTTATCTATGTATACAGATACACACGCATGCATAACCTAATGTGAACAGTATCAATAGTTTAGTCCTCCTTTAAAGTTTTATTTAGGTTAGCTAATAAGCTAGTAAATTTTTTAGGCTGCAAAGTAGGCATTAAGAAATCTAAGTTGTTCTGGCAGGGCTCAGGAGACCGCTCAGAATTTTCTGCACAGTAGAAGACAAACCAAAATAGTCAGGTAGATGCTATATGGCCAAACCCTTCCTTGCCCTAGAAACATATTAAATTTGATAGAGCAATATTTTCTATGAAGACTATTTTATAGAAAAGATTTTGTTTCTCATTACTAGGGAAAATAAATATAATATATATTTTTTTCAAAATTGATCTTTTTCATGTTCAATGAATTGCTCCTCCATACTTTTGCTTAAATAAACGAATAAGGATATAGAGAAAGTTTTTTATGAAGGGCTAGGAAAACAATTCAGGACAAATAAAATTTTGGGCACAAACTTCCTGATTCCAAATGGTGTGTATGTGGTCAAGTTCTGATGAATATACAGTACTGGAGTATCTGAGCCAAACTAAATTGTAAAAAGCTGATATGACAAATTCCTATTTAATAATAGAGATGCTCAATGCATCCACGTATTTGCAGGCAACTAATAAAATATGCAATAATCCAAATATTGTAAAAATATAAGGAGGTATGCTGAAATTTTTGAAATATTGGCCCAGTTTTCTACTTTTGTTTAATGATTTTTTGGCAGCTTGGCTTTATTTAAAGCTTATAGGATTTTTGCACCATAGAGGTTGAGAAATTTAGACTTAATTCTAAAATCATTCCTCCAGTAATCAGTGTAATCCTGTTAGAAAGTCTCTGATTACATTATTATTGGGATATCTTGGCTTCAAAGGTGATCCTTTTCCCTGACAAGATTCAAAAAAGTTTTAAAACAGTGGACAGAAGAAAAAACCTGTCCTGTGCATATTCATGCATACTTTGTGTTTGGAAACTGGGCAAACCAAAAATGTTGTGCTGACTGGGGCTAAGAATAAGTTAGAATAATTAGTATCATGTAAAAAATTTTAGATGCAAGTCACCCTCACCCAGAAACAGGGCCATAAGTCTAGTTGATTGACAAGGATTATAGGAGTATGGGTCCATTGCTTGTGGGATTGGCTCCTTTTGAAAGTGTGGTGGTATCAAACTGAAAAAAAGTAAACTCATTATTGTATTGTAAATGGGATTTCACTACAGAGTAATATTTGTTACTGGTCTCTAATGGGGTAAAAAATGAACAGCAGACAATAGTCAGTATAACATGTATTACTACCTAGAAAGGTGTCAGTGGCCTAATGGATAAGGCATCAGCCTCTGACACTGGGGATTGTGTGTTCAAGTAACACCTGGACTTGTTGGGGCTTGGTATAATGGTTAAAGAGTTTATTTTGCAGAGACAAAGTGCAAGGTTTGATTCCTACCTTTGAAGAGGAAATCAACTAGATTTAAAATGACCTGCAAGGACAGCTAGCCAAGTAATTACCTATGAGCCTATGAACTACTAAAAGATAATTGTTGGAAATGCACAATCAGCCCATTAAGAAATTTCCCAACAAACGGTAGACACAGTTCTTGCAAAAGATAAATCTTGAGAACATTGTTCATATCTATATGTTTTCTCCCTAATGGAATGTCCAGGCATGGGAGGGAATGATTGAGCGAGGGTGTTCATCATTATTATAGTGTAATAAGTGTGCCTGTTGAACTTATTTAGCCAGATATAGTGAGCATTTTCTAGTACTTAATATGAACATATTTTCAGTAATCTGAACTTAACCTTAGTGACTAATGAGAATTTTATTTATTTATTTATTTAACATTTGTCAACCGGGAAAGTCAGACTTGGAATGTAGCCAATTTTCAGCAGAGGCCCGGGGAGAAATGCTCCAGATGCATGTCTTTGGATGTGGGAGGAAACCGGAGCACCTGGAGGAAACCCACATGAATGCAGAGAAGACATGCAGACTCCACACAAAAGGTACCTCAGCCGAGAATTGAACCGGAGAGCCTCTTGCTGTGAGGTGACAATGCTACCGCTGCACCACTGTGCCGTCCTGAGAAGAATGGGCAATGGAATTTGAGAACTGTATGAAAAAAAATCTTGATTATTTGTTATATGTGCAGCAGAAGAATAAAAATATTTAAATGTCAAAATACTGTAAAATGGAAACTTTATTAGTGGTAAACTGCTTATTCTATTCTCAGTTCTTTGTGTAAGTGTGTAATGTGGAAAACAGTGTGCAATCATAGGAGGTTACTAGGCTAATAGCCCTGGTGCTCTTACAAGCCTAGCCAAAAGTTTATCATCAAAAAGGAATCCTCAGTCAGCACCTCAGTCAGTGAGGGACACAGGTGGAACCCCTGGGACAAATTTGTGGTTTCCCATCCACTCATCAAGGTTGCACTTGTAGAGGGTCAGCGAGGTACTTTGTTTGACGTGTATGGGACGGGGCAGCCTCTGGGAGACAAACCTCTCTCTCCAGCAGGTTTTGTTGTTGTTGCATATTAGATTAAGGCCTTTCGAGTGGGTAATGCGTGAGGAATTAGACTTGCAGATATACAGCATTTCTAGTAGGGCAGGGTCTGAGATTGCCTTGTAGGTGAGACACAGATCACCCCTGAGCAAGCTGTACAATACCGAGTAGCATGATAATGATTTGAGCCTGTCCACATAGGACAGGTGTTGGAGGACATGGATTCTTTTTGTGAAGTATTTCTGTGGCCTTTCCAGTTGGTGCACATGTTTGGAGAAGTACGTACCAAATTGGGTGTTATACTCAATTATTGGTCTAATGAGGGAGGAGTATAGAGAGGTAATAACCTCCTTTTTCTGGATGCCATCCTTTTACTTATGAGATGAACCAGATAAAAGGCTTTTCTGACCACTGCCGCTACATAATGGTTGAATGTGAGATAGTTGTCAACCTGAGTACCCAGGTCTCTCACCACAGGTTGTGTACTTAGGGGGTTGTCATTGATGTTGTAATCAGTAGGGGCCATGTTTTTTGCTGAATGGTATGATGATACATTTTTTTGCATTTAACTTGAGGCCATGACTTTGGTACCAGTCATTATTTGCTGTGAGACCCTCTTGCAGTATGTTAACATCATTTGGGGATTCAGTGACAGTACCCAACTTACAGTCATTCACAAACTTGGTCAGCCACAAGCCTTTTGTCTTTGCCTGGACCTCTGAGAAGTGGATGCCAAACAGTAAGGGTCACAAGACAGATCCCTGGGAAACTCCACTAGTGACTGGAAGTGGAGGCACCTATTTTGACCTTGTGGGTCCTGTCGGTAAGCGATTTAGCCGACCACCTGATTGAGATAGGGATTTACACCAACTTGTGGTAGCTTTTCGATGATGCCCAAGTAGGGGACTGTGTCAAAGGTCTTGGACAAGTCAAGGTAAGCTATATGTACTGACTTTCCCTTATCCAAGGCCTTGGTGACAGTCTCTAAAAAGTTAACCAGGTTCAGCAGGCAAGATCTGCCCTTGACTAATCCAAACTGGGTGAGGTCAAGTCCTTGGAGATTGCCTATGCCCTTGTTTATGAGCTCCATAATAATAGGCTGTAGTGAACTAGAGTGTGCAGTACATACTTTGAAAGAGAATCTGAGACATCCCCTTGCTGGTTTCTTATTTTTTATCATGTTTTCTCAGTGACAGTAAGAGTAAAGGCAACTTTAATAGATAACCAGTTAGTGGATGCTGGGATGAAGTTATATGAGAACATCATGCTATTGGTGCAAATAATTATCATATGCATGAATAGAATAAGAAGGAAGAGGTGAGTTCTAGAAGCACAGTCCCATAACTGGGTGTTGCCCGTGTGGTCTGCATTACACTTAAATTCAACTGACTTGTGAAGATATTTTTCCTAAACCCACATTAAGCATGGTAAGGATCTCCCCCTCCACATACATACACACAGATCAATAAGTGACTTGCATGCAAACAGCAGAGTGACTTATGCAGCAGACCACTATAACTATAAAAAGAAAAATACAGAGAAAATGGAAAAAAAACAAGGTATGTGCATGTTTGTCCACTGTACACTGCACTTTGATTGCTTCAGGCGGTAATATATTTTTTGCAAGCCATCTGAATTTGGGACACTTTGTCCTTTCCAATCCCTGTTTCAATGCTCATTGAATAATATGAAAGGCAGGACGAAATAACTGCTGGACTGTGTAATTGGGGGCTAAGGAATGAAAAAAGAATAGAGTAAAAATGTTCTGACTGCCCTGGGTGAAGGACACTCGGGTAGCTAAAGTGACTAAAGGCAGTGCATTTCATCCACACATGCCGTCCATTGGTGTGAGTGAGTGAGTGAGTGAGTGAGTGAGTGAGTGAGTGAGTGAGTGAGTGAGTGAGTGAGGTTTAACTTTGGGAATAGACAACTCTCATTTAGGAATATCAGTCACCACCCTGGGGTAAGACTGCTTGAGAATTGTGGTCTTTCTTGATTCTGTGCAGCACCCAAGAGACTGCTTGGCACTCACTGTGTCCTTATAATCCACCAAGAGCCCAGCTGATGGACATCAGGTCACTAAACAAGAAACTGGGCTTAGTTTCCAACTCGATGTGGGAGATTGACCAGGTACTTATAACAAAGATCATACAAGATGAGTATGTTTGTTTCTATCTGACTGCTGCCTTTTATCAGGTCTTTTTGTTATCAGGTGCAATAAGCTAGATAATATTAGTGCAGGTATATCTGTCTTTTCAATCTGTATTGTGATGTGGTTCATATACCTTGCAAGCCTATTTCTTCCTTTGAATATGCCCTTAAAGCAGGAATAGATACTATCAAGTAGGTAGCTTGAGGATTTTTCTGCAGTAACTCATGAATTTCTTCATCAGTATAGTACTAGATTATCAATACTGTTTAGTTTTGGGTGACTGTAACATCAGTTTTAATGATGAGTCAGTCAAACTCACTGTGGCATTTGTATGGCTTACTGAAGGCCTTGGCCTTGTTCAGGTTGTTTCCCTCTCTAGTTCTCTGAACTTACATTTTTAAGGCAGTCATATCAGACCCTGTAGTAAAACCAGTATCATGGTCAAACCATTATCTGGCACATTTCTATCTATGGCATCATTGTGTACTGACATTACAGAATATAGGTACGTATGGACTAGTTATAGCCTCGCATCCTTACTGGATCAGTTCCAGTGTGATCATACTGCAGGTGATCCTGTAATCAAATCAAGCTCTCTTAGATAAGCTAAATCAGCTCACTCAAGTTAAATATATGTCCCATAGTGACTAGGGTTTGTAAATCCTGATTCAGTCAAGAGCTTCATAGACTCCACAGACTGAGGAGAAGGCTAGAAAGAAGCCAGGAGATGCCACATCTTCTAGAGGACAGGTTTAGATTGGATGATTACTGTTCAACATGCCAGTCATAAATCTCATAAAAGAATGGAATGATCTTGTCCACTGTATTTTCAACAAGAACTGTATACCTGCCAGTGGAGTCTTGTCTTTATCTTTTTGCATGTTAATGGTGAAGGGTCCAGCCCAGTGGGACAGCTCATGCCTGATGACAGCAGCCTGTGGGTGACAATGATGGCAATGTGCTCATGGCATGGTCTAAAGACACAGTGGCATATTTGGCACCACTAACAGTATAGGGCTTACACACATCCCCCTTGTATGATGAGCCTGTGCAAGTGGAGGTCAAACCACTAGCCTCAGTCACATTGGTGGACATTTTGTTACTGTGAGCCCTATCCAGGCCATGCAGGAGTCCTCAACACAAACCACATGTGTAGGCCGCACTGTCTTTGGTGTATGAGTACACCCGTAATGGAGAGGTGTGGTGGGCTGCAGTGTAGTTGTGAGTCCAGGTCCTTCCCTTACCCAAGTGCAAGTCCTGGCATTAATTAGCAGATGAGGCCACCTAGATCACAGTAGCTCGAGCAGGAACCGAGTAAGGAGACTACCTTACACTGATGTCTGTAGTAAAAAATCCACACCTCGATCCAAGTAAACACAGGTTTATTACAGCCAGTAAAGCAACACAGGTTGAGCGCTTTCATCCACACTAAGCAGACTTCTTCAGAACCAATTAGTACAATTAGCTAGGTGTGTTTTTAAAGCTGATTTGGCGCCAAAAAACAATTAACATACTAAATACTGCATGTCATTCACACACAGTTACATCAATGCTCCTCATTTAAAATATTAACTGTTGTACATATTAAAACAAAACATATAGTAAAATGTACTACCTATATATAGAAACCTTGTCAGCATGTATAAAAAATATAAAAAATATGTAAACATATGAGATGTGCGCAACTAAACCTGGATCCTAAAGAGTGGGATACACAGTTATTGGACGACGGGGAATTTACCTTCGATTTCAGTCTTTTTCACTCTCATGAAGAAACGCACCGTATGGGGGCAAAGCCCAAACATCGGACTATGATGAAAACATACTCCGCAATGGTTAGCAAGGGTGCTGACCGCCAAAAAGGTACTGTGGGGAAAGACATTATTTCCAGTCCTTGTGGTAGAATTCAAACTCACAATTATAGCTACAATCAAAGGGACAAGGGTGCTCCTTCATGTAGCAATAATATTAATAACAATAAAAACCTTGGATATTATCCAAATGAGTATATGAATAGTTTTTTGAACGATGAATATGATTTTGGTTCTAAAATATAACAAATGCTGAAGACAGAAATGGGATTTCAGCTAATGACTCTATAAAATCAAGGATTTATTTATTGGGTAAAAAACTGCATAACATTAAGGGTGCTAAAATTGACAATGGGTACTTGGAGAAATGTTTGAACTTGAAAATTGTGCCCAAAGGGCTAAGATTTTTTAAATTACCCTTAGGGGTTCAGTACAATGAAACTGTGCAATATGAATTTAACAATTTGTTCGATTTTTTTGGTTTTGAATTCATTAAACTTTTAATGAAGTTCAACGATGAGAAGATAGGGAACTTGTTGGCAGAAATAGAACAACTGAACAATGATATTACGCAGGACCCTAGTTTTCCCTCATGGCAAGAACTTTTTCAAAAACAGTTTAGAGTGGCAAAATCTAAGGCCTACGATATATACAATAGGAAGCTGGACAAGTTAGAACGGGATTTAGAGGTATACAAATTACATAGGGCATACATCTGGCCCCACAATAGTTACAACAGGATGAATAATACCGAGCCACGCTTTGAAGTGTATAGAGGTAGGAACACAAGGAGGGATGTGGATGAAAATTTTCAAGGGGGAAGGTTTCACCAAGCACCAATATACCGCAAACGAAGATAGAGCAAAGGAGAGGGTGGCCCCTGAGTAACAATACAACGTACATTCCCTTGCCTAAGGAGCCTTTTTTGACTAGAGTAATGCAGACACCCTTGACTAATGAGTGTGTGGTAATTTGTGATGAAGAAGTGAGTGATCTCAACACAACTGAAGTTGACCAAAATGAGTGTGTAGTAACTTGTGAAGAAGTGAGTGTTAATAATACAACTGAAGTTGATAAATATGAGGGAGTGATTACTTGTGAAGAAGAAGTGATTGATAACAATACAACTGAAGTTGAGGCAAGTGTTGGCAATAGAGTTGTCGTCCATTCTTTTTCTGGTTTTAAAGTATATAATTTTACGGACGTTTATATTAGTCAAGAATTCTTTTCTTTGTTTAGTAAGGGCATGAAATTTATCCCAACGGCCAGATTTAATGTAGTTGATGCTATTAAAGAAGTGAAACTTTATTGTCGAAGGCTTCAGTTAGCACTACAATTTAAAGATACTCCAAGTGATGGCCACACTAACAAATTAGTTAGAAAAAGTGCATATATTCCCGTCACTAATGTACAGGTTATTAACTATGAGAGGATGGTATGTAAAGACATTTACAATTTGTGTGGACATATACGGAGAGATCCATGGTATGGTACATTATTTATTGATAACCTCACGAAAGGAGAGAGATTATGTTTGGATCTAGTAGTGGCCAACAGTGAAATTAGGATTATGAAACCGGATAAAGGGGGTGGTCTTGTGATATATGACTCTGATGTCTATTGCAAAGCTATACAAGACATCCTGTTTAACTCTGGTAATTATGAAGAGATTTCTCTCAACCAGATCAACATAGGATATCATAGAATAGACTTGATTATTGAGGAATATCTTCTTGACAACCGTATCACGAATGAGGTCTATGAATTCATTAGAACTGAGTACCCTGTGATGGCTAAAATAGTCGGTATTCCCAAAATACACAAAAGTGTAAAAAAACCCCCCTTTAGACCCATCATATCCAGTTCAAAATCAAAAACTTTTAACATAGGGGTAGCTATTGACCATTGGTGCAAACATGTATACCATAATGTTCCACACTTAACCAAGGACTCTTGGGATTTTTTAAGTAAATTAAAACAAGACATATGGTCGCCTAATTTGGCTTTTTTGACCATAGACGTCCAGGATTTGTTCTCATGAATTCCCTACACTACTGGTCTTGAATTTTTTGAAAACAGTTTGAAAAAACATTCTAACCTTACTTGGGACAAAATATGTTTGATACTCAGCATGATGGGATTGGTTCTCACACATAACTACATTCAGTTTCAGGGAGAGTATTTTAAACAAACTAGGGGAGTTGCCATGGGGGCCTCTTGTGCCCCCATTTTATGCTTGAGTGGGAGGAGTTATTCGTTTTATCTAGTGAATACTCCAAATATATTGCCTTATATACACGATTTCTGGACGATCTTTTTATAGTTTGGAAGGGTCCTGTAGAAGACATACCCTGCTTTATTTCCTATCTAAATAACACCACTGACTTTTTAAGGTTTACATACAAAATGGAGACATTAGGGATCCCATATTTGGACACTCATATCAGTAACACCAATGTAGGATTTAAGTCAAAAATTTATAGGAAATCTACTTTTTCCAACGACTATATACAGTTTGGCAGCAGCCATCCTCCCCATATTTTTAAAAACGTTCTCAAAGGTCAATGCATCCAAGTTGCGAGAATGTGTTCTACAAGACAAGACATGGAAGATCAAATGGGAATAGTAGCAGGGATGTTTTTGGCCAGAGGATATCCGACTGCTATGGTGGAAGATGTTACTGAATATGTGACCAGATTATGGGGTGACAGGTTCGTTCCTTTATTAGGTAGTACTTTTGTTGGCAACAACTCTACTAGGGAAGTCCCAAGTTCTAGAAGGAATGTGTGTGTAATAATGTTTAACCCGTATTCTAACTTAGTTAAGGAGATTTTGAAAAGACATTGGGATGTTTTTATGAGCTTTGACAACATTACCACGGTGTTAGGTGACCACCCCGTTAGTGTATTCAAAACCTCGGTGAACCTCAAGAGAATTATTGAAGGTGGAAAGTTGATAAAACAGGGTAGGGGTAAGAATGATGAACACACTAGTAAATGTGGTAGATGTAAGTATTGTCAATACATCAATATTAATAAGATTACAAAATTGGAGAATTATAACAAAACTATATGCTATGGTAAAAAAGGAAATTGCAACTCTATGCGGGTGGTATATTTGGCTTCCTGTTCTTGTTGCCCGGCTTACTACATTGGCAAGACGGAAAGGAAACTCAAGACCCGTATATACGAGCATATATATAAAATCAACAAAGTAGATACAAAGAATGCATTAAGTAAGCACATTAGTGAAAAGGGCCCCCAACATAGTTTCACTTTTAAAATTATTGACAAAATTGAGGTGAACGTACATGGGGGTAATTGGAAGACAGGATTGTCGTGTTTAGAGACCAAGTGGCAGATATTGTGTGATGCCACCTCTTGGCCGGGTTTAAATGAAAGCATCAGCATTAAACCCTTTCTTCTTTTAGAACGGGGTTAGATCCACAATTATGACATTTTTTGTTATGTAGATTAAATCCAAGTTTAGGATGGGGATGATGATTTTTTTTACATGTTTTTTCTATATGTTTTCTCTTATGCCTCTCATATGTTTACATATTTTTTATATTTTTTATACATGCTGACAAGGTTTCTATATATAGGTAGTACATTTTACTATATGTTTTGTTTTAATATGTACAACAGTTAGTATTTTAAATGAGGAGCATTGATGTAACTGTGTGTGAATGACATGCAGTATTTAGTATGTTAATTGTTTTTTGGCGCCAAATCAGCTTTAAAAACACACCTAGCTAATTGTACTAATTGGTTCTGAAGAAGTTTGCTTAGTGTGGATGAAAGCGCTCAACCTGTGTTGCTTTACTGGCTGTAATAAACCTGTGTTTACTTGGATCGAGGTGTGGATTTTTACTACAGACATCAGTGTAAGGTAGTTTCCTTACTCGGTTCCTGCTCGAGCTACTGTGATCTAGGTGGCCTCATTGTGTTTTGGTATTCTACCATTTTTATTTATTAATTAGCAGATGTGCAGCTCAGAGATCTAGGCACAGAATGCTGCTGCCCATACTGTTCTAGAGATGATGATTGTGCCATGTGGCCTGTAAGATGGTATGCTACACCTGTGGGATGACATCCACTGCCAGCACAGTGACATATGGAGTATAGGGACAGGTAGCAGATGGTGCTGCTGAGGTCATTGATGGCTAACATTTCATTGATTTGTCTATGACAAAGATGCTAACTGGTGTACATGGTCATTGGAGGGTATGGATGTGAGGTGGCTATTTATAGGCTGGGCATACCCAGATGACACCATTCCTGAGGCACCATTACTGTCAACTCTGACCACAGAGCTCACTATACTTGGCCATGGTTGTTCTCACATATGTGGCCAACATTTTACTACTTCACCAGGCCACAGAATATCACTTTTGTAGTTTAGCATTGCCTGTGGTTAGAAGGATCAACATGCCTGCTTGTGGCTGCCATGTAGACTATGGACAGTATGCTTCTGTTTGGACCATCAGGATGCATATGCTGAACATTGTCCCTACCATGGACTGGATCAACCCCCTAGACTGCAGGCCCCTATAGTACACATTGCCAGTCTTTTCAATATGCCAGCTCCACCCTTCCACTGGAAGACATGATTCCTGACTCATCACAACCTGCAACTAGATTTCATGGCTATCACATTTTCCTCCCATGGCACTGGCCCATAGAGTAGCATTGCTGTCACCTATCACTATATCTCCCTCACCTTTGCAAATGATGATGAGTGTGCCTTGCCCACTCCATAACCTGCACAGGTATGGTAATATGTGATGCACAGCATGGCCAGTCAATGCACTGTCTTGCATAATCTGGATGTAATAATTCTGTATCATTTTATTCAGTGTTGTCTGTTTCATGGCCCCTAGCTGCAGACCAGATGTCACCTCTTTGCCAGCCAGAATGTATTGCATGGGGTACTGCTGCTTCCTTTTCCTGCTCTGACTGACCAACCTGCTCCTCTCATCCAATGCTTCAACAGGTATGGTAAGCCCTGCTGGGATGTCTTCTTGCTGCTGTATCTGTTTCCACACAGCCATGTTACTTAATATGGTGCACACTAGAAATATCTGGCTGCAGGTCTCACATGAATACAGCACTGCCCTACTGGAGTCATCAAACAGTGGATATTTTCCTTCAGTTGGACAAAAACATATTCCACCATATTTTGTGTCTATGCATGTAAATATTATGTGTAATCTTTGCCATTGTATGGGAGTTGTATATGGTAGACTCATTAACCATGGTTCCTTTGCAAATCTGATATCCCCTGCAACACACAACAGTGACACTATTAAATGTAGCCTGCTGCCTCATTGCATGGCAACTGTATGGTTTCTCTCTACTCATTTGTACATACACCTGCCAAGTAAATGATCCTGTGGAATGTTCCACCCAAACAATTGATGTAGGTCAAACTTGGAAACTGCCTGGGTGGTGCACAGGAACATTATAGATAATATCCTATGCACTGCATACCACCAGGCACATGAGGGAATGGAATCCCTTCCTGTTGATATATCTGACATCCTGTGCATCAGGTTGGACCTTAATGGTAGTGGTTGTGCAATCAGTGGCTACCAGGACCACAGAGAAATGGGTAAAGGTGCAAAACTTCTGCATAATGGTGGTTCTCTCCATTGCAGTCCTGGGGAATCATATATGTTCTTCCACATGCTGCAACATAATAGGAAGGAACTGGTGTATGCTATACAAGACTGACAGCTGCAGTTTTCCTAGGATGTCCCCTGTAGGTCGACAAAAGGTTCCTAAAGCTGGGATGGTTAAATCTACATATACCATAGTGTCCACTGAGATGGGCAGTCCATCCATCCACCTTGATTATGCATGCAGGTGACACACTTCAGTAAGCTCCTATGTGGTCTCTCCCTGTCCACCCAAAAGTGATCCATGATCTTCATTTCAGTCATGTGGTGGCAGTTTAGGTGCTGATGGTGTTATCTACATTAGTTTAGGGGGTTCAGGGTGCACTACATTGTGAGAACTAGTTGTAAGAACAGTCACTAAACCATGCTGTTGTGCAACAGCTGCTGCCACCACAAACACTATAGCTTCCTGAATGCTGGTAGATCATGGCATTCAGAATTACCGATTGCTGTGGAACGTCAGTTTTGTCACCAAATCGCTCAGATTTATTTAATGGAATAATTTGCATAACTACTCTGCTTCATTTGTCGCTGTCCGGTTCGGTTCTCAGCTAGAGCGTCTTCTGTGTGGAGACATGCGTGAATGAGCATACCTTCGTTGAAGGTTGTGCGTCAGGGCTGGTAACTCGGCACGTAAAAATCAACTACCAATCATTAGCGGACCGGAGTTCCACTGTGGCGACCCCTAACTGGGAAAAGCCGAAAGACACAACAACAACTCTGCTTCATTTGTGTATGGAGCCATATTTCCTTGTCATTATGTGGTCATTTGGATTTGCTGCATATTGCATTATTTTTAGCCTAGTGTGGCTAACTATGTCTGTCTTTCAATCACCCCATTCTGGGCATTGCCACTTTCCCCTCTTCTTTATGCTGTGCTGTACTCTGTGAACACTGGCCATAGAGTTTAATTTTTTATCATTTCTGTTTAGGTTTACAGAAATGAAAGTTATCAAAAAGATAATAGGCTTGATAACAGTATGTATTTCTGTGTCAGAATGAGGTTTTCCCCTCATGTTAAATACATGGCATAACAATTACATTGAAATGTTTTTGTTTTTTCATTAAAAGTCAAGGTATAGTTACCATTTTGCCTTCAAAACTAGGACACTCTCAGGACATTTTGTGGACAAGTAACCAAATATATTTCCTAGAAAATTCTATGAGACAGTGGCAGACCATTTGTAGATATTGTTTTTTACACACAGGTCAGGGACCAAAACTTGCCCAAAAATCCATAATAGGGCCATGGTCTTCTTGAAAATGTTTAGCAGTAAAGGTATACAAATTTCTTATCAAATAGCGCATATTTTGGAACATGCTTAAAATGTATTTTGGAGACTAATGATGAGATGAAGAAACTGTTTTGCTTTTTAGATTACTTTCTTTTTATGGCCGTTGTTTAACTTGAGCAGATTTGACTATGAGAAGGTGGTTTGAAAGAAAGTTTCTTTATGCTGAAGTCAATGCAGTTTGTGTCTCTAATTAAATGCTGCATCATCTAATACCTAAGGAGTATTTTTATAGTGGGAAAAAAATATCTAGTTATCTCATCAGCTGACAAATTTTTTGGGTGAATCTTTAAGACCCATACAACAATTACCTGTAAAGCAATAGATTGTATTGCAACTTGTCCTTAACAGAGACTTGTATGACTTATATAAGTAGTGCTGTTATGTATAGATAAACTTTTTAATGTAATTTTGTTCTGGTTTCATATTTCACATCATTCTGCTGCTGAAGCATAAACAATGTTTTCATAGCCGGGAGTGAAATCGTTCTATATGGTCTGTTCAGTTGAAGTATTTATCACTTCACTGTTTCGTTTCTGACTTGTGTTTATGAAGACTACAGCACAGTTGCTTATGATTTATATATTTAGCAAAAGGTTTGCTAAAGTTTTGTTTGGTTGCTAACAACAAAAGTTTTTTTTTTTTTTTTTACTGCAGTAGCCAATTTCGCGTAGATTTCACCAGCTCTGTGTTTGGCATATGGTGCTGAGTTTAACACTTAAAAAAGATCTGCCCTTATTTAATCGTCCCTTGAAATTGATGACTCAAAGGATAAAGAATTACATGCAAGAAAAGGAATTACTTGTAAAAGAGTAACACACTAGGTTAATTGGGTAATGTATGTTACATTATCAGCCTTCCTTTCCCTCAAGAAACACAGCACATTCTTTTTTTCTGTTAATTTATACAAATCATAGTTTGTTACATAGAAATCATAATCTAGAGGCTAAAAAAGACATAAGAATATAGATTCTGCAGTATCTAATGACATTGTTTGTTGCTGTGAATATGTGGAGGAGCTCAATTTTGCAATGAGGATCATGGCAGTCAGTTACTCTGATTCCAAAGTTTTGTGGTTGAGAAACTGGAGACGTGTATTTCTTTTTCCAGAACACATTGGATGCTGCAGAGGCATTGTTTGGAAATAAATGTACAATAGTCCCAGTACATGGCTGTCTCTGATTAAAGGAAGAAATGACAGTTCTTAGGTTTGTAAAATGTCCTCAAGTCTAGCACAGCTGGATCCAAATGAATGCCCTTACATAATTATTTTATTAAATAAATGTTTCTGGTCTATGTTGTGTGACAGTATTTTTGTGTAAGTGTTTTACTTTTTACTTGTCTTACATGATATTTGAGAACTACAGGTGTACATGACTAAACAGAATTCAGCACCCAGAAATCTCTTTGTTTTACAAGGAGCTGCAACATAGTTGTACTGTAATATTAGTGGCAAGGCTGGTGTTTCTCAGACAAGTCACAGATAAGATGGATAATCTATCCACCCATGCTTACGAGTCGCAGCCGACTCCTGCAGTGATTCCATTAGGCAAGGGGTTTGGGGTGGGGCGAGTTGGAAATAGGCAAGCCTTGCTTCTGTACCCTGGGTGTGCACACATGCACACACACACATGAGCATGCTCACACATGCGCACATATATATCTATGGACAACTTAGAAGTTTCCAATCTATCAATTACATGTCTTTCAAATGAGGGGAAAAAAACGGAACCACTAGAGGAAATCCACATAAACACAAGAAGGACATGTAGACTTCACACAGAAGGCACCCCAGCTTTGAACCAAAGCAGAGCACCTCTAGAAGTGAAGCAACAATTCTACCTACTGCACTACTGTACCACCAATGTAGAGAACAGGAAGCAAGTAGTGCGTGCAACTGTGGGGGGGGGGGGGTCAGGCTACCCAGATTTTGAGAAGAAACATGTTTGGAACTGAATCCTGACTCATTCATAGAAAAATGAGGATAGTACATGAGAAAGGAGGAGAACAGTGAGACCTGAAAGGTTACAGACACAAAAGCTGTGTCTGTAATAGAACATAATGCCTGCGAATACTGTGATCTGCAAGACACCCAGCAGCACAGGATTTGTTTTGTCTTACAAGGTGAGTGAACTCAGAGAAGGGGAACTCGGATTCATTTAACAAATGCTAAGCTATCCATTTTGCAGCTGCAGGGTTTTCTTATTGTTTTACCCTCCTGAATAAGTTTCACTTCTGACATTTACCTCGTGTAGGGTGTAGTAAAACAACACTTCATTAGACACTGTGTGTGTGTGTGTGTGTGTGTGTGTGTGTGTGTGTGTGTGTGTGTGTGTGTGTGTGTGTGTGTGTGTGTGTGTGTTTTATGATGTTCTGGCCTGGAAGGCACCTGCAGAACTGCAGACGTATTTGCACTTACTGTCCCATACTGATTTTTACTTGATGCAGAGTGATAAGAATGACAAACGTTTGAAAATGCTGACTCCTGGATTGCGTTGGAGGTCAACACCGCAATAACAATATTTAAATATGTTTGTGACATAAATAAGGAAGTATGAAGCAGATGAGTGGAAATTAATATATTAATGTTAAAGTGTTTTTTTTTGTTTGTTGTTTTGTAATATATCTGGGAAAGGTTGGGATGGGGATAGGCATAGTATTTACTGACCAGAATATATAAATGTTTTACAGCATCTTCAGACAGAAATGTTATGTTCCAGCAGTAATGTAAGGCGACAGCAATGGTGGCATGTTGCATTCAGTATTCATAACCATAAATCTTCACATTGGTGTTCTGACCCATTCTTATGAAGTTAGGCACAAAAATGTGTGTGGTTTTCTGAAAAGAATGCAAAAATCTCTATATGGGTATAAAACTTTGTTTTGGGTATGAACAAATACAGTATAACACGTTTCACTTTTATGGTGTACTATAAAGAAATTGCTACACTGTATGGTTTGAGGGAAATGATGAAAAATAAACTGTCTTGTTCCGTTGATGCATTAATAGCTCATCTCCTGTGACCCAACTTCATACTGGACCTGTAACTCAAGTACTGAGACAGAGGAAGGGTGAATGAGCATTTGATGGTTAGATGTCCTTCCTCAGAGATGGAGGTGAAAATTGTCATGATATAATGGCCTCAGTGGAGACCAGAAGCTGTTCTAATGCATTAAATTTGTGATTTTAAGGGAACATAATATAGTACCTGTCTACATGCATGCAGAGAGTACATGCACATAAGAGCCAGTACTGTGTGCATTCCATTCTGTAAATGGTCACATGAGGGCCAGAATCACACAGAACATAACACAAATCTGGAACTACCTGAAGTTTGATGGCCATGATTTATCCCTCTTCTACTGCCTATTAAAAATTTGGCATGCTGATAAGGCAGATCTCCTCTGGAAAGAGGGCCCACCTATAGACACATACACACAGACACAAATATACAAAATAAAAACAACACACGCACATATATGCACACACACACACACACATGGATGCATATATGCGCACATATATGCACGCACACAGATGTATGCATGTGCGCGCGCACACACACACACACACACACACACACACACACACACACACACACACACAGGGTGATACGGGGTAATCTGAGATGCTGATGGAAGATAAGAGGAGGGCTAGAGACTTTATGTTAGTAGGAATCCTTGAGGTTAGAAACATACAAAAACTGGCAAGATTAGGAAATGTGACATTAAACAATTAAACCACTTCTGATATGTCTATTGCGGTGATTCAGTATAGCTTTTTATGACAGATTGTTGTAAATTTTGAAATATATCAATGAAATTAGCTGGTTTTATTTTTGGACTTAGAAAAAAGGAAATACAAAACATCAGGCACTCACACACATCATCAAGGATTGCTAGATGTCTAACTCTTTATGCAGGGCATGTTAACATGGATAGCAGTGCACAGGATGGTGGTGATTCTATAACAGCGAAAACAAGGTTGTGCAAGGGACAAAACAGAACACTATGCAGTGCATGCTAATGAGTGTAATTCCACATAAATAAGGAACTCCATGCAAATGAGCCACTCAGAGTATTTATTTATTTATTTTATATTTGATTGCCGGGTTGGTCTGACTGGGCAATCAGGTGCCTGTTTTCAGCAGATACCTGGGGAGAAACGTTCCACATACATGACAGTCATAAAAAATACAAAAGCTCCAAATATATGATAAAAATACAAAAGTCAGAGATGAGTACAAATTAATAGATCAGACAGTAGCATATCATAGCATAATAGGATGAGAAATTACAGAAGTACAGTAGTAAAACAGAAAATATAATGTATTTGAGCAAGAAAGTGCAGTATTATATACAGTTATATACATACATTTAAAAATATAATTCGTTATGGTAGTTTTTTTTCTATGTGTTTGACTTTTGTGTAGTGCCAGAGGAAGATTTATCTGAATGGTGGTAGTAGGGCTAGCCATGGTCATTACAGGTACATTACCAGATGAGATTGAGGTGGGCTTTTAATTAGGTTTTAACGATGGGACTGCTGTTTTAATCTGACATCTGGTGGAAGAGAATTCCAGATTTTAGCAACTGTGTAGGAGTAGATGGATTCACCAGCACTGTGCCTACACTTAGGTACTTCAAGAAGGGCTTTGTTTGTGGATCTTAGTTGGCGTGCAGAATTGTGAAAGTTGAGTAAGCCTGAGGAATCTTGTTTGGGTGGTACAGCAAATAATGAGCCATAGTCAGTTGGTTATAGTTCAGTAAGTTGGCGAGTTCTAGCCAACCTAATTGTTTTAGTGAGTGACAGTGGTGGGAGACGAAATTAGAATTGGTTGCGAATCTAGCTCTTTTATTATAGCACACGGACAATTTGTGTAGGTGTGTCTTGTTAACGTTTGTTAATACAGGGGATGCATAAAGCAGTGTAGAGAAAAGGTAAGTTAATTTTGGTGTTTTTGGTTATATAGTTTTTGCAGCAGTATAGGGTTCCAAGTTTTTTATGCACTTTGGATATGGTTTGTGCTATATGTTTGTCAGACTTTAAGTTTTGGTCAATTATTACACCAAGAAGTTAATTTGTGATACTGTGGAGATTTGGGTGTTACTGGCAGAACTGATAGAGAAAAGAGCAGATGAGTCAATCGTTTTGGTAGGGTGGGAAAGCAAAAGTTGAGTCTTTTGGGGGTTAAGTATTAGTTGTGAGTATTTTAAACCAGTTTTCAATATTGGAGAAGACCTCTTGGGTTTTACTCTGGAGTGTTTGGAGTGTTGGGGCTGAGCAGATCAGTGTAGTATCATCTGCATATTGGACTATTGTATATTGCTGGGTGGCAGTGTGGAGGGTGTTTGTAAAGATATTAAATAGTGGGGGTCCCAGTATGAATCCTTGTGGTACACCTACTGTTACTGGGAGAAGGGAGGAGAGGGACTTATGTGACTTAACTGCTTCTTGACGGTTGGTAGGTGGTCTTGAAACCAGAGCAATGAGGGGGTGTTTAGGTTGAGTTTGGCTAAGATAGTAAGTAGTTTGCTGTGGGATACTGTATCAAATGCTTTGGACAGATCAATGAAGGTGGCAGACACTAGGTTTCCTTGGTTCCTGTATTGATTGACAGTGTTGGTGAAGGATATGAGTGCTGTGGTGGTGCTATGGAATGGGTGAAATCCGTGTCGGGTGTTGGTGAGGAGACTATTTGTAAGTAAATATATCATCAGCTGAGAATGGATACATTTTTCAAGGATTTTTGATAGCGGGATAAGATTGCTATGGGGCAGTAGTTGGTAAGTTTGGTTGAGGGACCACCTTTGTGCAAGAGTATTATGTAGGAGGTTTTCCAAAGGACTGGAATTGTATGCTCATTGATAGACCTGTTGAGAAGTATTGAGATGGGATAAGCTATAGCACTAGCGGCAATTTTGAGGTACTCTGCAGGGAATTTGTCGATTGCCAAAGTGGTGAGTTTTATTTTAGTGAGGTGTTTGAATATTATGTTAATAGGAACTGGTTTAACAGTAAATGGGGGTATGAATTTGGGTTGCTGATTGGTTGTGGGAGAGTGCAAGGCTGGCTGTTGCTAGTTAGGTTAAGGATGGAAGAAGTGAAGTAGTTGTTAAATTGGGTAGCTATCTCTATATTATCTCCTATGATATTGGGAGGAGTGGTAGTGGGTTTGCCTGGTTGTAATACTTGGTTGACAGCTGCGCAGAATTTTTGGGGGTTAGTGGTATGTCTGTGTAGTGATTTTTCTTATCTTGACTTATCTGTTTTTTTTTTTTGCTTTATTATGTAGTTCGAGGAAAATCTGCGTGTTGTGATCGGTCTTATTGTGATACCACATGGTGTACCACAGGGCTCAGTCCTGGGCCCACTCTTGTTTGGCATCTACTTTTCGACAAGCAAGCAAACACAGGAGTTATAGCTGACAAAGTTTTGCAGATGACTGCAAACTGGCGCCCATAGTAGAAAACACATCTGACACACAGATATCCTTCAAGGAAGGTCTCACAGAAGGATATAACTGGTGCCAGAGCCATGGCAAAAAAAAATGCCAAAAAAAATGCATATACCCTTACGGAAAAAAAACAAGGTTAAGGTGGCAATCCACTGCAATCATAGAAGAAGTTATCAAGGAGAAGGGGACAGGGGGACCCAGGGTTGATAGTTGTCTGTCATTCGTCACCATAAGTAGGTAGTAGTTAGGAAGACCTTGCCATTTGCCCATGAAGGATTGGGATTATCTCAAAGGAGGTCAAGGAGGTCATCTCATCATATCACATCACTCACCAATGATTGATACAATGCCCCATTGTTGAATGTATCTGACCGACACTTTGCAGCAGCTGACAAAGTTCCTTGCAGCAGCTGGAGAGGGATAAAAAGTTCTCATCTAAAGTGTGCTGCTGAACTGACAGAATTCAGTCTGTCGACTCACCTTACTTGGTGACCTTTGCCTAAACACACAGCATCAGCTACAAAGACAGATTTGATGAATTGCTTCACCTGAAAATTCTTCACAAATCAAGATCTAGATCGTCAGAGCCACAAAGACCCCAAACCTAACACGGCTATTAATAGGATAAGCTGATTGGAGACCCAAGACTCCTATGGAATAAAATTAATATCGTCCTGTAAAATATGATAGCAGTGTACCTCAAAAGCCTTGTTCATGAGAGGCAAAAATCAATGATGGATGGATGTTACCCAGATAAGTCTGACCAAGGGATCACAAGACATCAAACAGACAACATAAATACAGAATTATGTCAATGGAATACTAAAGGTGGCACTAGGTAAAATAGGCGCCCTAACAAAAAATGCCCTCAATGCCCTCCCTGCAGAAGGCCTAGTATGAACCTATGAACATATCCCAAGCTTTATCCCTAAGTTTGAGAAGAGTTCTTATGTTTTTAGAGAGCCATGGGACTGGATTGGTTTTTATTTCAATTGTCCGTAAGGGAGCCGTCTGATTTAATATGTTTAAAAAGGTAGACTTGAAGTACTCCACTGCCTTGTCTAGTGTGAGGGTTGCTATGGGAAGCCCAGTTGCAATACCTTAGTGCATTAATGAAATGCTCAGGTATGGCAATTTTTGAATTACAGATTTCACGTAAGGTGGTTATTCTAGTGATTTTGAGGTGCTGTCTTAATATGAATGTTTGTAAATGATCACTTAGGCCATTTGGTACTGTACCATATATTGGGCAGTAGATGAGTTGTTTGTAAAGATCCTGTCTAGTATTGATTCCTTGTGTGTATTTTTGTCAATGCGGGTGGGTGTTTGGATAAGCTGAGTATAGGAATACAGGTTGATGTGATTAGAGGGGATAGTTGTGTTGATGGATTTCCAGTCAGTGTTAAAGTCCCCTAGGAGGAATGTCTCTTGTGGGAGGTTTGCGGATGTCCAGTTTAGTATAGACTTGAGAGTAGGTATGTTTTTACCTGGGGGTATGTAAATACCCACTAAGTTCAGTTGCTTCTGTTGATTGATTTGAATTTTGGTGAATAGAGTTTCTGCATTGTTAAATGTTGGGATTTCTTTATGTATAAGGTCTACCTTGAGGATAGTCTTGTATAGTATGGCGATGCCTCCACCTTTTTTGATAGTTCTATCAGCCCTGATTATATTATAACCTGGGGGAAGTATCTTATTGTCCTTAATGTGGGGTTTGAGCCAGGTCTCTGTAATGAGTGTAATGTCTGGGCTGTAAGCAGAGAGTGTGGCGTGTAGTTCATCAGTTTTGTTCAAGATACTTCTAGTGTTCATACTAGGTCTAAGTAGGTCACAGGGATTTTTACAGTTAATTGCATGTTGGATGTTTTGACTAGTGAGGTTGGTAGTAACAGTTGTGGGGCCTGGGTTGGGGTGTATATCACCACAAATTTGGAGCTGTATTTGCAAGAATAGACATAGAGATTGAATGTGGAGTAGAAGTTTAGTTAATTTGTTGGGTTTGGTGGAAGGTATGAGGTATGGTGGAATTAATATATTTGACTTTGTTTACCTCAGTGGTAGAGTAGTTCAGTAAGTGAGGTTGGATGCAGGAGAAGGGAGTGTTACTATGTGGTTGGTAGGTGGAGGTTAGGGTTGGGCTGAGGTGAAATATTATGTGAGCATTACGGTAGCAGGTAACGGTGTAAAGTATAACAAGGCTAACTAGTAGTAATAGATGAGAGGTAAACATAGTTACTTGAGGGTGTGTCGGCAGTGGTTTGGTTGGTGGTGATAGTATGGGGTATGGTAGGAGGACTTAGGTGGAGGGTGGGAGCTTGTTAATATTTGCAATTGTGTTGTTGTTTTGTCATTGGTTGAGGTGGTGGATGGGATATGGGTGGGGGGGTGTGGTCTTGTGTCTATAAATTGTGAGATAGTGGGGGCAGGTGGGAATTGGGGGCAGGGGAGCAGGCAGGCCCAAATCAATAGTCAGCTGTTAGAAACCACTCAGTGAACCTTAAGCAAAGGTATGCTACTTTGCACAGTCACTCTACTTTATACAGTTAAATTAAGGTAAATGTAGACATTATCTAATTTTACCCTGTCCCTGGAATTTTAAAAGGATATACAATTAAAGCTGGGGTTTGTTACAGATAACAGGAGAGGTAATGGAATGCTGTTTTATAGATTTAAGTGTTTCTCAAAAGAAAATAGACTGTAAGGGAGGGGGGAACCTAGTGGAGAGAGTTATGCAGCTGTTGCTTCCTTATGAGGCACTCATCAGCACAGTGGTTTGATTAAGGAACTATACAGCATAATGTAATAACGCTCACTAACATTTGTTTAAGTTAGTGCAGTTAAGGTATTTTACTGTCTAGACACTTGGAAGTTAAGCACCTACATTAGTTTTTAGTCTCTTTAGTTACAAGTCAGTGGCTGTGGGTGCCCAGTGCGCAAGAGAGATGTTTGACGTTTCCACTGCTTGTTATGAGGGCAGAGACCCGCTTGACCTGATGGGCGGTTTGAATTAATGAGGATGATTACACACCAGGGGAGACAAACAGCTGCTGTGGGATTTTGTAGATGATGAATCACAAAGTGGTAGACCAATTTGGAGATGTGTAAGATGGACCTGCTCTGGCACATACCCAGTTTCTGCACTGAGGTTTGTAGTGTACAGCAAGATTTAGCCAGGATTAGTGACAGCACTAGCACAACAGCATATGTCAGCAGCTGCTACAATGCTCACTGTGTTGTGTATTGTGACCATCAGTAGCGATGAAGGAATTATGGATAGAGCCACACATACCACAGGCTCACAGACCTCCAGATTGTAGACTGTCTCCTTGTGGAGAGGAAGACTGTAAGGGACCTATTCAAACTATGTAACCACAACAGAAAACACAGGAATGTGTGGCATGCCTGTTCCTATGGATAGCAAGGCATGCGTAGTTTTAAACATCTTAGCTCCAGTGATCTTTCATCTACCTACTGGGGACACATTAGCAATGTCACAAGCAACAGACTCATGAATTATAAATCAGTTCCTTGACATTATGTTACAGCATGTGGAGACACACGTCTGGTTTCCTAGAACTGCAGAGGAGATGGGATCTAACTCCATGTGGGCATTTTAGAACACTGTGCATTTGCCTCAGATAACAGCCTTCATCAGTATGTGACACCAGTGTTACATGACTCAGACACTGGGAACCATAGATTGTGCACACATTGCCATCAAGGCCTCACCTGATCTTGACTTCCACTCCTTGAACTTTCAGGTAATGCCCAGGTCATTACTTATACTGTATCCATGTATCACCTGATTAGATCCTGTTAGTCACACATTTCCCACTTGCCTGGCTTTTACCAAAGGCACCTGCAAAGGGACTTTCCACAAAGACATCTGATTGGTAGGTGCACACACATGCTAGATGGACAGGTCTGTAAGCACAGGTATCAGGCAAACAGGGAACAAGCCACATATAAAATGTTGTTTGTTGTGTGTTGCAGCCAGTGCCAGATATGCCCTACAGCCATCGTTGATGACCTCCATCCACAAACCTGTAAATGCTTGATGACCAAGCCCCAGCCTACACATACCCCATAGATTAGCCTTAGGGTTACTAATCTTATCAGATATGTTTTGGATGTATGGCCTCTGTGGCTGTTAGCCTAGTACACACCTGTGAACCTAGCTGGAAATGTCTTGTGATGTAGCCCATGTGGAAACATGAAATATAGTACAGCAGGTAATTTAGTCTACATGCTTCCATTCTCTGGACATATCAGAAGAGGCACTGCAATGTATTCCAGACATCTGTATCAAGTTTTCTATTGTATGTGTCCTGCTGTTTAACATAAAATTGCTCAGACACATGGAGTAAAGGGTGAACAATTTTTCAGGGCCTCCCATATTAGTCATAGCAGTAGCATAGAGCAGGGTGGAGAAACATGCAGCAGCATTAAGACAGTTGAGGCAGAAGTGGTTACAATAAATTGCAGCGTCTGGTTGTCTGTGCCACAAAAACACAGAATATGATGATTTATGCATTGTCAGACCCAGGTTATGCAGAGCAGTGCATCACCATCCTCATCTACATTAGTAGGCAGGCAGGGCACAGTCATCTTGACTGCAATATGTTGGGGGATCAAAGTAACAGGTGAATGTAGTACTGTGAACACATTAACCACATGCTGTGGAATGTTATGCGGAGTCAGGCATCCCACCCCTAGTTCATAGGTTAATAGGTAGGTACTAGGCTATCTGCCCGAGGGCATTTATAAGCCTAGCCAGAGTGTGTCAACTTTCACCACCCCATTGATTAATTAACTGAGCCTCTGTCAAGAAGAGCCAATGAAGTGATCCCAGGGGTGCATTTTCTCTGGTGGGCTCATTCTGCTGGGACATGGCTATTGGCACTGTCTACTGTGTTGGCTTATGGTATCGGAGGGCTTGATGCAGTCTGTGTCAGAGAAGGTATAGAGCTATGAGATCTTGCGAATCCAGCCTGATAGATAGTAAAGTGTTGATCCAGATGAGTTCATTGCCTCTCCCTGTATATGTACTGTAACCATGGCTATGATCACCCCCCTGTGTACCTGGTTAATTGGTTAATAACTGTGCTTATGGCTATACACAACCTCCTCCCATTTATATATTGTAGACATATCTCAACATAGGGCCTTAGAATACCATGCTGCTTGTAATGTATGGTTCCCAAAGGTTCCAATGTGCAGGGTTTGCACACACACAGCCACAGACAGATGATACAGTGCTATGCTGTGTGATAGGTTCTCACATACACATATAGTATAATGTATGGCCTGCTGTCACTGAAAGCCAACACAGAGTTTTTTGCTTTTGCTGAGGGACTTTACCAGGCAGAACTCCTTCCCTAGCTCATTGAAACTCCAACTCTACATAACCTTTACTGAAATTATGATATTCTTCATAGTTCACTACTGACTGCTCAGATTCCTTTCTGCAGGAATTCAAAGGCTGATCCAAGTACCAGAGCTCTCACATTCTCACTGCTGGCCTGGCAGACTCCTCCTTCTTCCAGTGTCAAGATGTTAGTAGTATAATGGCTGGCTAGACAGTGTCATCTAGTCTCTGTCTTCAGTTATTTCTTGCCACAGTTCTATGAAAGTCTCAACTTCTAGTCTATTATTAGTCCATTGGCTCAGCCTGACATGAGAGACTCTGATACATACCCCATTGGGAAAATTTCTGATCTTTTATTTAATAGATATTATTGTAGATGTCAGACCATGAAGTTAATGACTGTTATTATTGTTGGAAGCAAATTCTTCAGAGAGATTTTCACAGCTTATATCTTTTCTTGCCCGGGTTTGGAGCATGGCATGCCCAACTCTCCCCAGTTTGTGTATTTTACTATGAGGAATATTAACCAGTGGTCTGAATCCCCTGAAAAGTGCTTATAGTGGAAAGTGTCTGGTTGGCATAAGCATGCAATATCATCCACCATTCCCTGTTCAGATTTTCCCAAGAAAATGAAGAAGCACCTTAAGGAGAAGATGGTTAGGGAGGCAGACAACATAGTTTTGGAGTCTGTCATCTTCCCTAGGCTTAAAGTGGCCTATACTGGTGAGGAGAGGAGCTTTCACAGCACCATGACTTTTTCGGTGGCTGCAAGATCAGCAGTCCCCTGCATGTCGCTATGGGCTAAAGCCAATTTGCTTTTGGCCAGGCATGGCACCACTATGCAGGACCTAGCCTCTGATCTGCAGATGGTGGTATTCAAGGGTGAGGACAGCACCATTTGGATTTTTTCAGAGAGGAGGCTGAAGAGGACCAGTTTCAGATCACGGTTGCCTGTCTGCACCATGAGGCCTCTAGTTTGGGCCACACACAAAATGCATAACCCCAAACCACAGAAACCCAAGTGTCCATTGTTCCCTTTGACCCAGCCTAAATTGCATAGGTCTCAGACCCAATATCCCCAGGTCACTTCTCCGGACCCTTTCAGATTAGCATAAAACTTCATGGATTTTTATGAAGTCCAGATGCACAGCACCTGCAAATTCCTGCCCAAGGAATCCAACTCTCCTAAGTGAAAAAAGGAGCATTTTCCCCAGTGATACTCAGATTGCTGTGGTTCAGTGAAGGAGCTAGCATATGAAGATCAGATCTCCCCAGTCCCTTTCCAAGACTCAGATTTTGAACACATCCATTCTTGTCCTTTCTACCTGTGGATTTGCCTTTTAGTGATACACTTCACATGATAAAGGAATCCTTCAACTGGGAGGCTAAATAGTTCTCCCAGGCTCAGATCAAGTACACACAGCTTCTGGTCCTGCCTGTATCTAGACGTCTTATTATTCTTTCAATCACTTAAGTCCTATGTTTGCAGCCAGATGCCCAAACTCCTTCCCTTAAGAAGCCACGCTACTTCTTTAGGGTCCATGAATGCCACAGGCACCTCTATGGCAGATCCAAAAGTGTTGTCTTTCGATTCCAGTTAGGGATTTGATGGGGCTGCAACCAGGAATCCTGCTCCATTTGACAGGGAGAGTAAGATACTTGACATGCACGGTAAGAAAACTTACACATCAGCTACCTTAGCCATTAGGGGTCACATCTTCCATTTTCTTATGCTCAAATATGAGCAATCTGTCCATGAGAAATTGAAACAAAAGGTGTAGAACAGAAGGGTTACAGAACAAGAGTATATGGAAGAAGATGCTGGAGGTATGCAGCCTCATTTCTTAGGTTGCCAGGTAGTCCATGAAGTGTGGCTTTGATGCAGTAAATGCATTATTCAAGACAACTGTAACAGGAACTTTAGTAAGGAGACATGCCAGCCCCTTCCAGCACATGTCAAGTTGGAACACCTTAATGCCTCACTGGATAAGGATCTTCTCTTTGGGTCTCCTGCTGAAAAGGTAGCCAAAAATCTGGCGTAGAAGGAGAAAGCAATGCAGTCCATCAAGGATATTTTTCTCCCCATCCCCCAACCTTATCAGGAATGATCCAAGTAAGAGTTGCCCCTTTCCTCCCAAACAGAGCAAATAAAAAAACACAAAAAGGGAAAGAGATCAAATTCCATTAGAAGTGGCAAACCAATTCCAAATGTAGGCCTGGGGAGCCTCCAACCCAGGATACCCACAGGGTGTAATTGTGACTGTATGCAGCACCTCTCTTCCCCTCCTCCAGAAATCCCACCCAGCTCTCCTCCCACCTCCCATCCATCTCCTTGCCTTTCATACCAATCGGAAAACATCACTCAGAGCATGTAGATCATGCAGGTCACAAGGTCAGGCTGTTGCTAACAGTTTCTAAAAACACTAAGATTCTTAGCTATCCATCTTGTTCCCAAGCAATATGTGCTAAGATTCCACAAAAGGCAGACAGCCTTTTGATGCAGAGGTCCATAGACTTGATTCCAGAAAAAGACAAAGGAACAGGATTGTATTCGAGGCTTTTCTTAATCCAAAGAAAAGAATGGTCTTAGAGACTAAGTCTAGACCTATAAAATTAAGTAAGTACCTTTTAGTTCCAAAATTCAGAATGCAGATTTTGCAAAAACTGCTACCATTGATCCTCCCAGGAGTCGTAATGGTGAATGTAGACCTGAAGAATGTTGGCAGATTCTAAAATTCGCTGCACTGCTTTTCCCAATTCCCATGCCCTTTGGCTTGACTGTTGCATCCATGATCATTACAAAATGCTTCGCCCCAGTTATGGCTTTTTGCTGAATAAATGTGTGTACATTTACCCTTATCTATACAAGCGCTCGATTTAGGCCATTTCAATGTCAGAGATTCAGTGTGTCATACAGATTATGATGGTAGTACTCTCTCTAAACTTACAAAACTCCCAACTAACATCAGTCAAGAATGTGATGTTCCTGAGGGTTATTCTGGACTCAGCAGTGCAGAGCAGAGGCCTTTCATGTCTCCAGACAAGATCCCATTCCTTTCTCAGTATTTCATCAAGATTTCCAGTCTCTATAGCTTTTCAGTCATGGGGTTTCTCAGACTGCTGGAATACATGGCATCCTACATAATAATGTTAGATCTGAGCAGACTGCACATGCAGTGCAGTGGCACCTCAGGAAAAGTTGGTGCTGGCATATCTGTTCCCCTTAGGCCAGCATTCCACTTCTCCCTTGCAAAAGACAAGAAATTGCATGATGGATGGAGAGCATCTATCTGAATAATGGAGTCCCCTTCAGAGTAAAGAATGAACTTCTGGTGCTAACAGCAGGCTCTTCAGATGCTGCCTGAGGAGCCCATACAAGGGATCTGGGGGTCCAATGGGCTTGGGACAAACATATAAGGAGAAGGCATATTAATATAAAAAATTATGGCAATCATCTTAGGCATCAGATCATTCAGACATCTACAGCAGTCAGGCTCTGAGGTGATCAGCCCAGACAGTAACACAGCCAAGTGGTACATCAACAAAGCAGGACACACTCTCACCTTTTGTGCAGATCGGCCTTGCAGGTATGGTGTATATCAGTACTTCTGGATGTTCCCTGCAGTCCAGTAAACTCCCAGACAGGATAACAACTTGGAAGAGAAATTAAGCAAGACAGCAATGGACCCCAACAGATTGTTTCTAAAGAAGGAAGTATTTTTAGATCTGGTCCACAAGTGGATCATGCCAGAAAACAGACCTTTTTGCCTTTCCAGAAGCATTATCCTTTTCATGGATTTGTCTATTTCTGTATGCTTTTCCTCCCTTTCTCCTTATCACTAGGTTACTGCAGAAGATCAGGTAGAGCAGAGATCTAGAGTGATCTTAATGGCACCATTTTGGCCCAGACAGCACTGGTGCTCCCTCCTACTGACCATTGTCAGGGAGAAGCCCATTTTGCTGCCACAGTATGTAGACCTTCTATCCCAGAACTGGAGTCTAGTTGTACATCCCAAGATGATGACTCTAAAGACGGCAGGGTAACAATTTAGAGCTCATGTCAACCAGGTGCATGTTTTCAGAGGATATGTTGTACATACTGAGAAAACCCAGCACTAGCTGGTACAAGTACAAGCAGAAAATTATTGATTTCAACAATTGGCTAAGTTTCTGGTGTCATTCTAAGGAGATCCAGTATCTGTCTACCTGGAATGACATGATTGACAGACCTCGATGCTTTGTCACAGGTGGCCTGCATCTGTCACCCTTGGGCTTCTGGATACTGGCCAAGGCTCTTGGAACCCATATAGTGCCTTTTTTAGGCAGTGTTCCAAAGACCAAATTACCACCATAACAGCTACAAACAAATGCAATCTGAGAGTCATGCTGCTCAACACTAGAAGTCTAAATCTCAAAATGCATTCTCTTGAAGCACTCCTTAAAATGGAGAACATTAACATTTGTGCTGTAACAGAGACCTGGTTCAAGGCAGCAGAAAGCATCCCTGCACTACCAGGCTATAACTCATTCCACACCTTTCGGCCCCAGAACTTGGACCGAAGCTCCAAAGGTGATGGTGTTTCCATATTCATAAAGGATGTGCACACCTCCAGAAAGGTAGCCCAACATAACCCATCTGAGATACTTCAGGTGCAGCTAACATTTTGTAAGGCAGCAATTCAGGTCGTAGCCTTCTATAGGTCCCCAACCATGTCCCAAGACTCACACTGCACGTTCCTAAGCACCCTGGAGAATATTAGGGTCCAACCTAACACTCTCATACTGGGAGACTTCAACTACCCCTCCATTAACTGGGCTCATATACCAATACACTTGCCCAATGCTTTCTGGAATTCATTAATTCCAATGCCCTGGACCAGCTCGTTCTTGCCCCCACTAGAGGTAGCAACATCCTTGACCTGGTCATTACTAACATAGGCGACTGTTGCTATACACCAATAGTCAACTCCTCCGTGGTTAGATCCAACCACAAACTAATCACCTTGGAAATCCACATCCCCCCCTCACAAAGGTAACCATCATGAAAAACTTCTCCAAAACTAACTTTGGGCTCCTAAAAACAGACGTGGCTAATTTCACGGCACCCATGTAAATGGAGAATGTTTGCATGACCGCCTAATCATACACCAATGCACTGTACGAATACGTACACAAATGCATGGATCTTGCCATACCCAATAGAACCAAGATGCTCTCCTCAAAAAAAAGGAAGCCAATCTGGTGGTCCCCTGCTATAAACAAACTCTACAACAGAAGGAGGAAACTGATGCAGAATAAGGTGAAGTCCCAAGACTGAATAAACTCCCTTATCAGGTTCAACAAAAGGTTGAGATCCCTCATCAAATCCTCTAAAGCCAGCTATGAAAACAGAATTGCAGCAGATAGTAAAGACAACTACAAGGCCGTCTATAGTTATGTAAAGAATCTCCACGGCAATACCCAGATTTGCTCTAAGCTACTGCACAATGGTACCTCCTATACTGAGCCAACAGATATTGCTAATATACTAGCCTATAGATTCAGTGCTAACTTTACCCCTTTCCGAACCAAAGAACCAATCACAATACCAGTAGATTGTCAGGCACCCAGTATTACTGCTGCACAGGTTAAAACAGCACTGTCCAAGGCCAAGAATACAGTTTCTATGAGACCTGACAATATCCCTGGCTGTGTTCTTCATGAACTACAGAGTGAACTGGCACCTCACCTGTGTGCCATGTTCAATCACAGCCTCACCTCAGGGTTTGTCCCTGCCGAATAGCACACTGCTACAGTCATCCCTCTCCACAAAGGACTACAGATGCCGGGAATTATTTCCCCATTAGCCTGATGCATCTGATATGCAAAACTATGGAACGCATCATCATGGACCTAATAAACAAGGATATAGGGAATCTCCAAACTCTGGATCCTACAGTTTGGTTTTGTGAAGGGTAGATCATGTCTGCTCAACTTGGTCGACTTCTTGAGTTGTGGATGAAGGCAAGGTGGTTCATACAGCCCGCCTTGATCTGGCCAAGGTTTTTGATAGCATTCTCCACACAGGAGTCATAGAAAAACTCACTAAGCTAGGCATCAACCCCTATATCACTAGGTGGATTGCAAACTGACTCACAGCTAGAACCCACAGTGTGAAAGAAGCTGACTCCAAGTCAGACTGCCAACCAGTCACGAGTGGAGTCCCACAGGGTTCGGTCCTGGGTCCTCTTCTGTTTAGTATCTACTTCTCTGAAGTCCAGGCCAACACGAAGGGACTCTGGCTGACAAAATTCACAGACATTTGCAAGTTGGGAGCTATTATTAACTCCCCAAGTGATACTGACATCCTACAGAAAGGCCTCAATGAGACCAACGACTGGTGTCAGAACCACAGCCTTAAGCTCAATGCCAAAAAAATGTGTCGTCATCCCCCTTGGGAAAAACCTGGTTCCCTTGAATTACCACACTGATGGTAGTCCACTGAACACAGAAGGCATTATAAGAGATCTGGGTACACCGGTTGAAAGCAAACTCTCTTTTGACCACCACGTTGCCACTGTGGCCAGAAAGTTCTTCAATGTGGCACATCTCATTACTAAGGGTTTTGCATCCAGGAATAAAGAGGTCATTGTCTCCCTCTACTCTTCCCTCATTAGGCCAATCATCGAGTACAATGCCCCATTTGGCATGTACCTCACTAGACACCTGCAACAACTGCAGAGGCCGCAAAAGTACCTCACAAAGAGGATCCTAGGCCTTAAACACTTGTCCTATATGGACAGACTCAAAAAACTCCAACTATTCTCTGTCTTCTATCACCTACTTGGAGGCAATCTCTGCTTGACTTACAAAGCCATGTCTGACCCAGCTCTGTTAGAAATGCTACATCTAAAGAAATCACAATCCCTCTGCACCACATGCTCCAGAGATCTCAGCCTCATTACCACGATCAACAGAACATGCTGGAGGGACAGGTTCATAACCCAGAGACTGGCCATGCTATGGAATAGACTTCCCATACATGTCAAGCAGAGCACCTCACTGGCCCTCTTCAAGAGAAATCTTGATGAGTGGATGGGAAATAGATAATTCACCCCAGGGATCACTCACGTGTCTCTCTTCGACAGAGGCACTAGGAACTAAGGTTGGGTGACATGATGTCAGGATAATCCTATGGGCTAGGGTAGTAAAGGCTCCAGGGACATTAGCCTAGTGCACACTTGTGAACCTATGAACCTATGAACTAGAAAGTCATAAATAACCAAATGGAAAAAGGATATCAATCAAACAAGGTGCAGTTTATAGATTCTTCTATTCATAGATTATTACTAGGCTAACAACCCAAGGTACATTTCTAAGCCTAGCCAAGTTTACCCAAAAGAATAATGACGCCCTGTCTCCAAATAGGACATTGAGTGCCAGGCATTTCTAAGCTACCTCAGTCCATAAGGGACATAAGTACCAGGCCTGATGTAAATATCTTATTCCCCATCCACTGGTGTAGGTTGCACTTAAATTGGGTAATAGACAAACTCAGCTTCACATGGATTGGAAGCCTGTTCCATAGGAGGGGCACTGTCTGGGACACATATCTGTCTCTCCAGCATGTTCTGTTTAAGTCATAGAAAAAATTCAGGTCCCTAAACCTTGTACTTCTGATACTGTTTGACTTACAAATATGCAGGAGCTTTATAAGTGTGGAGCTTGTGGATGCCTTGTAAGCCAGGCAGAGATCACCCATCAGCAGTCTATAGGAGACTGAGTAGATGGAAAGGGCTTTAAGGCAATCTGCATAAGGCAAGTTTGTTATGCCTTTTTTTCTTTTCATAAGGAATCTCTGAGGTCGCTCTAGTTGCTGTGTATGCCTGGTCAGGTTCATACTGAAGGGAGCATTGTACTCTATGATTGGTATGATAAGGGCAGAGTAGAGTGGGATAATGACCTTTTTGGGCCTAGATGCCATGCCCTTACTTATAAGTTGCACAACATAAAGTGCTACTATCTACATGTGTACCCAGATCCCTGACCATTGGGTCGACTCTTAGAAGCATATTATCAACATGGTAATTAGCCAGGATGGTTGACTTCCCAAAGAGTACAATTATGGATTTCTTAACACTGAGTTTAAGATCATGGCTTTGGTACCATTTGTTAGTCAGAAATAGATCTTCTTGAAAAATGCTACTGTCTGCAGGGGAGTTGATGAAAACCCAGTTGCCTGTGGTCCTCATTTACCTGTCAGACTTTTTCAAAGAATGCTTATCCTAGCTATTTATCAAGCTACATGCCTCAGCCATATCTGCATGTTTGCACTGCACCCTCTGGCATTCTTAAAACTGTCAGTAAAGCAGATTCTCAAAAGTTTCCTCCTCTTATGACCTCTCAGAAAGGAGTCAGTTCCTCCAGGAACCTCAGTTTTGTGCTAGAAACGCTAATATTGCCAGCCTTTGAACCAACTGCTTCAACCTCTAAAGACTGTGTCCTGGAAAGTTGTTTTGTTGGTAGTTTTAACCTCAGATAGATAGATCTCTAGACTAGATAGATCTCTAGACTATAAGTTCTCATGTTCATAAAGTCTTTCTTAGTTTCTCATAAGGACAAGTCAGCTTGTGCACTAATCATATCTTCATGCCAAAGGTGGGAACTTAACTCTGCTTAAATCAGGCCATTCATCTACATTTTCCCCCTTTCACCACAGAAGATGGGGGGCAGAATGTTGCATTCCTTGATGTGCTCAGGCAGCTCAGATTTTTCCCTGTAAAGAACTAAACTTAGGAGAAATTTAAATCAGCTGTTTGATGCCTTTCCAAAGAGAAAGGAATTAAACCTGTCTATAAACAAACCATATCCAAGTGTATTGCAAATGTTAATACCTTCTTTTATATCCAACCTAGGAAACAAATTTTTGACCCTACCAGGGCTCACACTTCTAGAGCTACAACTACCACCACAGAATTTTTGAGGTGGGTAAGGTTTCCAATAAGGCTATTATGGAATTATTAACCTGGTCAAGTTTCCACACATTTGCAAGGCATTAAAGCTTGGGGCCATAACAAGGACCAGGGAAGGGTTTGCCTCTGCCATCCTCCAGGGTTTGGTGTCCCCTGCTTCTGTTTTAAACAAGCCACTAATTCTTGGCTTATTCTGTAGGTCACCCTAAGAGTCTGCTCTACAATGTTGAACTACAAAGAACAAAGTACAGTTGTGTTAGGAACTTACCATAATTGTAGATGGTCATGTAGATTCACTGTTGCAGTAGCAGTTCTCTCCATCCATATCCATTCTTTGCCTCTCTCTCTCTCTCTCTCTCTCTCTTTCTCTATCTCTCACTCTCAACCAGTGCACTTGAGTTTGGTACAATGTGCACCTTTCCTCCACCCTAGTATAGATTCTTCTCCCAGTGTCCCTCATGCAGCCTTTTGTCACTTTATTTGGTTAAAAATGGACATAACATATCATGTTATGCACCTTAGATAGCTATGACTTAAAGTGTGAGGCAAGAAAGACCTGAAGATGGCACTGACCAACTATCCTTTATACCACAAATGTCTTGACATGATAAGGGAGGCAGTCCACCAGACCAGGAATAGGAAAGTGAGAGTTCTAGTATTCCAGCCATCCACTGGTCTGCTGTAGGCAGAAATCCCAAGAGTCAGTACTGTAATAGTGATGCCTGTGTTTGTTGTTCTGAGGGGCAGACTGGCATCCGACAATAACAGGATTTTACACTGTCCTCATATTGTTGTTGCCGTCCCCTTATGTGCCACTTTCCATTCGTAGTACAGTGTCAACCCTTCCCATTGCTTCTTGGCAAACATCTGAAATACTGGTAAGTTCCTAACACAAGTGTGCTTTTTTCACAGTTGTATGGTTTGAAGGGGTGTTCCATGAAATGTAGCTGTACATTTGCAGCAAGGTTGGTATGGTAATGAAGCCAATTAGGGCCACTCTCTGTGAACTGCTTCTGGTGCGCAAAACACTATCCGAATGTATTGACACTAGCCATTAACATCTTAGTGACCGCAAAGCATGTGACCAGCATGATCATGCAGTTAGCATGTTTACACCCATAGCACCTCAGTGTAGTACTATGATAATGTATTAGCACCACAGCAGGCATACAGTAAAGTTGCAGTGCAGCATTATATTGTGCAACATGTAACCCATGAATGTGTATCCATGCACACAGGGCTATTATTTTGTTCTCAAAAGAGCCAGAACAAGTTACAAAGACTACATCAGGAACTATATAATACAGGACTGTAACATAATGGGTGAGAAATAAAAAACAGATTTTCCTGTTCTTCTTACACATAGACTTTAAAGAAGGCCTGTTGGGTGTGTATGATATCTCACTAAAGTAGGCTGATGCCTGGAATGAGCTTTCTGGGATGGTTAGTGATGCCACTGGGATCATCCAGTCAGGTGAGCAGTGCCAGCAAAGCCTCAGTAATCATCACTGGGAGCAGAGGTTCAGTAGAAGAAACCTGAAATTTGCTCTGAGCATTTCTGTACTTTTGAGTTCTTGTACCTTAACCGTTGTATATGTATACTTAGGAGTGCATACTTTGCTTTCTAGTGGTGGAGAAGGGACAGCTTAGCATGTCTTCATGTCACAGAAATTGAGAGCAGCTTTCTGGTACTTGGGTGCAGCTGACATCTGTGACAGTCCACTGTATAATTATAATTATAATTATGCTTGTTGCATATGTGTCATTGCTCTCATTATATTGTCCTTCTGCAAGTGCAGTTGCAGTTGTTATGGAGAAGGAGGTAGGACAATAGTCAGCCGAGCTCTGCCAGCTCTGCCATCAGAGGCATTGGCTGGCATAACTCAAGACAATGATTACCTCAAGCCCTGCCTGTCAATACCTCTGATGCTGGCTCACCAGTGGCCACCATGTTTACCTGTCAGCAGCAGAACAATAATCCTGCTGGTTCCCAGGGGATGGGTGAAGGATCCTCTTCTAATAGTGGGCCAAAAGGGTGTGCCCAGTTTCTTTGCATCAGTTGCAGATGCTGGCACCTACTGAGATGTTCTAACAATTGGATGCCTGCCATAGCAATGTGGAGTTCCTTTTGGTGTGGTTTATGGAGCTAAAACTAGGAGGCCCTGCCCATCAGGCCACCAGGGAGGCAATTTGACAGTAATATTGGCATCTAAGTGAGTTTGATGTCCTGTGGACCTGTCATCCAGTAATGCCAAGATCTGTAGCCTCATCCTGGTCTTTTCCCTTATGTCAAAACCAATTGCTGTGCACGTGGGTGATGCACGGCCAGGAAATACCATGGAAAAACACAGTTGGCCAGCAAGGATAGCAGTAAAGCATACAGCCAAAAAGCAGATAGTAAATAATCAGACTTTATTGGTATAAAAATAACAAACCGGTTTCGGCAAGAATATGCCTTCTTCAGTGTTAATCGTAAGGTTATTGGCAGCTTCAGGGGACGGCCATGGGAGCTTCTTTTGCTCCCATCTATGCCGACCTGTTCATGGCATTCTTTGAAGAATGCATGATTTACTATGTATCTCGCAATATCTATTTGGTTGAAATGGACATTTGGCGCAGATACCTAGATGATTGCTGGATGGTATGGTGTGCAGATGTTGGATATTTGCAGGAATTTGTTGATTATTTGAATGGTAATATCTGGGGCATTGAATTTTTTATCACTTTTGATGTACAGACTATTAACTTTCTTGATATAACTATTTTGAGAAATCCATACCATACTTTGGCTACCAGAGTGTTTCACAAATATCCACAGTATAACACCTTATTACATGCTTCGAGCATGCACCCACGCCATACCATCAGGAATATCCCGGTATCACAATTCATGCGCATGAAATGCCTTAGTTCCACCAAATCAGATTATGATGTAGCTAGTCTTGATTTATGTTGTAGATTTGTTAACAGAGGGTATAAAGCTGAAGACATCAACAAGGCATGGGCACGATCCTCCCAAACAAACAGAAAGACAATGTTGGACTACAAGATCTCTTCTGCAGATTCCCAGACATCTATCAGATTTATTACAACATATGGCAAGAATTATTATGTCATTAGGGATATCATAAATAGACATTGGAATATCTTAATGGCTAATGAACAACTCAGAGTGGTTCTGGGGGAAGAATGTCAATTCTCATACAGGAAAGGAAAAACATTGGGTTCCTTATTATCTCATTACAAACACATAGGTAGTGGGGAGCAATTTATAAACAACTTACAATCACAGGACATGAACTGTTGGGTACCTTCCTGTGTGGCCATTGCGGGTCTTGTAAACAGATCACCAAGTCTAAGCATTTTTCCAGCCATAATACTAGCAAGGTTTTTGATTGTAAAATCTTTGGCAATTGCAGTAGTGACTGGGTTGTCTATTTGGCCTCATGCCATTGTGGGGCGTTTTATGTTGGCCAGACATCAAGGCCACTTAGGACACATATAAATGAACATCGAAGTGATATTAAAAATAAAAAGGAAACAAATGCTTTATATTGGCATGTTTTAAAACATCAACAAGCACAGTTTATGTTCATGATCATAGACAGAATAGTTGGTGATCGTAGTAATACACAAGGGTGGCACGGTATATTGAATCACAAGGAGAAATATTGGATTATTAGTTTGGGTTCACTTTTTCCACCCGGACTCAATGATCATCTATAACCACAATTTTATGGGGAATGATATTTATTCAGTTTTCACATTAATTATTAGTGGTGTTAGGTATAGTATAGTTACATTTGCTAATATGATACAATAATTCTGATATTGATTGGACATGCATGTTTATATATCATACCACATTCATTATGAGTAATTATATATGTTAGTTGCTTTACACAACAATCATGTATTTTTCAGTAGGGAAGTTTGTCCTTACTGGTTGGATCTATTATATGTGGATTAAATATTGATATATTTCATGTATGCACACATAATGTATTATTATTATATTTTTGTTCTATATATACCTTCATCATTTAACAAATATTATTCTTACTATGGGTTCAACACATACTACAACAATTGATTGTAATATCTTATCATATGTTAGAATAGCAGCCTTGGTCTCTTGCACTTTGCTTTTTTATATTTTTCATGCATTATTCATGAGCATCAGTAGTTTACTAGTGTGCTCATTGGCTAGCTTTAAGTATAAATTTGTATATTTAATCACATTCTATGTGTCTGTTTCTCTAACACTGAAGAAGACATATTATTGCCGAGACCGGTTTGTTATTTTTATACCAGTAAAGTCTGATTATTTACTATCTGCTTTTTGGCTGTATGCTTTACTGCTATCCTTGCTGGCCAACTGTGTTTTTCCATGGCTTTTCCCTTATGTGCCATTTTTCATTCTTTGTACATTGCCCATCCCCTCATGGCCACTTGTCCGCCCCGTATACAGTATGTTTGCACCTGTCCACTGTCATCTACACCTTTCTCTAAGCCTGTGTTCTGTGTTTGTTTGTCTGGCCTAGCTGCCTGCCCTTCTCCCCATATCCCATCCACAACCATCCCGTACTATCTTCCCCACCAATCTTTTGTAAATCTTAAGAGAATCTTTCCTTGAAAAATAATGACCTGTCCTTCCCCACCACTTTTCATACCTTATGGTTACCCTTATGTGTTCGCCAATACTGAACATTTTTTCCTTTCTATACTGCCTCTTAATTTATATGATGAACATGATAAGCACTTTGCTGTGTACACAAACAGTGGTCTGTCTTTTGACTTCCATGCTGCTCTTCGTGTACTAAATGAGCACACATTAACTCTGATGTGGCAGTCTGGCATTATTCACTGACTGTAATGATCTTAGGGTTAAGATGGACAGGGTAGGTGTAAGAGGCAAAACCAGGGACTTTAAAATCTGAGGCAGTTGAGGTTTGTGTGTGTGTGTGTGTGTGTGTGTGTGTGTGTGTGTGTGTGTGTGTGTGTGTGTGTGTGTGTGTGTGTGTGTGTGTGTGTGTGTGTGTGTGTGTGTGTGTGTGTGTGTGTGTGTGTGTGTGTGTGTGTGTGTGTTTACTCGAATGGGTGCATGTGTGTGGCAAAGTGAATGTGGAAGTACCTTTGCTAATGCAGTGCAAGGGCTGTCAGCAGTTACTACCACAGCAAATTGCTTATTAGTACTAATGGTAACACTGCACCATTCAGATTCATGTAAATTAGCCAATAATGAGGTCTTATCACAATGTGGCTTACCTTTTTCTGAGTCTCAGTTTTCTTGCAATTGTAAAAATTGTCCCATTTTTGCCACGGCAGTTTATGCTCATGACAGGATTAGTTCTGAAACCCAGTCATAAACTTAAAGTGAAGTATCGATCAGAGATACAACTGAAGATTGATGTTGAATAGAGTATATTTACTGCAGAGGCATAAAAATTATTAAATGAAATATAAATGATCAAGTTAATACTACAGTTAATAACAGAAGAACAGTTAGAACTACAGAGAGACTGAGCCCATGAAATCTTTTCCACTTTGTCAACAGAAATGACTGAGAGAAGGAAGAAAACGTAAGAGTTGACTAGAAGAGTTGAGAATACAATGGAAATGAAACAGAGACACGATTTGGGAGATGGTGATGAATGGGAATAAAGCTAGTAACTTGGAAATTGACAAATGTGGGGCGATAAAGCAATAATTATGTTTGTGAAATGTTTATTGTATAGCACTGATGAGTTCTGTGATGCCCACCACTGCTACCAATATGTGATGGCCAACAATATGTGTCATCCTCATTCTGGGCCAGTAATCCAGGAACCTGAATCCTCACCACTGACACTGGAGAGGGACGTGCACTTGGAATACAAATAGATCACTCAGTTTTTCCAGATGCAGACCTCTCTGTATCAAGTACAGTTTCCCTTAAGAACACACAGGGTACATACTCAGCCAGGGGTCTGGATGTCTGTATATCTGTCACCCTCCAGGTCTCCAATAAGATTCCCCACTGGTACAGCCATAGGGTTAGGTCTACAGCAGAGTGTCCAAGCCAAGTCCTCCAGTACCCTCTCTGTGAACCCACTGCTTTGTGTCCCTGCCCAGGTAGCTGACACACACACACACACACTGAGAGATTTGATTTGCACACACACACACACACACACACACACACACACACACACACACACACACACACACACACACACACACACACACACACACACACACACACACACACACACACACACTGGGAAAGGCTGGCATGGGTTTACTGGCTATGCCCCCTTATGCTCAGACTATAAGGTAGTTATCACTGCCACCAGAAACTCCACATTCAGCTACTCTAAGGCCCTTAACCAAGGTTGTCCAATTATACTGTGTGATATTAATACTAATAAAATGGTAGTAGTTCACCAAGATGGCTAGGCCTAGAGCATGAAAATACCACAGAGTTCAAATCACAGAATATATTGAAATTAACATTGATAGACAGACTCATACAAATAAAGAAAAACACTCTATAAACTTAACTTCACTGTTATTTCTGACTGAATCTAAAATAATTACTGTTCCCTAGTTAAGTTACTTACTACTACAAGGCAAGATGCTGTGGGTGAGATTCTTTCTAGTCAAGCTTCCCAAACAGAATACTCAGTACTCTGAGATTTCTCTTTTTAATTTCTAAAATTTAATATCCATGAAGGCTGGCAGAATGACCTCATCTGGTCACCTGACTCTAGGTTCTCACAGTATTCCCCTTTGAAGCTGAGACAGGAATTTAGCACAGATGGCCACAATACACATCCAAATGTTTATGGCACTGCCTGGGGCCTCCTCTCTTTTCACTGAGCTAATGAATAAAGGCTCTTTCCCAGACATGTTGTCTCTAGTCCTATTCAGCACTGTGTGGTGCCATTTTAATGGTTTAACAGCTTAGTTCCATTTCCCTTGTTTAGGGTCATAGGTTCACAGGTAGGTACTAGGCTATTGGCCCTAGAGCCTATATAAGCCTAGCCAAAAGGTACTCTGGCTTTCGCCACCCAAGAAAATTATTTTCCTGTGCCACTGTCGAGCAGAGCCACAGAAATGATCCCCGGGGTGAATTTCCTATCTTCCATCCAATCATCAAGATTTTTCTTGAAGAATGCTAATGAGGAGCTTTGTTTGTTATAGATAAGTAGTTTGTTCCAGAGTATGGGAAGTCTCTGGGACAGGAATCTATCCCGCCAGCATGTTCTGTTTATTGTGGTGACAAGGTTTAGGTCCCTAGAGCATATAGCTCGTAGGGATTGGGATTTCTTTAAGTTGGGCATGTCCAAAAGCTCTGGGTTTGACATAGCTTTGTGTGTTAGGCAGAGATCACCTCTGAGAAGGCGCTATGCGATGGAGTAAAGCTGCAGTTTTTTGAGACGGTCTGCATAGGGCATCTGTTTGAGGCCAGTAATCCACTTTGTGAGGTACTTTTGCGGCCTTTCCAGTTGTTGTAGATGTCTTGTGAGGTACATACCAAAAGGGGCGTTGTACTCTATAATGGGTCTAATGAGTGACGAGCAGAGGGGAACAATGACCTCTTTTTTCCTGGATGAGAAACCTTTTGTGATGAGGTGTGCCACGTAGAAGGATTTCCTGACTACTGTGGCGATGTGATTATCAAAGGAGGGACTGCTGTCCACCTGTGTCCCAAGGTCTCTTATCACACTTTCAGTGTTAAGTAGACTACCGCCTATGTGGTAGTTCATGAGTACAGAGTTTTTACCAAAAGGGATGACAATGCACTTTTTGGCATTGAGCTTGAGGCCATGGCGTTGACATCAGGCATCTGTTTCAGTGAGGCCCTTTTGTAGGATGTCCACATCTTTTAGAGTTTTGATTATGGCTCCTAGTTTGCAGTCATCTGCAAACTTCATTAGCCAAAGACCTTCTGTGTTAGCCTGTACTTCAGAGAAGTAGATACCAAACAGGAGAAGACCCAGGACTGAACCCTGTGGTACTCCACTTGTCACTGGTCTGCAGTTAGATTTGGAGTCTGCTACTTTCACAGTGTGGGTTCTGTCAGTGAGCCAGTTGGCAACCCATCTTGTGACATAGGGATTTATACCTAGTTTAGTGAGTTTATCTATAATTCCAGAGTGGGGGATGGTGTTGAAAGCCTTGGTGAGATCTAGATAGGCTGTGTGAACCACCTCACCCTCATCTACGGCTTTGGTGACTGCTTCAAAGAAGTCTATCAGGTTTAGGAGACATGATCTGCCTTTTACAAACCTGAACTTGGTGGGGTCCTGAGTTTGGAGATTACCAATGTCATTCTTTATAAATTCCATGATGATACGTTCCATAGCCTTGACGACCAGGCTCGTCAGGCTAATGGGGTGGTAATTTACAAGGTCTGTGGTGGCTCCCCCTTTGTGGAGTGGGATAACTGTTGCTGTGCGCCATTCAGTGGACACATAGCCTGAGGTGAGGCTATGATTGAACATGGTACTTAGGTGGGGTGCCAGTTCGTTCTGTAGTTCATGTAGAACACAGCCTGGGATGTTGTCAGGTCCCATTGATGCTGTGTTCTTGGCTTTGGAGAGTGTGTTTTTTACCTGTGCAGCCGTGATTACAGGAACTTTGCATTCTTCAGAGATGGCCCTGTTAGGGGATGAGAGGGGGGCAAAGTTAGCACTGAACCTATCTGCCAGGATGTTGGCAATATCAGTTGGTTCTGTATATTTAGTGCCATTGTGCTGTAACTCAGAGCAGATCTGAGTGTTGCCATTGTGATTCTTGACATAGCTATAGAATGCTTTGTGGTTGTCTTTAGAGTCAGTGGCGATTTTGTATCGTAAATAGCTTTGGAGGATTTTATGAGGGATCTCAGCTTCTTACTGAGGCTGACCAGGGAGTTTCTCCAATCATGGAATTTTACTCTTTTTTGCAACAGTTTCTTTCTTCTGTGGTAGAGTTTGTTTATGGCAGGGGACCACCAGATTGGCTTCCTTTTTTTGGAGGATAGCATCTTGGTTCTATTAGGGATTGCACGATCCATGCACTCGTGTAAGTGCTTATAAAGTGCATTCAGTAGGATTCAGCAGTCATACCTCTATTGTCTGTTAGCATGGATGTCGTGAAGTTTGCCACTTCTGTCTTAAGAAATGTGAAGTTGGCTTTGGAGGAATTCTTTACGGTGGTTTCCCTAATGGGGGGTGGGGGAGGCATGTGGATGTCTACGGTGATTAGCTTGTGGTCGGATCTGACCAATGAGGAATTGACCTTTGGTGTGGAGCACCGGCTGCCCATGTTGGTAATAACCAGGTCTAGGATATTGCTTCCCCTGCTGGGGGTGGGGATATGTTGATCCAAGGCATTGGAATTTATGAATTCCAGAAAATGTTGAGCACAAGAGTTGGTACATGAGTAGTTTTCCCAGTTAATGGTGGGGTAGTTGAAATCGCCCATTATTAGGGTGTTAGGTTGTACCCTAATATTTTCTAGTGTATTAAGAAATGAGGAGTGGGAATCCTGTGGCATGGTGGGGTATCTGTAGCAAGCTAATATTTGGATTGCGGTCTAGCCCAGAGTTAGTTGCACTTGGATAATCTCAGATGCATTATGCTGAGCAACTAGCCTGGAGGTGTGGATATCCTTAATGAATATGGACACGCCTCCGCCTTTAGTGTTTCTGTCCAGGTTAGGTGGCCAAAAGGTGTGGTATGAATTATAGCCTGGTAATGCAGGGGTACTCTCTGGAGCCTTGAACCAGGTCTCTGTCACTGCACAGATGTCGATGTTCTCCATTTTAAGAAGTGCATCGAGTGAGTGCATTTTGAGGTTTAGACTTCTGGCATTGAGTAGCAATACCCTCAGATTCTGCTTGCTTGTACCTGTTACAGTGGTGAATTTGTCATTTGAACTTTGCCTAAAAAAGGCACTATAGGGGTGGCTAGAGCCTTAACCAGTATCCGTAATCCCAGGGGCGACAGGTGCAGGCCATCTCTGGCAAAGCATCATGGTTTGTGGATCATGTCATCCCAGGCAGACAGATACTGGATCCCCTTAGAATGACACCAGAACTTAGCCTATTGTTGAAGTCAATCATTTTGTCCTTGTACATCTCCGGTCATTCACACCAACATGGACAATAGCAGAGTCATATTTGTACTTGTTGTGGAGTGACCTGAGTGCATGCGTTATGTGGCGGATCCTGTCACCCGACAGGTTGCTGACAGTAACTTTCTTGTTGTTTAGCCTGGTGGGGAACATCAGTGTGCCTGACTATAGCATCACCTATAACTAGAGTGTTGGGTATGTTGTTATGCCTTATGGGCTGTGGTTGAGTGGCACACTGAGTTTGTGGGCTATGTGTCATTTGGGTTGTGTTGGGGGGGTTGAGGTTGCTTGTTTTGCTGCTTTGGAGGTCCCTGTTGCTTGGGCAGGTTTTACTGAGAGCCTCCACGAATGTAGGTGTGTGTTTTGTGTTTCTATGTGTGTGTGTTTTGGTGGTGTAGGTTTTGAGGGACTATATGCTGAGTGTGGTGTGGTGCAAGTGTTTACCGTCTCCTCTTACTGTCTTGTCCAGTCTTGGGTGAAGAGAACTTTGCTTCCAATTTGGCTATATAAGTGCTTCTCTCACAGGTTGTAGTGTTGGGTGGTAGGAGGAGATAGTTGTCTGTGTACATGAGGCAATTGCTGCATTGCCCCAAGATGCCCAGATTCATCAGGTAGACAGGAGAAAACACCGGGAGCTGAACCTTAGACATGCCTGGATAGGTGCTTATTTGTTAAGTACTAGAAACTGTTTTCCTCTAGACAACTGAGGAAAGTTGAGTGCTGTAGTAATTTGTAACTTATTTAGTGCTTACAACGTGTTCTGAACAAGTGCTGAGCTCAGAGAAATAGACTTGAGTGCTGAAACTAAACAAACTGGCTAGTTCTAAGAAACAAAATTAAGCTAGAAGACTTCCCTCCAACACAGGAAGGCTTGGGGGCTCAGAAGCCCACAAATAGTCCTGGACACAGCAAATTTGTATCAGGACTAGACTACACACAGGAAAGGCAGGAAACACCTTAGAAATTTTTTTTTTTTTTTAAGTGGAAAGAGAGAAAGGAGGAGCAGAAACTAACTGTGTTGGCCTTCTCAAATGTTCCCCCTGTATTAGGTCAAATGAGGTAATAACACTAGACTGGGAGGAGTGTCCCAGATCAAATTTACAGTAGGGATGTACAGATGTACAAATGTAGAGAGCCAAGTTTTTTATTTACTGTTTTGATGGTGTGGTCGATATGCAGGTCTCTGTCACTGCACAGATGTCGATGTTCTCCATTTTAAGGGGTGCCTTGAGTGAGTGCATTTTGAGGTTTAGACTTCTGGCATTGAGTAGCAATACCCTCAGATTCTGCTCGCTTTTACCTGTTACGGTGATAAATTTGTCATTTGAACCTTGCCTAAAAAAGGCACTATAGGGGTGGCTAGAGCCTTAGCCAGTATCTGGAATCCCAGGGGCGACAGGTGCAGGCCATCTCTGGCAAAGCATCGTGGTTTGTTGATCATGTCATCCCAGGCAGACAGATACTGGATCCTCTTAGAATGACACCAGAAGCTTAGCCAATTGTTGAAGTCAATCATTTTGTCCCTTGTACTGTGGTATCATTCTGGGTAATGGCAGGATGCTACTCAGGGCTAGGGTCATACCTATAAATATACATTTTTCTTAAAGTAAGCTAATTGGTACATTTAATTCAGTTGCAATGATACATGTACATTTCCTTTCATTTCATCAGGGTTAATTTTTGATATATTTTAACACAAGAAAACCTCACAAATACATTTTCTGCACAAGCTTCTGTACAAATTAGTTTGTACCCCAGAAGAACTACTGACACTATCTCAAAACACATTTACCATGACTGAAAATTGGCTCCTCTATCGCCGTCTAATATTAAACCCCCAAAAAAAACAAACTGCTGCTGTTCTCCCCATCTCGTAAGACCTCCTCTCTAACCTTCTCCATTACATCTAACAATGGCACTATTATCTCACCAGACCCCTCAACCTAACTACTAGGAGTCATAGTCGACAACAACCTAAAGTTTGATCTGCATATCGACCACACCATCAAAATAGTAAATAAAAAACTTGGCTCTCTACATAGAATTAAACCTTTCTTAACTCCCCTTGCCAGAACTGTTCTTGCTCACACTCATCTCCTGTCCACACTTCTCTATGCCTCCCCCTATTCACCAACCTGAATAAAACCTCCTTGAACAAGCTCACAACCTGCTATAATCACATTTCCAGATTTGCCGCCTCCTCTGCCTATAGGATCCATCATTGTCACAACCTCAAACTACTAAGCTGGCTTGAACTACCTAACCTTCTACTAACTAACCAACTAATAATTGCCCACAAGATTCTCTATCAGCCCAAACGGACACCCGATCTTAAAACACTCATCACCCCCTACCATAACCTTAAAACTCTCTGATCATCTTCAAAGCAAACAACTCAGCTGGGGAAGCTCTGTTTATGAACTCAGTTGGTAAAGTCTGGAACTCTCTCCCTACAGAACTAACCTTACAACCCTCTCTAACCCACTGTAAAAAGAACCTTACTCAATACTTCACTTTGCGATGGCTCTGTCCTTGCTCTACTCCTGACTAATTCTCCACACTTTACTACTGTTTACCCAACTATGGTCTATTAGCAGTGTCTCTGAATCCTACCTGTATTACTCTGTAGTGCCATGTGATTAAGTGAAATCTAGAACGTATATTATGTAACACAATTATATATGCACTTCTTGAATGTTGGCCTGGGAACTTCGAAAATGACCTTCAAATACATTGTATAACCTCTGTTCTTGAATTACTCTTGTAATGGAATGGTTTCATTATGTAATTATGTAAAAATTTCTCTGGGCTGTATTTCTCTATTGTATTTTACAGTGTACTATGTTGTCTGTCTTATGTCTACTGTATGGAGCTTTTCTCCCCTGGCCTCTGCTGAAAATGGACATATATCCAGTCAGACCTTCCTGGTTAACAAATGTAATATAAAATAAAAATAAATAAATAAATAAATATACAAATGCCATACAGTTCTAATACATTCGTAACACAAGCATCTTGTATAAATCAGTTTGATATTCAAAGGACATATCATTCTTCACAAAACACCAGTTGGCCATGCTGGCACTTGCCCATATCATCACATCTCCCCCCCGCAGCCCCCCAAGACTCAAGCTAGTTTTTCAAGTGACCCTTGAGAAAAGTGGCTTGAGAGAAATAAGCCTATACAGGAATATGTTACTGCATTCCCTGTCTTGAGAGCCCATCTGCATTCGCATTGATGACTCCACTGCGGTGTTGTACTGTCATGTCATATGCCTGCAATCCTAAGCTCCATCTTAATAACTTGGTATTTTGCTGGCAGGCTCTATGTAGCCATGTTAAGGGTTGTGATCTGTAACTGCAGTGAATTTCCTTCCGTACAGATAAGGCTAACATTTCTGCAGGGCTCATACTATGGCTAGACATTCCTTTTCTACAGCTGCATAGCATTCCTCCTTAGGTTGGAGTCTACGACTGAGATATAACACTGAGTGCTATTCTCCCTCTGAAGAAACCTGGCTAAGTACAGCCCCCAGCCTGTTGTTTGAAGCATCCACCTGCACAACAAATTCTTTGTTATGATCTGGACTGGCTAACACAGGGGGTCCTCCCAAAGGTCCTTTAATCTTCTGGAATGCCTGCTCACATGCTGGGGTCCACACTGCCTTATCTGGCCTATTTTTCCTTGTCAGATCTCTGAAGGGAGTAGATATGGTACTCTAATTGCGGGCAAAGTTTCTATAGTACCCCACTGTCCCTAAGAATGCCTTCACCTGTTTTTTGGTAACAAGGGCAGGCCATGCCTGAATGGCTTCCACTTTGGCAGGCTCTGGCCTGATCTTACTACTCCCCGCTCTATGTCTCAGATAGGAGACCACTGCCATACCCACCTGACACTTACTGGGCTTAATGGTTAACCCTGGCCTCTGCAGTCTTCCCAGTGCCTCCCTGAAATGCTGAAGGTGCTCTAGCCCGGAATGGGTGTAGATGGCAATATCATCCAGCTAATCAAGGGCATAATCTCCTTTTCCTGCTAGGATATGACCTACCAGCCTCTGAAAGGTCACTGGGGCATTTTTCATCTCAAAGGGCATCTTCATGAACTCATACAAGCCAAAAAGGAGTCACAAAGGCTGACCTCTCTCTAGTGTTGGGAGTCAAGGGTACCTGCCAGCAGCCCTTGGTAAGATCAGTAGTGGTCAGATACTTAGCCACACCCAGCTGCTGTAAGGCTTCATCTGTCCTAGGCATGGGGTAAGCATCTGACTCTGTGTGACTATTTAGTTTCCAGTAGTTCACACAGAACCTGGTGCTGCCATCCTTCTTTGGTACTAGCAACACTGGGGAGGCCCAGGGACTGCTGGACTCCTGGATTACTCCCAGTTCCAACATCTCCAGTATCTCCTCCCTCACAGTCTGTCTGACTCGCTTAGGCACCCTGTAATGGGCCTGCTTTATAGATCTTTGGGGCCGTGTATCCACATGGTGCTGCACCAAGTGGGTGCGCCCTGGTTTCCCAGTAAACATGTCACCAAACTACTTTAACACTGCTTGGAGTTCTGAAAAATGGATAGGTGGTAGCCACTGGGACATTGCTTCCCCTTCCACTGAGGTGTCAGTCAGAGCCTCACTGAGGAGATCATTCACCAGCTCCCCCTCAGACTTCTCCTGTCATGCAATGCAAATACTTAGCACAAGGATATCCCTGTCATGGTAAGGTTTCATGATATTAACATGGTACACTTTCTGCCCCTGCCTCCTGACTAGCAGTTCTACCATGTAGTTAACATCACTGACCTTCTATAATAAATTGAAGGGTCCCTCCCAAGCTGCCTACAGTTTATTCTGTCTGACAGGAATGAGAACCATCACCTGTTGCCCCACAGCATACTCTCTGGCTCGAGCATTCCTATCATAATATGCCTTTTTCTGCTGTTGGGCTCCTGCCAAGTTCTCCTGGGTCAAGCCCATGAGCTCCCTAAGCCTTGCCCTGAGGTTTAGGACATATGTCACAACATACTCTTTGTGGTATTCACACTCACCTTCCCAATCATCGCAAATCATATCTAAAGGCCCCTAACTATATGCCCATACAGCAACTCAAAAGGGTGAAAAACCTGTGGATTCCTGGGGCACCTCCCTGTATGCAAACAATAGATGTGGCAAATTTTTGTCCCGTTCTCTCTTAAATTGGTCTGCAAATACCCGTAGCATGGTCTTTAGCTAGAGTTTAACCTCTCCACAAGACCATTACTCTGGGGGTGGTAGGGGGTTGTCTTTAAGTGTTTAACCCAACAGCGCTCCCACAGACAAGCCAGGTAGGTATGACATGAAATTGGCACCATTGTCAGTCAGTATTTCTCTTGGGAATCCTACCCTGCTGAAAATCTCTTAACGCCACATTCTCTACCTCGATGGAGGACAGAGCCAGCACCTCAGCATATCTAGTACCATAATCTACTACTACTAGGATATACTTCTTCACTGTACAACTTGGGGTACTCAGATGCCCTACAATATCCATAGCTGCCTTCTGAAATGGCTCCTCTGTCACAGACAAAGGTATCAAAGGAGCTTTGACCTTGTCTCCTGCCTTGCCTACTTTTTGGCACTGCTCACAGGTCCTTCAGTACCCTGTTACATTCCTGGCAATTCCAGGCCAATAAAATTTCTGCATAATATATCTCTTGGTACACTTTATGCCCATATGATCTGCAAAGGAAATGTCATGGGCTATGGTTAGAAGTGCCAGACAGTAGGCTCTAATCACTACGAATTGCTGTAGTACCTCACCTTCTAGCCCTCCCTCAGGGGTCCACTGTCCATACTATAACCCTTTGTTCCAGTAGATAGAATCCCCTTTTCCTTGAGAATCAGATGCCTCCCTAGCTACCTCCCTCAAGCCTTTTTATGTAGGGTCTAAGAGCTAAGCCTGTCTCAACTCTATCTTTGTAACTCTTCCCAACTCCCCTTCCACAGGAAGCCTGGTATCCTCTGATAGTATTGCCTCACTGTCAGTCTGAGTACTATACTCACCTCTGCCCTTGCAATCACTCTGTCCAATGGAACATCAGTACCCACCAGCAGCTGTGGCATACCTTCAGCCTAACTGCTACAGGGTAGCTCCCTCTCTGAAGTATCCCCATCACCAGTCCTGGCTTCAGGTGTGCGGTCTGTCTGGGTCTCCCCCAGACTATCAGACCCACAGGCCTGTCTCCAAGCCTGACTGCATGTCACTGGTACTGCATTATCAAAATTATTCCCTACCAAGACATCTGCAGGGATATCCTCAAACACACTTACTCGCATGCTTCCTTTTCCACCCTCCCATTCAAGGTGAACTCTGGCCAAATCCATTTGGAATAGGTTCCCTCCTAAAGCTCTGACTGGAGTGTACTACCCAAGCAAGTACTGCTCCTGTTTAACCAGTGCAGCTTCACAATGTTTATATCAGAGGTTGCATCTCTCTTGGCAGTGGCCTGTTTTCTATCCACCAAGATAGGATATAAAGTCTGCTAGTAGTTTAGTACCCCTGTTATCTCCAGACAACTTACCACTGGGATTCTGTTATTCCCACTTGCTGGCTCCCCTACGTTTTTGTTCCCCACCTTGCCTCCATGGACATCTATATGCTACATAGACCCACTGGTTACATTTAAAACATTTAACCCTTGATTATGGCCATGTACCTGAACTAGTAGCTTCCCCTGTTACTGCCAGACTCTGTTGGGCCAGTTTAGGCTGCTCACCATGGGTTCCGTTATATCCATGTGCAGCACTGGGTATGCCTTTCCTGTGCAGTGATGCCCTGTTTGCTAGGTATAGATCTCGTTTTTTCCCCAACTCATCTTCAGAATTGCATTCACAATCTGCCAACCAGATTCTCATGACCTCAGGCAAAGTGCTAAGGGCTTCTTCCCTCACAAAAAGGTCTGCCAGCCCTTATAAAGTGGTGACCTGACATCATTCACCCACCTATGAAAATAAGTGATTAGTTCAGCAAAATAATCACATACACTTTCATCTGCCTTGCGTCTATGCTCACAAAACTTTTTTTCTTTAAGCTTCAGGTGTTAACTTAAAACATTGTAATAAACAGTGCTTAACTTGATCATAATCTAAGCAGTCAGTATCAGACAATTTAGAAACAACAGTTACAGCTTTACCATGGAGTAAGGGGGTGAGAAACTATATCCAGCGCTCTCAGTCAGCATTATACTGTTTGCATACTCTTTCAAATATGTGAATAAAGCTATCAGGATTATCACCTTCTTGGTATGAGGAAGAAGTTTACTGACCTTTATTGCTTCTGGGGTATGGTTACTCCCTTCCCAATTACCTCCTTGACCCTTGTGAAGAGTCCGCATTTCCTTTTCATGTTGCCTTTGCCTCTCATTTTATTTGGCTTCCAAACACCAAAGTTTCTCTGCTGATTCTATTTTGACCTCCAAATGCCGCAGTCTGTCTACTGATTCTAATTCCAAACGTTTGGACTTCAGTTCAAGTCTCTTTAACTGCAGATGCATTTTTAAGTCCTGTGAAGAAAAGTTGAACTCTCCTCTTTCTGAGAGCTGTACATCCCCAATGCCAGCCTAGTTGTCTTCCAGGTTGCTGGTCTGTGATGTAGCTGTGATTTAGGCTGCAATCATTTCTCCTTTAGTCAGGTTGGCATACCCCAGTCCTTTGGCTTGGCACATCTCAACCAACTGGTTCCTTGTCAGCTTGCCACAATCCTCTGCTGACATCCTTGCTTGCTTCTCCCTGTCTATAACTAAGACATCTAAAAATAAATAAATAAAACTTTTGTGATATGAAATGCTGAATGTCTACCATGTGGCTGCTGAGAGTACAAACACCTTTAAGCACCACTGCTTACAGGCCACAGGAGTTCAATATCCACATCACTGCTCACCATTGTGTGAGCATGTGGTGGTCCCACCACTGCCAATATGTGATCCCACCACTGTTATCAATATGTGATGGCCATCAATATGTATCATCCCCACTCTGGGCCAGTAGTCAAGGAGTCTGAATCCTCACCACTGACACTGGAGAGGGATGTGCACCTGGAATACAAATGGATACACTCTATATTTCAAGATGCAGACCTCTCTGCATCAAGTACAGTTTCACTTAAGAGCACACATAAATCACACTCAGCCCAGGGTCTGGATGTCTCTGTATCTGTCTCCCTCCAGGTCCCCAATAAGACTCCCCACTGGTATAGCTGCAGGGTTAGGTCCTTAGCCAAGTGTCCAAGCCATGTCCTCCACCACCCTCTCTGTGAACCCAGTGCTTCATGTCCCTGCCCCAAGTAGCCCCCCCACACACACACACTGAGAGATTTGATTTGCACACACACACCTGGGAAAGGCTGGCTCATGTTTACTAGCTATGCCCCCTTCTGCCCAGACTGTAAGGTAGTTATCACCACCACCAGACACTCTACAATCAGGTACTCCAAGGCCCTTAACCAAGGGTGTCCAATTATACTGTGTAATGTTAATAGTAATACAAATGGTAGTAGTTCACCTAGACAGCTAGGCCTTCTGCAGTGGCCCATGCAGTGTCACCAAATAAATACTGGACCCAACGGCACAAGAAAAAATAAATAATAATATAAGCCTGAAATTAGCTTACAAACTTTTATTTAAACACTTTCGTTCACAGACTTTCTCAGAACACAATGCAAGAAATACTACTACTCCTATACTTTTATATTAGTCCCAATTAACCCTTCAGTTATCCAATTAAAAGTGAATACATACTCATTCAATTAACCAAATCATCTTATTTAAAACAAAACACAAAGGAAAAATACTTCATTTATTCAACCGCAGTTTCCTATTTTTCAAAAAACATTTTATATTAATCACTTCATTCAGGCCAGGTTTCTTATCTGCCTCTAGTATAATCTGCCAATAAGTTTCCCTCTGTTCTAAGAAATTCTTTAAGTCCCCTCCCCTTAGATCAAAAGTACCTTGTTCTATAATAGAGAAAAGAAACTTTTTATGTGTTACACATTTAATCGAATGTTTGTGCAAAGCATGATTAATATCCCTCTTTTTTATACAATATAAATGTTCTGTCATCCTTTCAAAAAGGGCCCTGGTAGTCATACTAATATAAAATGCAGTGTATCCACTGAACGTACTAATATATACAACCCCTTTTGTTCTACATGTAAAATGTCCATATACTCTTATAGTACGAGGGAAAAATTGTAGCGATATAAAAGGTCCCTCTAAGATATACCTACAAAACCTGCAATTGCCGCATTTAACCATCCCAGTAACCTTTTGTGTGTACCAATTATTTGGGATGTATGTATTGTTGTCATTCTGTAATATATTTTTCAAATTCTAGCTATTCTTATATACAAAACGTGGCTTAGTCCCCACTGTACTGAATAAGTCACTATTACCTTCTAAAATTTTCCAATTGTTTTAAATAATGCCCCTAATTCTAGCACTTTCAGCTGTCATATCCAGACTACAAACTAACCTTTTATTTCCTTCTTGTTCAACTTTATTACTCTTATAGGATTATTTTAAAATAGGTGGGTAAAATTCATGTCTTTTCATCATGATATCATCAGCAATACCCTTCAAGTATTTGTTGTCATACACCCTATTTGCAAATAAATCACAAATAAACTTAAACTTCTCCATTACTACTACTTTGTCATCGCTGGTCATTCTACTAGCCCTTATAAATTGTTCGTTAGGAAAGTTTTTCTTAATAAATGAGGGATGATTACTTTTACTATGCAAATAACTATTAGTAAAGGTATTCTTCTTATGTATACTGCTTTCAAACTTATTAGAAATAATACTCCATTCCAAATGAGCATCTAAATAATTAACTTCAAAACCACAATTTCCTAATACAAACTTTAAGAATTCAGACTGACTGTTGATGGTTTCCACAAACTGTTCTACTACCCCATTTATCACCCTCTATAATAAAAAACAGATCGTTGACAAATCTTGTATAATAACATACTGACTTTTTTCTGTGGTTTTTGTGGTTAGTACTGGTTGAAGTATTGTTTTTGGTGTCACCAAATAAATATAAGTACTCTCAAAGGTTAGATACTTTGTACAAGGACTAGCCACAATAAACGTTTCAAATATATTTAATATTAAATAATAAAAGAGCATGAAAATACTGAATATATATTCACAGTAAACCACAGAGTTCAAATCACAGAAAATATTGAAATTAATATTGATAGACAGACTCATACAAATAAAGAAAAAACATTCTGTAATTACGCTTCACTATATTCCTGACTGAATCTAAAATAATTGCTACTGCAAGGCAAGATGCTGTGGGTGAGGGTCTTCTAATTGGGCTTCCCAAACAGAATACTCAGTACTCTAAGATTTCTCTTTTTAATATCTAAAATATAATTTCCAAGAGGGCTGGCAGAATGACCTCATCTGGTCACCTGACTCTAGGTTCTCACAGTATTCCCCTTTGGAAGCTGAGACAGCAGTTTAGCACAGACAGGCACAATACACATCCAGATGTTTATGGCAAGTGCCTGCAGCCTCCTCTCTTTTCACTGAGCTAATGAACAAAGACACTTAACTTTCCAGAGACTCCTTGATGCTTTAGTACTTAATACAATATTAGGTTCATGGTTTGTACTGCATTGGATGTTTATGTGTCTAAAATTCACTTTAATGGTGGTTTCCTAGTTGAAAGAATAAAAATGCTGTTGGCGGAAACCAGGCACTTAATTTTCCAGAGACTCCTTGATGGTTTAGTGTCAGCGGCAACCACACAGAATGCAGGAGGTCCTGGGTACAGTCCTTAGACAAGAGTCAGAGTTTTCCTTTCCAGCTGGTCTACACAAGCGGTAACAACTTACTATTTCCTACTAGTGATGTGTCTTCCTAGCAGTCCTAGGATCCTTACATCCTTTCTCACTTCTTTCTTATACTGGTTGCTTAACTTTTTTAAATATTCTGATAGTACTAGCCATGTCTCTTTCTTTTGTTATTAATGTCTTTTCCCAACTTTATTCATTTATTTCTGTGATGCTGGCCAACTAGTTACTTTCCCTGTTGATGAAATGAACATTCACTGAATGAACATTCGATGGATAGGGTTTGATGTTCAGCCATTCAATGGAAGTTCCATTTGATGGCTTAAATGTAGACCTGATAAAAAGTAATATAGATTACCTGCAGCATCTCCTTGACCCTCTGTCATGATTATGAAGTTATAAGTCTATTTTTTATCAGACACATCCTTCCTGCTTTGTATTCACATAATCTTGGGTCACTAGTGTCTTGATCTTCCTCAAGTAAGATTTCTTACAACTTTGTATCTGTAAGACACTTTTCAGGCTTCCTTACTGAATTTTGAAATGTTTATTTTCTGCCCCACATTCTTTTCTGTTTTGTGTATTACTAGATATCCTGAGAGATTCTATTGATTAATTTGAGCTATATATATGCTTCAACCATGTCATAAGATTTTTTTTTTTAAATTTAGAGTCTAAGTGTAATCTTTTGGTTAAATGCAAAAAAAAAATCTGGTATTACTACTGCTATTTTTTTCCACAATGCTGTATTTCCTCAACCCACCTCACTTTGTTCTCACATTTCCTGTAATCACGTCTCTTGTGGTTATTAGTATGCCCTTCCCACTGTGTGTATTTCCTTGTTTTTTGTTCCCCAGATGCTTTGCATTTCTTTGCATAACTTGACTCAAACATTATATATACCATAGTAAAAGTATAAGATATTATATTGATTTTTCATGCCAAGTATGGATCTCATCCAGATAGTTACAGAAAATTGTTTGTTAGGAACTAATTTCCTTATACTGTGTGTTTATTCAAAGTTTTTTTGTTTAATGGCTACCTTTTGATTTTACTTCCCTCCATCTGCCTCTGTGCCTCTTGTCTGTTTTCATGAATAGTTGTCCACTATAACACTGTCTCTGTGACGTTCACCTGAGTCTGTCATGCTGTATGTATATTAAACATCAAATTTGTGTTACAGCACTTACTTCCTAATGCCAGATATAGAGCTATTTGGCTTCCTGAAAAGTACACATTCTTTGAAGGTCCTTAGAACAAAATGTAGCCCATTGAACTATAAAGCTCTTTCATTAGAAAATGCCAGAGTTCTCCAGTATGGTCTACAATTAATGTATACATTGAACAGTGTTAATGACCTCGTCTTTAATGTCAGTAAGTAACATCATGACACTGGCAAAAAAGACAGGATTTCAAAATAGATGGTCAACAAAACACGTGCAACACATAGCTCACAAAGCCAGTGTGTGAGAACAGTCACAGCCTAGGGCTAAACACACAACACACCATACTTTGTAAGGTGACTCTCTCTCGTCAGGCACACTGACGTCCCGCTCACCAGGCTGAACAAGGAGAAGGTCACGGTGAGCTGCCTGTCGGGAGCTAGGATCCGCCACATAACACAAGCACTCAGGTCACTCCAAGGCAAGTACAAATGAAATATCACTCAGTCATCATGCTGAATGGTGAATGACCTGACTCCCTGACCCCCTCCTGGACTACATGAAAAGAGGAGCTCTCTGAGCATGTAGCCCAGGCCGGTATGACCCTGACCTTGAGTAGCATCTTACCCTCACCAAGAATGATGCCACAATATGAAGACAAGATGATCAATTTCAACAATTGGCTTAAGTGTTGGTGTCATTCAAAGGGATCCAATGCCTGTCAGCCTGGGATGACATGCTCGACAAAGCCACGATGCTTTTCTAGGGACGGCTTGCACCTGTCACCCTGGGCTTTTGATATTGGCAAAGGCTCTTGCTATTTTTTAGGCAAGGCTCAAAGACAAACCCACCTCCATAGGTATCACAAGGGATAAGAAACTAAGAGTAATGCTACTCAACGCCAGAAGTCTAAACCTCAAGATGCACGCACGAAACTCTCCTTAGCATGGAGAACATCGATATCTGTGCAGTAACAGAAACCTGGTTCAAGGCTCCGGGAGCACCCCAGCACTACCAGGTTATACCTCATACCATGCTTTCGCCCAAAACTTGGACCGAACCACAAAAGGAGGGAAGTATCAATATTCACCAAAGATACCCACACCTCCAGGTTGGTGGCACAGCATGAAGCATCAGAGACTATCCATGTGCAACTAACTGTGGGTAAAACTGCCTTCCAGTTTATAGCCTGCTACAGACCACCCTCCCAAACACAGGAACCCCATTTGGCCTTCCTGAGAATACTGGTAAATATGAAGGTCTCTCCAAACACCATTATATTGCGAGACTTCATCTACCCAAACATAGCCTGGAAGAATTACTCTAGCTCCAACACCTTAGCCCAAAGGTTTCTAGAATTTATAAACTCAAATGCTATGGAACAACTTGTTACCACTCCCACAAGAGGGAAAAATACTGGACCTGATCATCATCACATGGGGGACACTGTGCTCAAGACAAGTGTATCCCTCACTGGTACTAAGATCAGACCATAAACTAATCTCACTGGATATTCACATCCCGACCCCCCCCTTGCCCAGAAAACCACAGTGAAAAACTTCTCCTTCAAAGCCCTGGGCCTGTGGAAAATATGGCCCAGACCCAGAATCCTTTATAAACGCATTCTATGAACACCTTCAGGAATGCATGGATCATAATCCCAAATAAAATCAAGACCCAATCCTCCAAAGGCAGACGCGTCTGGTGGACCCCAGCCATAAACAAACTATACAATAGAAGGAGGAAGCTACTACATGATAGAGCAAAATCCCAAAAGGAAGGCATCTCTGATCAGTATTAGCAAAAAACTACGGGCACTCATAAAATCGTCTAAGGCCAGCTTGAGAGAAAAACACAGGACACAAAGGATAATCACAAGGCTTTCTTTAGTTATGTTAGGAACCTGGGTGGGAATTCCCAGATATGCTCAGAATTAGTCAAAATGACAAAAAAATACACGAGCCCACAGACATTGCCAACATCCTAGCTGACAGGTTCAGTGCAAACTTCACCAAAAGGGCAAATATCTATCCCAACAGAGTGCTGCCCCTGACATCTCAGATGCTCAGGTAAGAGCCTCTCAAAGCAAAAACACAGCATCAATGGGACCAGATGGTGTCCTGGGCTAAACATAAAACTACTGTTCAGTCTTAGCCTTACTACAGGATATGTACCCAAAGAGTGGCGTGCAGCAACAGTGGTCCCTCTCCACAAAGGTGGTGCCTCAGCCTCCCTGGATCCTGGAAACTATCCCATAAGCCTGACTAGCTTGGTCTGCAAAGCTATGGAAAGGATCATCATGGACCTCATAAATAAAGCTATTGGGGACCTACAGACACTGGATCCTACCCAGTTTGGCTTTGTTAAGGCAGATCCTGCCTCTTAAACCTGGTCGATTTCTTTGAAACAGTCACCAAGGCCATTGACGAGGGAAAGGTGGTCCACACGGCCTACCTGGACCTCGCAAAGCCTTCGATACAATACCCCACTCGGGCATTATAGATAAGCTCACCAGCTTAAATATAAACCCTATGTCACTAGATCGGTTGCAAACTGGCTCAAGGACAGAACCCACATGGTTAGAATTGCTGGAGCCATGTCAGACTCCAAACCAGTTACAAGTGGCGTCCCACAAGGCTCAGTCCTGGGACCTCTCTTGTTCGGTATATATTTCTCGGCGGTACAGGCCAACGGAAGGACTGTGGCTGACCAGATGACTGCAAACTGCCATAATCAACTCTCCAGCCAACACAAGCATCCTCCAAAAGGGCCTCATAGAAACAGACAACTGGTGCCAGAGCCATGGCCTCAAGCAAAAGTATATAGTCATCCCTTTGGCAAAAACAGTGCCCAAATTACCACATAGGTGGTAATCCATTAAGTACAGAAGAAGTCATTAGGGACCTGGGGACCCAAGTTGATATCAATCTCATTTGACAACCCACGCCAAAGTGGTTAGAAAACATTTTATATAGCCCATCTAATCATGAAGGGATTCACATCTAGATCAGGGAAGTCATCGTCTTTACTCATCCCTCATCAGGCCCATAATTGAGTACAATGCCCCTTTGGGATGTACCTTACCAGACACCTGCAGCAACTGGAAAGACCCCAAAAGTACCTCACCAAGAGGATCAAAGGCTCAAACAGATGCCATATGCTGCCGGTTAAAAGAAACTCCAGCTCTACTCAGTGGCATACGCCTGCTCAGAGGCGATCTGTGCCTGACGTATAAAGCCATGTCCAACCCGAATTAATGGACATGCTGCACCTCAGAAAATCCAATCCCATCGAGCTGAGACTTGAACCTCAGCACTGAAATAAATAGGACATGCTGGAGGGACAGATTCATAACCCAGAGGCTCCCTTCACTCTGGAATAAAATCCCAGTCCAGGTTAGGCAGAGTCCCACATTGACTCTCTTCAAGAGGAATCTTGATGAGTAGATGGGAGATCGTGGGTTTTTACCGGCTATCACTTCTGTGTCACTGTTAGACAGAGGCACAGTATACTAACCTCAAAAAAAGGCATAGCAAAATTAATTTAAAATGGGTGGCGAAAGCCAAACACACTCTGGCTAGGCTTATAAATGCCCTAGGGCAGATAACCTAGTATGAACCTATGAACCTATGAACCTATGAACTCACTAAGAAAAAGACACCATCATTAAATATCTAAAGACAGAGACAGGCAATAATTTAAACTCTGACCAGTTTATATCTTGTTCTCTACCAAAGTCATAAAATCATGCTCTATAGCACATCTGTAAAGGACATGTCTTGTCATACCAAGGAGATTTTTATACCACTTCATATTTCACTGATCTAACCCATTCTTGCACGTAGTCTTGTGTTTTGTAGCATTCAAGAAAGCCATCTTAAACAACTTAAAAATGTTTGCTTCCTTACTAGAAAAATCATAAGGTTGGAAAACCTGTACTGCTTGGGAAGGCTTCAGGAAGTGTAATTTATGTGTTTCTTATGAGTTTCTTAATAATGATCTCTGTGGGGTTTGTAAGCAGTGTTTGATCTAATTATTCAAGAAAGTCTGTGCCTGAAACGTGCATCTGGGGGGTTAATGCCAGATTAGGAATCCAAACACTAAAAATAAATATAATACATTTTCCAGTTCTCACTTTATCCTGATTAGAGTCACAGTGAAGCCAGACCATATTCAAAAAGCTGCTGGGCATGATGCAAAGAACTGTTACTGGAAAGGACACCAATTTATCACTGAATGCACAACAAACACTCACACATATTCACATATATATATATATATATATATATATATATATATATATATACACACACACACACACACACACACACACACACACACACACACACACACACACAGTGTACAAGTGCACATGCACACACACCACACTCCTACTGGCAGTTTGGAAGATTGCCAGTTCACATAGTCTTGTGTGTTTGTGATGTGGGAGGAAAATGGAATACTTAAGTAACCCACATGGATGCAAAGAGGACATGACAGAAGGCTCCCAATCCAGGAACTGAACCAGTGTTAAGCAGCAGCATTAACTGCTGTACCACTGTTCATCAATAAAAATGACAGATACATTACACTAATATATCTTTAAAGATTCTCTTTAGAGTCAAAACAGCTTCATCATTAATGTCTTTCAGATTTCATCTTAAAGGCCCTTAGTTTATAAGTTTGATAGCTGAGTCAATGAACTTGAAATTTATGAACCTATTCAAGAAAGATTCAGAGAATAAAATTCTTTATACCTGTATGTGAGAGTGACAGATACTGATTTAATTAAACTGCTCATGAACTGGAGAAGTGAGCAGGTCCATTGCAGACATTTTTTAGCTAGTATGTGAAACAAAGGATGAATAAGACCTTGTTGTCTTTATATTCCTTTCCTGAAGCCCCTCCTTTGGAAGGACATCAGAATGGTTTCTAAGTTGAAACTGGAAAAACTCACCCAGTCTCTGCCACAGCTTGCTGTGAGGGAAAGGTTAGTTTGCTTTTGCCTTCTTGCATTTTGTATTACTTTATTGCCTTCTTCTATTTTGTATACTGTGTTTTTTTACAGTGTGTTTTACTTGTATTCTGTTTTAATTACATATTAAACCTAGGAAAGAGACCACAGCTGTGTTTCTTGTGAGTCACACAGAATTATTTTTCCGACACTCCCCCCAGTGATGGTGTATTCTAAAACACAACTGTCTTTCTTGTTGCCTGCCCCTTATGTTAATTTTGTTACATATCTCCTTCCCTCTCCCCTTTCATTGGCTGTTGTAAGTGAAAAATTATCATTTTGTGAAATCAGTCCCCTTCAACTATTTAAATTTATTGAACATCCTACTGTATTCCACAGAATGAGAATCCAAAGTACCCACCCCCTTTCATTCTCTCTTGCTCTTTTAAAATTAGTGGCTCTTCACTTAGCTAAAGCTTAAGTTACCCCCACTTTCATATCTAACTGCTTAGTGCACATTACAGTGTTTAGGATATTAACCCATTTGTTTCCATTTTACCTTTAAAATCTGCAATATCTATTGCAAGACCACCAATTATTGGAGAGCCTACAGTCTGTCTCTCAGTATTCATCTTGGGATTGATGCTTCTGTTTTCTCCTGGTGAGTGAAAGAGCACAGGGACATTATTTTCTGGAGACTGCTGATCATTGGAAAGCCTAATAGCTGTTTCATAGGTGATAGTTTGGAATTTGTGTTTATATTCTGCTCTTGGTGAGAGAGGGAGCAGAGTGCCTTCATTCCTGACTGTTTCTGGTTGAGCAGTGAGTGCCTGTGCTTCACATTCCTGATTGGTCTGGTTGCTATTCAAGGCATCTCCCAGGAAAAGGCTGCAGCAAGCCTGCAGACCCTTGCATCATCTGGGGTAAAACTGTGGATCACCAAACTGGCTGTGGCTTGCTTCTCATCTTGGGAGTGATGCTAATCTTTTGCTTCTGGTGAGAGAAGAAGCAAATGAGCATTTTATCCCAGCAGAGTGAAGCTGGTGTTGAGACCAGCACTAGTATTAACCAGGCAGTAGCCATTCATGCGACTCCCCTATTTTCATCATTCTTGGTAAGCTAATTCTTTGTTTTCAGTAAGTACTGCTTGATTTGTTTCTAACTTCAGAATATCTGCCTAAATAATTAATCCTTAAATTTTCAAGGTGTACTTATTAGTTTCAGCTGAAGTGTTTGGCAGTGACTGTATAGACACAGAGAGCTTGAGTGACATTTTTCCTGTAAAAGCATGATTGAAATTTCACCAATACCTAGTTCCACACAAGACAACTAGTTGCAAACTGGATACTCCTCACATTGCTTTATATTCTCACTCCAACTATTTAATCACAAAAAAAGAGTCTGTTACCATGGATATGAACTTTCCCACTATCTCCATTACCAGCTTGGTGGATATGGGCATGCTGAGGAAATGTAGAAATTGTCTCATGTTTACTGACAACCAGTTCATTCTCAAACAAACTTATATGGTATGTGAGAGATGTATTTACACAATGTCACTGGAGGCAAAGCGCTCACATAAAGGTACTTCTAATGTCCATAAGGTTGTCAATAGCACACACACTGCACCCATCACACACAATTCAAAGCAGACATATAGACCTACATATGGTGAGGCACTTAAATGTAACCTTCCTAAATCCCGAAGACCTCCTAGATGAAGTAGACATAACAAATGCCCTCAGCAGCCCCTTTTGCACTCTTTCAAAACAACACCCCAATCAACACATACAGCCACACCTCATGGAGCTTCTACTTTTAGGCCCATAAGGCAAGCCACCACACAGTCCAACATTCTGGTCATTGAAGATGCCATCACTGATGTCCCCTTCTCACCAGGCTGAGTAAGGAGAAAGTCACAGTCGGTTGCTTATCAGGGGCTAGGATCAGCCACATTATGCACACACTCAGATCATTGGACCATAAGTACCAATAAGACTCAGCCATAGTCATTGTGGGTGTAAATGACTTGAGATGCACCTCCCTAGACTATATGAAGAGAGACACCATGGAGCTCTCAGAATATGTGTGCTAGGCTGGTATGAGCCTATCATTGAGCAGTATTTTACCTTCTCCAAGGATGATGCCACAGTATGAACAGAAGATGACTGACTTTAATAATTGCCTTAGCTTCTGGTATCTTTCTAAGGGGATGCAGTATTTGTCAACATGGAAGGAGATGGTCTACAAACCAAGTTGCTTTGCCAGGGATGGCCTCTTTTAGGCAATGCCAGACTGAAAGTACTTCTGACATAGCAAATCAAAACCAAGAAAATCTAAAGGTATTACTGCTCAGTGCTAGGAGTCTAAACAAAAAACTCCACTCCCTAGAAGCTCTCTTCACCTTGGAGAATGCTGATGTCTGTGTGGTCACTGAGATGTGGTTTAAAGCTTTGGAGAGCCCACCAACAGTACAAGGTTATAATGTCTTCCGCACATTTAGACGAGCTACTACACAGACAGGGACTAAAGGTGGAGGTGTCTCGATTTACATCAGAAATAAATATACCTCAAGGCTGGTCAAACAGGACAATGCATTTCAGCTGCTCCATGTTCAAATCACCGTAGGCAAAATCCAATACCACTTCTTTGCAAGCTATAGGTCCCACTGTATGACCCAGGAAACCCATACCATTTATTTAAAATTATTGGAAACAATCACCATCCAACCCAATACCACATTAATGGGTGACTTTAATTACCCCACTATTAACTGGGAAGCCTATATGACACAACATAAAGGCACAGAGATTCCTGGATTTTGTAAATACAAACTCCCTGAACCAGATTGTCAATACACCAACTAGGGGTGCAACCATACTGGATCTGGTCCTCACTAATATGGGAGAGTGCTGCACACCCCCAGTATAATTTCTTTCCTGGTAAGGTCAGACCAGAAAATGGTCTCCTTTGAAGTAAAAATAAAACCTGGATCCCCAGTTGACCCTGGAATATTTAGGAGCTACTCTTAGGCTAACTTCCTGCTATTAAGTGATAACCTGGCAAATTTCAAGCCCCATAAACCCTGAGAACACTGCTGCTTATGCAGAACTGCCTACAGAAACTCTATACAAGCATGTTAATAGATGCATAGAGGCAGCTGTACCCACCAGGAAGAAGTACAGAACTAACTCAAAAACAAGCCACCCTGGTGGAATCACAGTCAATAGGTTGTATAACAGTAGGAAGAAAAGCATGGCAAAAATTGGGAGGTGCAGCACCCAGCAGGGTAAAATCACTCTCATCAAACTAAACAAACAACTCAGAGGATAATTAAAGTCCATCAAAGCCAAATCCGAGGTAACTTTGGCTTCCCAGGGAAACTAGGTGCAATCATTGAATCCACAAATGATGTCAGTATACTCCAGGATGGTCTGACACAGACCAGCAACTGGTGTGTTAGTCACAGTCTCAAACTGAATGCAAAGAAATGCATTATCATTCCCTTCAACACAATGTCAGATCAATAACAATGCCCTAAATACCCGTGAAGTGGTAAGGGACCACGGATCGTAGGTTGTCTGTGACCTTAACGTCACTTGCTTAGTAAAGGCATCACCACGAGAGCAAAAGAAGTTATAACCCCTGTATACTCGGCACTTATCCAGCCCATAATTGAGTATAACACCCCAAAGCACCTACAGCAATTAGAGAGACCTCAGAGGTTTCTCACAAAGAAGATCAAGGGCCTCCAAAATGTGCCTTACATGGACCAACTAAAATCCCTGTCACTATACTCCATATCATATAGACTTCTTAGGGGAGATTTATGCCTGGCCTACAGAGCAACCCTAGACCCAAACCTAATGAACCTACTGCATATCTATAAATCAAATGGGTCTAGGGTTACCCATTCCAGGGACTTAAATATGGCCTACAACTTAAGTATGACATGCTGGAGGGACCGATTTATCTCTCAACGACTGCCACTTCTTTGAAACAGGCTACCAGTTCTTGTTAAACAGAGCACCTCTATGACACTGTTCAGGAGGAACCTGGTTGAATGGATGGGGCACTGCAAATTCTTACCAGAGATACCTTCCCACAACCCTCCTGGACATGGGCAGTCAACTGTGGGATGAGTGTTATGGTTATGAATGATGGAAGAATGAGTAGAATTGCAAATACATTTTTTCTGTTCTAATAAGACACAAATGCCACATGTTTTGTGTTATATATGTTGTGGCAAATGAGTTGTATAATATGGCAATCTAATATAGAATGATAATTATATGTAAAAATGTCTGTTAAACAGTATTCATGGATAACTTTGTTAAATATGTAACAATAAAAATTATAAAGATAAAAACTGTGTGCTCCTTGTCACTTTGCTGATGGGAACTAGTATATACCTAATGTAACCTGGTACACTTATTGTGTAGCAACAGTAAAGAATGTGATCATAATTAATTTCTAAATCTGAGCATGCCTTAGTTTGTTTCAAAATCAGCCCACAAAGGAAAATTCATGGATCTGGTTACTATGAAATGGGGAAGGTGAGAAGCAGAGCTTTAGATAAGGTAGTGCTGCTGGGGAAATATTCCTGTGAACAAGTTTAAAGAAGGTGTCATTAGCTGAAAGAGTTAATATTTTTACATATTTTTTCTCTGTTGCTTATTTCATGTAACCTCCCACCCTAGTGATAGTAGCTGTTTACTCATGATGCTGCCTTCTGCCCACTCAGACCCAGTTATTAATGAGTGGCTACTACTGAACAAATAGTATGCAGGTAGAGCAATGGATAGACGTAAACATGTGTAAACTAAATTGTCTGGTAGTTAGTAAAGAGGATTAAGATTCTGAGTCATTAAAGAGCTGCCTCCTGTTGTAATATTAAAATTAGCACTGTAATAACTTTTGTGAACATAACTCAGTGATCATGTAGCCAATTTAAACATGTTTATGTCATCTGACATCATCATGCCTTTCAATGGTGGAGAAAGCTTATTCCTTTTTTGCGGGTCATTTTTTTCACGTCTGCCAAGTATTAGTCCTTCCATTTGTCAGGCTTGAGTGCCCATTTGGCTGCACCCCATATCACCTTGAGGGTGGATTCGCACTTTGCACTGAGAATTGCCTTTCAGTTCCGTTAATATGGTGGCAGTGGGTGCTGGGTGGCAAGCACTGAAGGCCATCATCTGAACAGCCATAGTGATTATTTAAGTTGGCTTTAATTCCTCACCCATTGCCCTTACCTGCTCCCTTCCAAAATGGAGTTCACAGTGCCATCCCAATTAAAATTGTATGCTGTTGTTCAAGCACTGTAAACTAGCTATACTGCATTAACATTGCTTGGTGAGTACAGTCTCAAAATGTAGGCTTGAATAGTAACCCAGGTACTTGAAGAGGTACAACCCATTTTGCAAGGTCCTCTTCCAGATTTTCACTGTCTGTCTCCCCCATCCTGGCAGGCTACTTGCAACACAGTAAAGAGGCAGAATAATGCTGAGACATACATCCTTTAAGAGAAGAGGCCAGAATTTTTCTTCCCAGCTAACAGTCGGCAGTTTGAATTGTTCCCTTAACCTTTGTTAGAGGCTTCATAACACTGGAAGTATATATGCCTTTTGCTGTCTGTGCTACCAGCAGACATTCATTGTGGTGCTGGAAATCATTTATTTATATTAATTAACCAGAACTGGTTACAATCTTATCTCTGTGCATTACACATATATTGTTACAGAGGCAACAGTTGAAATAGGGTAAAATTCTTAGTTGGCTCCTGATTAGGAACTGTTATTTCCTGTTGTACTTGTCTTCATAATGGTACTGTGACTTAGACGATCAAATTACTTTAAACATGTTATCCAACCTCTTCTGCTAAAGGAATATGAAACGTGGAAAAGTACTACTGGCTTATTGTTAAGTACTTGATGGTAGGAAAAAATACCCTTCTGGATATGAGCTCTGGCTGAACCAGTTTAACTACATTTAAGCAAGTCTTTGGAATGCTGCAACCACCAAAAAGCAGTTTCTCTTTTGAGGTCACTATGTTCAAAACTACAATAAATATGACACAGCTTGTGCAAAACAGTATATTCTTTGGGGTGGGGTGGTAATTTGCTTCTGTTTTTGCCTTTTTACTTTCTTATCATATGAACACATTCTTGTAATGAACTTGTCCAGTTTGCAGTTAATAGCATGCCATGCCCGATCACTGCCTTTCTGTCGTTCTCTCTCTCTCTCTTTACCTCTTGCTAGCTCTCTGTTTTCTGTTATCTGTATCCATCCCATCTCTGTCTGTTTTACACACACACACACACACACACACACACACACACACACACACACACGTGTGCACGCACGCGCACACGCACACTCACTCACGCGTGCACACACACACACACACACACACACACACACACACACACACACACACACACACACACACATAACATGGAAGCTGCATAACAAACTTTTAATTTCAGTTATGCACAAGCAGTGATGTATGAAACAGAGGCTTACTACAGCTTTCTCTTTCTGCCTGAAATACATTTTCAGTAATGCTGTAAGAGGATTTTCTGTGTGTATATAGAAAAAAATGACAGAAGGAGTTTCACTGAAATGCTTGTAGTACTTGCATTCACTGAAGTGTTGTCACCTTAGGATTTCTACTTTCAGTGCACTGCTTTCATCAGTCTGAGTGAAAACTGAAACCATGTTCCAGATGCATCATATACTGTACATTCCTTAGTGCTCAATGGACTTCCCCTCTGGCAATCTCTTTTCTGTCTGCTTCTCCAGTTTGATTTTCTTTGTACTGATAGCTAACTACTAATGATCTTGTATCATATGCATACATAAGTGACCTTTTTCAAAAATTACAGTATCGGAAAACTAGTAATTGAAAACAATTTTGTTCCTGTAAGTTTCTCTCCTGATTTATTATTTATTTATTCTTTTTTGATCTGGTTAGTCACATTAGGCTAGTGTCTTTTTTTCAGGGGAGATCAGTGCTGTAGCTAATAGTAGTTTTACTCCAATTTGTGACTTAGTTGTTTGTTGTATTAATGTCACTTTTACTGTATGTTATACTCATGTCTCCTTGGAGCTTTTCTCCCCAGGCCTCCACTGAAAACGGGCTCATTCTAGCCCAGTGGACACTCCTCGTAAACAAATGTAAAATAAAAATAAAAAATAAAATCTGAGATGGTATTCATACTGACTAGGGGAAATTTGGCTAAGGCACTAGGGACTTCCCATGCTCTTTGGAGGACTGTTTGAGAGGCGGTTACTAGATGGCACTGGTGATCACCGAGTCTAAGATGGAAGTGGTGAGCAGAAATGAGAAGGATAGGTATAGTATACAATGTAAAGTGTATTTCTGAAGGAAAACAATGCATTTGGGAAGATATCATGGCATTGGACAGGGGTGTGGATGACTCTGTCTTATAAAAGTAATGCATGAAGGAGAACCAGGGAACGGTAAGCCACGCAGTGCTGATGGACAAAGTATTTGGCAATGAGGGTACAACAGAAAGGAAAAAAGTTTCTCTAAACAATAATATGGATGGAGAAGGGGTGTGTCTGGACAGTGGGGTAATTGGTTTTAAGGGCATGTTCTGTTTTGGGCCCCAGGAAGATGGAGCAGAGAATGGTAAATAGAGAGAGAATGAAGACAGTGTTTCCAGAGGAAAAACTTATGCAGCAGCAGTAGCAGGTTCCAGTAACAGACTGAAAAAAGAAAACAATATACAGATGTAACAGAGGTAGTCTGGAACTGTTGAGAGCTGGAAGAAAATGTCTGTAGTGATGGTAAAAACAAAGGATAAAGAGTAAATGGACAGATACTGTGTTTTACACAATATTTGTATACCCTTAGGATTTAGTTTGTCTCATATTAGGGAATTAATATATATAGGAACTGCACTATTCTGCACAATAACTTTTGAGACATTTGCACTAGCAGAAAATATTGTTACTGAATGTGAAAGGAGAAGTAATATTTCTCCCTGGAAGGACTATGTTTATCAAAGTTTAAATGTACAGATAAAAAAAATGTTACAATTTAGAATGGCTGCATTAAAAGAAAATGAGTTAAAATGTTTTTTCTAAGCTTATTTCAGGATTTGAATTATATCAACAAGTTGCAGATGACAAAAAAATATGGACCGGGAGATGGGAAGCGTATGTAACTTTAAAAAACATAAAATAACATATTGCAGCATGTGCCTAATAGGTTCATAGATGTTTACTAGGCTAACGACCACAAGAACCTTCTTAAGCCTAGCCATGCATCCCAAATCTCTGACAAGTTCTGATACCCTTGAGAAGTGTACACAGGGGTTTGGGAGATGAATCCTTTACAAGCAGTGGCCTGGGAGATGAACCATTTGCATGCTGCCTGTGTTCATTAGAGGCGTAGGTGCCAGACCAGGGATGAATTTCCTGTTCCCATCCAATTGTCCAAGTTGCACTTGAATTGGGTTAGGGAGGAACTCTGCTTCACATGGATGGGGAGCCTGTTCCATAGATTGGGTAGTCTCTAGGATACATATCTGTCTTTCCAGCAGGTCCTATTTATATTACAGCCAAGGTGCTAATAATAAACAGGAAAAAAGGGAGTATTAAGTAGTGGGGCAGCCAAATGCATTTTTTTCTGTAGGGATGAATCACATTTAATCTATGATTGTGCAAAAAAAGAAGATGTGGACAATGTGGGGTGTTTGACCATTCCACAAAAAAAAAGTAGACAGGTAGGAAGTATGCAAGTGAGGATCATTTTTAGTTTGATTGTCCACCAGTTTAATGAAAAAAGAAAAAGTAAGGAAATTTGAAAGAACAAATTATTAGACAAGAAATGGAAGAAAGTGATGAAATTATGAGGGTGGGGGTGATGGGTTGGGGGTTACATAACTTCAAGGTGAACATATAGAAGAAAATGCCCCAGATAAAATCCAGAAACTAATGCATTAAAAAAGAAACACACATGGAGATACTAACAGGTTTGGAGCATTAGATACAGGAAGAAGAAGAGATAACTGTGAGCTCTTAATTAGATAAAAGGTGGAAGGTTCTTTTGGGGGAGGGTAAGAATCAGGAGGAGGAAAAGGAGGTCAAAAAATGCAAAAGGAGAAAAGGATAATAAAACTGTAGCATCACAGAATGTGAATAGGCTGATGAGGGATGTTAGAAGAATGATGCTGCTTGAATAGTGTCAAAAAATGGACGCAGAGATAATTTGTATGCTTCATATATCTCTCTAGAGATAAATGGAAATGGTAGAATTTAAAATAACGATGTACATTAAAAATGAGATTAAAACAATAGATATGATAATGGTGGTGACAGTGAGGGCTCTAGTTTGTGATGTAAAAAAGGGGTAAAAAGTATTTAGAATAGTAGCAGTATATTTATACAAATGTATATGAAAGAAAAAATGTGTGTAGAACTTCAGTTATATAATAATAAATATGTTTGCTATGCTGCTGGGAGACTAGTAATTTAAGAAAGGAAAAAGGGAAAATATAACAAATTTTAAAAATGATGAGAAAGATCGTAAATAATGGTAGGTTAAGAATGCATAAAGGAAGAGAATGTAGTTATAAATGGGATTATTAAAACTGAGATTGGTTATATAATGTTTTCAGATGACATGAGAGAAATAAAATATGGAATTAAAAAGCAAAGCTGTATGGGCAATAATAGGAGAGAATGAAAATATAATAAATGAAAGAAAAGGGTTAAAAAGGCTGACAGGAACAATTGCAGGACTGGAATGTCTTGAAAAGGAAGAAGGTAATTGTGGAAAGATCATATGATGATGAAGCTGTTTTATGGAAGTCTGACAATGTGATATAAATAAAGTTTAAAAATATATTTAGATGTAGATATATCTCACAAAGGAAGAAGGAAGAATGCCATATAATAAGCAAAAATAAATTTGTGAAAGAATAGTGGAGAAAAGGGTGGGGGGAAGTTGTGAAGAAGAAAAGAAAGTTAATAAATATAAATAAAAATGAAAAGTATATTTAAACAAAAACATTATTTGAAAGGGAAAAAGTACAATGTTACTCATTTTTTAGGTAACCTGAGATATGAAGACAGAAAAATGAATAGTGAATGATGAAAAAAAGAGTTAAAATATAAACAGAAAATGAACTATAAACAAGGGGAAATTATGGATATAGCTGAAAGTTATGTAAATAATATGCATGAAAAAAGAATGAAAGAGGCGTGTATGCAAGATAAAGAAGATTGAAAAGGAGGTAGTGGAAGAAATGGGAAAAAATTGAGAGGAAAGAGTTGGTGGATTCTTTAAATAAAGGCAAAGAAGAATCATCACCAGGTCCAGATGGATTAAGGTATAATTTATGAAAAGGATGTTTTTTTCCTGGAAATATTGAATGCATGGATGGAGGAAAGTATAAAAAAGAAGAAGAAATTTGTAAGGGGGGTTATAACATTAAATGGAAAAATGGGAATGGGAAGAAATAAAAAAAACGAAGACCAATTACATCATATCTATAAAATATTTGTGAGGCTTATTCAGAAAAGAATGATGAATGCCATGAAAGAAAAACTGGATGAAGGGGTATACTGGGTTAAGGGGAAAAGGAATAAACTAATGCTAACTATGGCTTAAATAAGTGGCTGAGAATATAGATAAGGGGTAAGGAGAAGAAAAGTAACAGTATGTGATGTGGCTAAGGCATTTGTATTAACAATGAGTAAAGTTTGAACATTTTAAAATAATATGAGGTATGAAAAAATAAGAAAGGACAATTTATGAAACTTCGTATGTGTCTGTGATGGCAAATAGATGAGCAGGAAAAATATAATAGAGGGAAGAGGGGTAAAGCAGGGTTGTCCACTGAGCTTGTGATTCTTTGTGATGGTAATATATATGATTATGCAGTCATGTAGATCCGGGTTAGAGGATAGTAGATGGTAAGTTAAAAAAGGGATAAAGGTACCATTAATGTTAACCTATGCAGATGATTTTGTGTTAGTAGCTTAGAGAAAAGATTGGATGAAACAGACATAAGAAATTTTGGGAATAGTACAGTATAGTATAGTTAAGTAAGTCACAAAGTATGGGCATTTGGAGAATTTGTAGGAATGGAAGGAATTTATTATACAAGAAGTGAAATTGGAATTGTAGGAGTTATGTTTAGAAGGGAACAGATAGTAATATGACACTGGTGAGACGTTCTAAAAAAAAGTATATGAAATTTGACAGACTGGTAGAGGTTGGTTAAGTTGTCCTTAAGAAAAAAGATATGTATGTTAAACATGTATATATTTTAGGAAAGCTAGTATATGAAGGTGATGTGTACATTCCAAAGCTACATGGAAATTAATCCTTGTGGGGGACAAGGCTAAATCCAATCAAAAGAAGGATAGTTTATAATGTAGAAGAAAGGGTGGGGTGAATTTAATAAATCCATTTTTCTTAGCATCAATTAATTTGTTTTGGGTGTTGGAGTCTAAGAAATGACAGTACTTAGAAATTTATCATTTGAAAAATATAAATATATTTGGATTGGTGGGGAGAGGATAACTAAAAGAGAAACAGAAGGAAGGTAAAATAAGGAATATAAAAGTAAAATAAAGATGCAGAAAATTTAATGCAAGTGAAGTGTAAGTGGAAAGAAAAGAAAGGGAAAAATGTGTGTGTGTGTGTGTGTGTGTGTGTGTGTGTGTGTGTGTGTGTGTGTGTGTGTGTGTGTGTGTGTGTGTGTGTGTGTGGGAAGGGGTGAAATCAAAAAAGCAATTAGAAGAAGGCAGGAAATATTTGATTCAGTTTTTGAAGCTAGTGACTTTCTGTGTCATTCATTATTGGATAAACTGGCAATGAAAAGTAACATGCAATATGAAATGAGAGAAGAAAGAATGGGTAATTGCTGCAGTATTGAAGAGATATCACAATACTTTTTGGATTATATGAAAAATTAAAGTTTTTGGACATTGCTCAAAGACTGGAAAGTATTTAAAACATTGATATGAACATATATAGGAAAATATAAGGTCAAGAGTGACAAAAAAATTGAACAAATGAATAAAATATTATTCATCGCTATTTGGTATTTCTGGAAAAGAAGATGTGAAGAATTCATGTAAAACAAAGGGAAAATGACATCTGAAGGACAGAACGATAAAAGTACCTTAAGCTTTTTTTAGATATGTAAGGCTTTCAGATTTCTTTATCTGTTATTGTAATAGTTACTTATGACTTTTATTTAGTGACTAGATTCAACTGATTTTGAAAACAGTTGTTTAGTTAGTCTTGGAGCTTACGTACTTCACAATCATCCAGAAATGGATTTACACCTTTTTAATCATTCATTCATTCACTCATCTATCCTCCAGCTGCCCACTTTGTCCAGTTCAGGCTCATTAGGGCACCAGAGCCCATCAGCAGGCACAAAGCAGAGAAGTTTATCCTGGACAAGATACTGGCCCACTGCAGGATGATCACTGGCACTTACTAACACATGGCATACAACGAAGAGCAGTACGGAGAATTACCAGTTCATATAATGCATGTTTTTGGGATGTAAGCGGTGTTAGGTATACCACAGAAAAAAAACCCATACGGATGTGGATGGTGTGCAGACTCTACACAGAATTCCAGCTGAGACCTGAATGTGAGAAACGGGTGCTGTGAAAAATCTGTGCTAATGAACCATGTGCCTTTTTACACCAGCTTACTTTTTCTACATAGACCTGGTACCCCCTTATCTTCCTGACATGGCTTTAACATGTAAGCCCTTCTCAACACATACAGAGACACTGATGACCTGTTGGTATTGACACATTATGAGTGTGTCTGGTCAGAAGACTTAAGGTATATTACTTTTTAACTCTGGGTGCCCACTATACCCTATGTTCGGTGCAGTCAGATGGTGTATTATGAGCACATTATGCATGCACAAAAAACACATTGAAATGTACAGCTTAAGTAAGTCAAACAGTGACTGCATCACAGTCTTCTACAGGGGACAGTGCTGTTATTGCTAAGGTTTATGCAGTCCCCATGGTTGTGAATGGTGACTCTTGTTTGCTGCATCTCACCGTCACCTATTGGCCCTAATGATCTTTGTTTGCCAGTGGAATATTTAGGAGCAAACCTGCTACACTATCAGGCCAACTAGCTGTGGTGTGGTGGCAGGGGCCAGCTAGCTGTTGAGTTGTGGCAGACTGATATTATTGTAATCTTAGCAACATAATATGCAAACACAATAATATTCTTACAACACATTTATGTTTGACTGTGCCAAGGTTAGTGCAGCTGTCACTTCAAAAGCCAACTTCAATTAGAGCTGCCATATTAACTGATGATGATAATGATGGAAGGAAATGGAAGATGTAATGGTTTAATAGCAAAAACTTTTTATCTTACTACATGACACTGGAGGGGAAAGCTAGAGAGAGAGAGAGAAAGAAAAATATATTCAAAAAGAAGAGAAATTATGAGCAATATTGAAAGCACAGGCAAAGGCTGAAAGTGAGTAAGTGAAGGGAATAGTAGGTAATGGTGGTAGGTTTATTTATTTATTTTGTATCTTTCTGGCTTTTTGCAAATTTTCTCTCATAATGCATACACAAAATAAACTAAAAAAATGTTAATCACAAAATATACTTTAAAAACAGTCATAAATGACTGTGAACTTGTCCTTTTGTAAACCCTGCTTTTTGAATGAAGACCAAGTTAACAAATCTAAATTGCTATATATGTTGATCTGTAAATAATGTAAGAGAAGAAAGATGTTATGGTAAGGTAACATCTGAACCTTGCATTTTGCTAACTCTTGAGCTATGTCTTTTCAAAGACATAAACACAAAAATCCTGTTGCTTTGCTTTAAAACTTGATATATATGCGTAGATGACCAGAAATATATAACATTAATAAATCACAGTTACTGTGCAACAATATATAAAAATGATACATAAGGCAAAGTAAACAATGTAGAATGTCATATTTTATCCAACAGACATTTCCCAAATTCCCTCCTCAGTTATCCCCTCACTTTCCTTTTTTAAAAAAATGTATCCCTGGTTTGGCAACTATGTCTCTAATGGACACAGACAGTCTGTAAATGTTTCTTTTCCCAATCTCCTGTTTATACTTTTCAAGGGTACTAGAACTTATCAGAGATTTGGGATACCTGGCTATCCTTAAAAAGTTCCTAGTGGTCATTAGCCTAGTACACACCTATGAATTTATGATTTGTTTTCAGTAAAGACATAGGCAAATATCCATTAACAGAAAGGAAAACAAGCTATGTAAACATTTTTCCTTTTGCATGCATTATACATAACATATAATTTTCTTATTTTATAACTATCTAAAATACAGCATACATAATTTGCTCAATTCCTGTCTTCCCTTAAACTTCACTCCTCCTGAACATTATTATGCATGTATTGTTCCCACAATGTCCATTTATTTCTATATAATTTCCTCCTTCCTTTTTCTAAATATTCCTCTTCCAGTTCACTTATCTCTTTTATAATATTTAATACTTCAAATACAGTTGGTTTAGATTTTGATTTCTTCCGTTTTCTAGTAATTACTGTTTTGACAGCTAACATAATTAAACTTATTAAGCCTTTGCTATGTCTAGGCAATTCAGATCCTGTGCCCTAGCTCAAAAGACTTATTTCCTTGTACATTGAGTAACAGCTTAACTCTAGCTCTCTAATGTAAAGAACAGAAACTCAACAGAGAAGGCCAGTAGACTTGTGTGTTTATGGGTAAATTTCAGTAGCTGGCTAGTAAGTGTATTGCCTGGATCCCAGGAAAAAAATACAAACACCTGGAAAAAATCAGCTACAAAACATGAGAAAGAAACACTGACTGGGGAAAGTTTTGCAGCTGTTCAGAAAAAAGCAAAGCAACCTCCAGACATGACTTGCAGTAATCTACAAGAAGATAAAAGACAACTGCACACAGACCTGTTTAAAATAATCAAAACATTGATGGAGTATCTCAACACAAACAACAAAAGGCTGGAAAAAATGTAAGACGCTTTAAACAGATATTCAGATAAGGTGATAAAGCTGCAAAAATCAGAGAATAAAATGAAGAAAATGTTGGCTAAATATGAGACTGTTCAAGAAGAGTTGTTTCAAAAAATAATAGAATTAGAGGACAAAGCACATAAGGAAAACCTGAGATTTTCAGCTATACCAGAGAAGCTGGAAGTAACAGACTGCATTAATTTTATGAAAGCATAAATAAGCAACTGGACTGATATTCCACAGCAGGAGTTGGTAATTGAAAGGGCACACTGTGTGTGTGCTCCAAACCTGGCTATGAGAAAGCAACATAGACCTTTAATAGTAAAGATGCAATCCTAACAGCAGAAGGAGTTGATTCTGACAAAACTGTGGCAGAAGGACAAAATGCTAAAAGTGGAAGACAGCAGATTGTTTGTTGAGAATGATTACTCATGGTGCACCAGGCAGAAGAGGAGTAAATTCATTCCACTATTCAAGGAATGTCAAGACGCAGGTGTGAGATTAAAACTGCTGTACCCAGCTGTCTTCAAGGTATTCTTCCCTAAAGGGACAAAATCATTTTTACTGAAGTACATGCTAAGGAGGAAATACAAAAGTTTGTCCAAAAAAGTGAGCTTTGAAATAGAAGGAGATTCTACTTATTGTTCTTCTGGTAATAAAGACCTCAGGGAGACTGTACCTATGAAACCTGTCCCAGTGTTTCAGAAGAAAATGTTGGAGAGAAGTAAGGGAGAGCAAGAGTTGACTAGAAGAATCAAGAGTACATTGGAAATGAACAGAGACAAGATTTGGGAGATGGAGGTGAATAGTAATAAAACCAGTAACTTAATGTGGGATTACAATGCAGTAATTATGTTTGTGAAATATGGCAGTACAAGAAAATCTGGAAATATTGGACTTTTCTGAATTTGTTGGACCTGTGGGGGAATCTAAAGTTTATGCCCTACTTCATGTTATTAATATTCATAAAAATGCTTTGGGGAGCGGAAGAGAAGGGATATAGTTAAGTGTAAGTAAAAAATATTTTCTTAATAGTACTATTTTTGTGGTATTTTGTATTTTTTGCATGCTACAAAGTAAAATTTTCTCAGTTATTTTTAAGTGTAATGGGGATTGTAAATAGGTGCTGCTGTTCTTTTTTTTCCTTTCTTTCTCAATTCTCTCTTTCTTCTTATTCAGTTTTAAGAAATGTAGGCACTGCAATGTAAAACAAAATGATTAAAAGAGCATGACAAAAGAAAAAGTAATGTGATTTTTCTCATTCTTGCATGGGGGGAATGACTGGATTAAGGACCTTAGATTGATTTATTAACACATTTTAAGAGAAAGCAAGTAAATGAAAAATAATATTGAATATTATGAGGTTTTTTTCTAGCAAATGAATGTACGTTTAGTAGCAATTCTGTATCTGGCACTCCTGCCTCAGTGGCTGATAAAGAGAAATTGTCTGGTCATATATCGATGGAGACAATCAGCTAAAGAGAAATTGGTTACAGTCTGGTGGAGAGTGATTGGCTGGGGAAAAAGAAAAGAGGAACTGGTTAGGAGATAATATTCACTGAAAGTATTCAGGGGGTTTCCTAGCTGGGAGAGCAATAAAGATAAAACAAAAGCAATTAGCACTTAGTAGAAGCAAAGGCTGCACTCGAGTGTGTGAGCGTGGCTGTCATTTTGGGACATTTGTTCCTATTAGGAGGGTAAAACTTCAATATCTGAAGATGTGCAGAGTTTTGTATGTTAGTATTTAATAGGTTTTATGGGCTTTCAATAAAACAGAAAGTTTTGTAAGATTTGACATAGGCTCAAATAGATATGACAAGAAACAACTATATAAAAGTTCAACCTGTCAAATAGTATATGCATTTAACACAAACGCTGGAACTAGACATTTAACAAAAAAAGGTGTTAAACATGGAAGGTGGGAATAATAACTTTCTGTAATTTCTTTAAATGCTAATGGTCTCACAGATAAATACAAAAAGAATAGTGAACTATATCAAACATGTAGAGTGCAAATAGCTGTGTTACAGTAGACACACTTGAAAAGAACTGAACATGTGAATTTGATAAAGAAATGTTTTTGAGATGGTTATTCAGCAGAATATCTGGAACAAAAGAAAATAGTAGTTCCAATAGTGATATTCAAGGATAAAACAGATAATAATGGCATATCTGTAGTGCTAAGGGGCTACTGGCAAAGGAGGAGGGTTACACTGGCATGTATTTAAATTCTACCTAAAACTGCTATAATGGAGCAGCTTAAGAAAATTCTGGGAGAAATAATCAGTTTTCAGCAAGGAATATTACTTGTACGTGGGGACTGGAATTTGATTTGCAGCAGTGAAGATGTGTCTGGGGGCCCAGAAAGGAAAATATAACAAAGAAGGATAGATATTTGAAGAAATTTATGAAAGTGTTTGGCATGGAAGATGTGAATTCAGTAATAAGAGTTAGGAGTGAATTTACATTTTGTTCCCCAAGATATAAAAACTGGGCTAGGGTGGACAGAATTTACATTTCACAGGAACATGTGCATTTAATTGAAGATCTTGAAAGTACCCAATAACTGTTTCAGATCATGGGCCAATAATAACTAAAATAAAAACACAGGGTAATGAAATAAAAATGAGATGCTGGCACTTTCTATCTGCTGAAAAGAAAGGAATTTAAGGAATGGGTAGTAGAGCGTATTCATGAGCTATTTGAGAGGATATACATTACGTCTGAAAATATAGCTAGGGAGTGGGATAAAATTAAGGTGGAGTTTAAAAATAGGGTGGAAATAAAAGAAAGGTAGCTATGGTTAAGAAGTAACAAGAATTATTTAAAGGGACTAACAAATGTTAAAGTAATGCAGTCAGAATAGGGGAATCTAACAGAACAAGAAAATGGTCCACTGTAGAATGCTAAGCAGAAGATAAGGGATTAGCTTGATAATATACATGAGTTTAGAAAGATTGCTGTTAAGCAGCTGTTTTTTGATAATAACACTAGAGCACAAAAACTTTTAGCACAACCACTCAGGCAACAAACAGAAAGTAGAAAGGGCTGTCACCAAGCTTAGGGAGCCTATAACAAGGAAGGTAAGAAGAGATCCTGTACAGGTATTAGAAATATTTTGGAAATTCAATGAAAGGCTGTATAAAGCAGAGAAATATGGAAATTAAGAAAAGATACAAATGGAAATGTTTATGGAAGAATTAGATATGCCAAGGTTAGAGGTAGATGAGGCTCAATTACTAACAGTTAGGATAGGAGGAGATGAGATAAAAATTGTGATGTATAATGAATCTACAGCAACGTCTTCAGGAACAGATGCTATTCCTGTGGAAGTTTGGAAGCTAGGAGGGGAAAAAACTGATAAAAATCTGGAAGGTTTTATTTAACAGTATTTTAAGAGGAGGAGAAGTACCAGCATCCTAGAACAAAGCAGTGGTAGCTGTAATAAGTAAAGAGGGTAAAGATCCATCATATCCAGCTTCATACTAAACCATGATTATAAAGTGTTAACGGCTAAAAGAATGGCAAAAGTAATGCCAAAATTGATATAATATGGATCAGTGTGGTTGTGTGGAAGGGAGGTAAACATTTGACAATATTGACAGAACATTGATGATCCAGAGGGAACCAGAATGTAAGAAAATACCATTGTTGTTGGTGGGTCTTGGTGCAGAGAAAGCATTTGGCAGAGTATGCTGGGATTTTATGAGCAGGGAATGGAAGCATTTGCATTTCATGAAAAACTGTAAGGTTGATTAGGAGAATATATGAGGGATTGTAGGCAAAAATTAAAGTGGGTGGGTTCCTCTCTGATAATTTTTGTTTGAGCAGACGAACCAGGTAGGGGTGTCTTCTTTCCCCTTTGTTATTTGCATTATATTTAGAACCCTTGGCAAGGAAAAGACTTATTTCCTTAGTTACAGACATTTTTTTCATCCAATATTTCTGACAGAACAATGTAGGGATTTTTTTTAAATCTGCCAAAGCTTGACACTCCCTAAGTCTGTGTTCCCAGTAACCTCCTTTCTTCTCCATCACATTTACAACATTTTCTGTCTACCAGAGGAAAATTTATTTGAAGTCTGCTTGGGGTATAAAATACCTGTGCAAATACTTCCAAGCAAAAATGCTAAACCTTCTGGACTTTGTTGGATATGCGGGAGACATACATATGTCCTCCCATTGTTCCATTGTAAATTGCTTTCCCAGTTTCTCTTCCCAATATTTTCTAACCTGCTGTGATTGATTCTTATAGTTATTGTGCAGTACTTTATATGCCCTAATAATTATCCCTTTTTAGCAGCAATGTATGTTCATGACTGAACTATATACCCTACCAGATCTGATCTTTCACTAAGGATTCCCCTAGCCCGTTCTTTTTGCCTATACTCTGATATCAGTCCCTGGTAGGGAATGCATTCTATAGTTTGCAGTTAAAATGTCTTTTTGGACTCTGCTGATTCTGTTTCTAATTATTTACTCTCAGTACTTTGGTTCCTTTGCCATTTTTTCCAGTGAATCCCCTCCTCCTCTTGCTTTTTCTCTGTACCCCTGCTTGCAGTGATCTGTATTAGCACAGTCTCCTTTCTCTATTCTTGGGTTGGCTTAGTTCTTAGAATATTGTCTGTTACTTTATGAATATGATATTCTGAATTCTTCTTCTTTTTCTTAAGGATATGTATACAAAATCCCACTCTCTCCTTATTCCTTGAACTTCCCCCTGATTCAATGTCATCTCTTACCACATTGAATTATAATATTTTGCTTGTGTTATACATATGAGACTTAATTATGTAGCTTTAAAGTATCACTTCAAATCAGGTAATCTTAAACCACCTTATTTTAATAGAAGGATCAGCTTATCCCACTTGACTGTTGCCCTCTTCCCCTCCCAGGTAAAATCCTTCAACTCTATTAATTACTATCCACAATTTCTCTTCTGAATGATAAAATATGCCTGACCTGTGTATAAAACTAAAGGGACTAAAAACATTTTACTGCTTCAGTCTTAATATCCATATCCATAGGCAAGAGCTTCCAGTTTCTCAGTTTCATATTATCTTTTGTTTAGCCTCCTCCCTCACATCCTTACCTGCCATAACAAAATCCTTTTTTAACTTATAGTCTTAAATACTTAATTTTATCATGTCCCCATAAATATGCGTATTGCTGAACCACTTCATTTGTGGGTACATAGTTTACAGCAGTAGCCTTTGTTTTATCGTAATTAATTTTATATCCCCAAAAAACTTGGAACTGTCAGAATGTTCCACAACACTGAGATGTCCTTTTCTGGTTTTTATTAGAAGCAAAATAATATTGTCTGCAAATAAAGGCTTGATTACCATATCAATTGTATTCCTGAATTTCTGAGTCCCTTGTTTTCTTTGCCAATGGTTCTAAATATAACCCAAATAACAAAGAGGAAGGAGGACACCCCTGCCTGGTTCCTTTGTTCAGATACAACTTTCAGAAAGGAATTCTCCCAGTTTGATTTTTTTCCCTCTGATCCCACATATATCACACTAATTAACCTTATTATTGTATCAGGGGATGCAAATGGTTCCATTGCTCTAATCATAAAATCCCAGGTTACTCTGTCAAATGCTTTGTCTACATCAGGATTCATATACAGCAGAAGTATTTTCTTACATTCTACTTCTCTCTGGATCGTTATTGTTCTGTTAATGCTGTCAAATGTTTGCCTCCCCTCTTCAAACTACATTGATCCATATCTATCAGTTTTGGCAGCACCATTGTCATTCTTTTAGCCATAATAGACATAAATACTTTATAATCATGGTTTAGAATTGAAATGGACCTGTATGAAACTGGATCTGATGAATCTTTACTGTCTTTAGTTATTAAAGCCACCTCAGCTTTTTACCAGGATGCTTCCCCTCAGTTTAAAATACTGTTAAAACCTTCCAGATCTTTATCACTTTCTTCCCTCCTAACTTCCAAACTTCCAAACTTCCATTGGAATACCATCTATTCCCGGAGACTTTCCTGCAGATTGGTTATATGTCACTGTTTTTATCTCATCACCTCCTATCTTTTACTGTTAATTGTCAAGCCTCATCTACCTCTAACCTTGACATGATTGTCTTCCATAAGTATTTCCATTTGTGCTTTTTCTTGATTTCCACATTTCTTTGCTTTATACAATTTTTCAGAAAAGTTTCAAAATATCTCTAATACTGCTACAGGAACTATATGTATTTTTCTTGTTATAGTCTGCCTAAGTTTGGCAACAACCTTTTGCTTTCTGTTGCCCAAGTCATTTTTCTAAAAGATTTTGTGCTCTTAACAATCTTTCTAACCCCCTGCACCTTATTTTCTCTTTAGCGATCTGCAGTTGCAACTCTCCTTGTTCTGTGAGATTCCCCTTTTTCTGTAATGCTTTAGCCTTTGTCAGCTCCTCAAATAATTCTTGTTACTTCTTAACCATATCTTTTTTTCTTTTATTTCTGCCTTGTTTTTAAACTCCAGTTTCATTTTATCCCACTCATTAGCTATAACTTCAAGAGTCCTTTCTATCTACCCTAATAACTTCTAAATAATTTCTACTACACATGCCTTAAATTCCTTTCTTTTTAACAGGTAGGTGAGAAAGTGTCAGTGTTACATGGTTTACTTTATTATCCTGCATGTTTACCTTAGTTATTATTGAAAATTATATGAAATAGTTAATGGATGTGTGTCAAAGCTGACAAACAAATGTAGACGCTCCTGTGAAGTATAATTTCTGTCTACACACAAAACTTGTAACAAGTAAGCCAACGAACCTTGGATCCTGGATAAGAATAATCCTTTATTTAAAGCACCAACAATTCCGCATACAAAGTAAAAACAAACAGCAAGGACTAAGCGCTTTCACCCTGAAACACAGGGCATCATCAGAGTACTAATTGTGCACTACCTTCTTCTTTATATACTAAATTAGGTTACTTAATTGCACCTCGTTAAAACAATTGTTAATGAATAATGTTTCTTTAATTAATTAATTTGTTTATAGTCAACCAGTATTAAAGTGAAAGAAAGAAGTCAAATTACCATTGAAACTGACTTTGGATATTTAGGTGTATAACCAAATTCATCTGATCGATAAAACTGTTTGTGTTTATATAAATAAATGATTGATTAAATATAAATATACAAAGGCATGTGAATATTTAATTAATTTAATTTAAAATTGTGTATATAATAAATATCCAAAGTCAGTTTCAATGGTAATTTGACTTCTTTCTTTTTGGTTTTCGTTCCTTTCACTTTAATACTGGTTGACTATAAACAAATTAATTAATTAAAGAAACATTATTCATTAACAATTGTTTTAACGAGGTGCAATTAAGTAACCTAATTTAGTATATAAAGAAGAAGGTAGTGCACAATTAGTACTCTGATGATGCCCTGTGTTTCAGGGTGAAAGAAATAGTCCTTGCTGTTTGTTTTTACTTTGTATGCGGAATTGTTGGTGCTTTAAATAAAGGATTATTCTTATCCAGGATCCAAGGTTCGTTGGCTTACTTGTTTTAATTTCTGTCTAGTTTAGCCCATTTGTTATTGAATAATATGGATATTTTCTTCTAGTTCCTGCTACTGAATTTGTGTCTTGTATACCAAATATGTTGATAAATCTCTTCCGAAATCTACACTCTTTTGTTACATTTCTCTTCCAGGCCCCCCAGATAGATCTTCATTGTTGCAAATCAAATTCCAGTTCCCACCATTAAGTAATATTCCCTGTTGAAAGTTGATTATTTCTCCCCAAATTTTCTTAAACTCCAAAATAGAAGTTTTAGGTGGAATATAAATTTATGTTAGCATAATCCTCACCCCTTAACAGTAGCCACTTACTACCAAAAATCTACCATTATTATCCTTTTTTTCTCTTCTGTCACTATTGTAGCTCCTCTAGCAATGAAGTACTTTTTCCTTTGTCCCTGATTTCTTCTGAATAACCATCTTGAAATCCTTTCTTTACCAAATACACATGTTCATTTCTTTTCAGATGTGTCTCCTGTAGCATTGCTATTTTCAGTCTGCATTTATTAATATAATTAATTATTCTTTGTATTTTGTCTATACCTGTGAGACCATTCAAATTCTAGCTTAATATGGAAAGTGTAGTTATTACGATAAGTCATTATTCCCACCTATCATATATGACAGCTTTGTTTAAATGTCTGTTTCCAGCTTTTGTGATAAATGTACCTACTAATGTTTGACAGGTTGATCCTTTATACAGTTTTTTTTTCTTATCATCTCTATTTGAATCTATTTCACATTTTCTAAGCCATTTTGTTTTAATGAAAAGCCTCAAAAAACACCCACAGAACACCACCATAACCTGTTAACTTAATATAAACACACAAAACATCTTCAAATAATGAAGTTTAACCATCCTAATAGGAACAACTGTCTCAAACAGACAGCTGAAAACACAGACCTTATCTAACTTAAAGTTGAACTTATCCATGGTAAGACACATGTTATTGCCTACACGCTTACTTATACTAATTGGTATCTGTCCTTTTTTATCTTTATTCTCCTCCCAGGTGTGAAAAACAACTTGCATGCTTTCAGAAAATATTAACGTTTAGCCTTGAAGAAACCAGTGCTTTGGCTTTTTGTTACCCTATGAAAAGCTTGTCTCCATAGAAATGTAAGAAAAAGTGTAGCCCTGAGTTGTAGGCTTCTAATGATAAGCTTTATTGTTAAAGGAAAACTTTTCATCACATTCAGTGTTCTCTTTATTTGCTTGGTTCCACTAAACATTTGTTATTAGATTAAGCCAAGAGTCTTAATCCAGACACTTACCTATGCAAATGTAAGCGTTAACATATCAGCTCTACATAGGTTGTATGTACTTTTGTACCCCATCCCCCACATCAACAACCCAAGATTACAGCCTATTAACTTAAACATGCTTTTGTCTATCTTTTTTCTCTTTTTGCATTGCAATGCATAGATTTCATAATACTAAAAGAAGAAAGAAAGAAAAAAGGCATCTGTTTACTTTAGTGTCTTTATCACATTCAGTAGTAACTAAAATGCTTTACTATATAACATGCAATTTATTTCATTAAGTTTTTTTTGAAATTACTATTAAGAACATAAATTGTTTTACTTACAGTTAACTTTTTCCTTCCTCTTCCTTCCTCTTAGTGTCCATACAAACATTATTGACATTAAATGAGGCAAATGCTTTTCATTTTCTCACAAGTTTAACAAGGTCAACAAAAGTCAATTCTTTCCACATTTTCTTGTATAACCATACTTCACAAATACAATAAAGTATTTGTAATCTCACATTTATTCACCAACTTCATGTTGTTGGCCTTCTTCCTTTCATCCTCATCTCCCAACTGTAGACTCCAGTTCATTTCCAAGTACCCACAAATCTTCTAGTCAACTCATGGTCTTTTCTGTGTCCCTGAAGCATTTTCTCTTGGAAGATTTGAAAAGGTTTCACTGGCAAAGTCTCTCCATGTGCATTATTATCTGAAGAATGAAAAGCAGAGCCCACTTCTGCTTGATGACGCACCTTTTTTTGGACAAACTTTTGTATTTCTTCCTTAGCCTGTTCTGCATCAAAAATTAATTTGATCCTCCAGGAAAAAATATTCTGAAGATAGCTGGATATAGCTGCTTGAATCTCACACATGCCTGTCAACATTCCCTGATCACTAGAACAAATTTGTTTATCTTCTGCTTGATGTACAGTGAATAATCATTTTCCAGAAACACTTTACTGTCTCCATCTTTTAATAGTTTGCCCTCCTTCTGCCACAGTTTTTTCAGGATCAACTCTTTCTTTTGGTAGGATTGCATTTTTACTAATGCAGGTCTTGGCTGTTTTTCATGGCCAGGATTGAAGCTTACATACAATGTCCCATTTCAATTAATAGATCTTGCTGTAGAATACCAGTCCAGTTGCTTATTTGTGCCTTCATAAAATTAATGCAATCTGTTCTTTCTAGTTTTTCTGGTTGTTGTTGTGTATTTCGGCTTTTCCCGGTTAGGGGTCGCCACAGTGGAACTCCGGACCGCTAATGATTGGTAGTTGATTTTTACGTGCTGAGTTACCAGCCCTGACGCACAACCTTCAACGAAGGTACGCCCATTCATGCATGTCTCCACGCAGAAGACACTCTAGCTGAGAATCGAACCGGACAGCATCTTACTGTGAGGCGACAATGCTACCGCAGCACCACCACCGCGGGTCACTTTCTAGTTTCTAGTTTTTCTGGTACAGCAGAAAAATTCAGGTTTTTCCTATGTGCCATGTCCTCTAATTCTATCATTTGTTGAAAAATCTCTGCTTGAACAGTTTCATATTAGCCAGTCTTGACCTGGTCAAGGCCTTTAACGCTATTCCCCATTCTGGCAACATACAAAAACTTTTGATGCCTGATTTTAACAGTTTTCGAAGCTCATCTGAATATCTATTTGAAGCTTCTTCCATTTTTTCAGCCCTTTGTCATTGGGGTTGATATACTCCTTCATTATTTCATTTATTTTAGTCAGCTTACCTTTCTAAATTGTTTTGTTAAGATTCCCAAGTTAAAAATGTTACCCCTTCAGTTCCTTCTTCCTTTAATCCCCCATTTAGCTTTCATGGTCATCACATTATCACTGATGAGCTATTCCGGAGTTTTTAATGTTTGTTGTGTCTGGATTACATTATCATTTCTCTGTCTTTGAACTTTCCACAGCTCTAAGGGTATTTGCAAAGTGCCTTGCTCCAGTAATTCTTTATTGTAGGTTTCAAGGCATTCACATATTTCCATATTTGGATGATTATCTTATCTTTGCAAACTCTTTTCCAGTTGTTATGAGTCTTTATAATCTGTCCTAAATCTTCTACCCAGTCTATGTTTTTAAATCAACCTTCAGAAAACTTCTCTAATCCCGACACACTGTATTGTACTCTTGGGATGTGTATTGGATTCTACCCTGTAAAGAGTCTTTCTTCTTCCAGACAAAGTAGACATGTTCCAGCAGGTCTTCCTGAGTTTTTCCAATCAAAGCATCACATCTGCAAGAGAATATATCAGGATTTGGCATACATGGCATAGCTGATTCTCATGCTTTCTGTGGTCAGACTCCACACGAGGAAAATACAGGGGTACATTAGATTAGCCTTGATTCAGCATCTACACCCTTTTACTTTCAGATCCCAATTCTGAGATTTGTCAAAAGAGAGCTTCATTAGTGAACAGACCAGATCTCTTGCAATCCAGGTTTCCCACTCTCCCTTCCAACCCTCATACAGTCTGTAACTACAAATGCATCAGACATAGAGTGGGGTGCAGTTTCCAAAGTGGTAAAATGCAAGCTCTGTGGGACCCTTCAGTGCAACAAATGCATGTAAATGTTAGAGAGATGTTGGCATTAATAAGTGCTTTGAAAGCCTTAATTCATCTATGGTCGCCATGACCTCTGTAAGCATATACAGATAACACCACAGTGATGAGGTACATAAATAAGGGGGTACCAGGTCCTACCCTCTTTGCGAACTGGCTATGACAGCTCACTTTTACTCTGCAGGCTTCATACATTAATACAGAACCAAACCTAATTGTAGACAAGCTTAGAAGAACCAGGAAAGATCTCCTAAGAGTAGAATTTTATTCTGGAGTCTTTCAAGAATTTATCCTTCTACAAGAAGGACCTAATTTTTTGTTACCTTTCAATACAGACAACTTTAGAAATTCTGCCCCAGTACTCCTTACAAATAGGCCTGGAAGGCAAATGTGTTCTCATTCCAATGGTTTGGAATATTCCTGTACTATATTCCACCCTTTTCACTGATATCCAGCGATCTTCTGAAGATTCAGAAGGACTCTTCAGAAATTGGGTGATGATTCACTTTTGATCGGGCAATGCTAATTCTCCCTTCTTTTCAATCTGGCCACAGGCAGTTATCACAAGCTTCCTCACATAATGAATTTGCATACACAAGACAGCAGTTGTTTGATACACCCTAACCTAAAAATTCTTCTTCTAACTGCCTGGATGAGAGAATTTTAAAACCTTTTAAGCACCTGTTATCTGAGGTGTACGACAGCAAATCATATATGTGCAAGTGGAAAAGATTTTATTGTTGGTGCCAGTACAAGAACCAGGACTCTTTTCAGGCCTGGTTGACTCTGGTTCTTGATTATTTGTGTAAGTAACTGTCTTTTAGCCTTTCTTATTATTCCATCAAGGTGCAGTCTAACCCTGTTCAAGTCAGCCAGATTTTGAAAAGGGTGTTGTATAGCCACCCACTTGGGAAACTGTTTGCTCTTCCTTGAAATCTCAACTTTGTACTTGAAAAGCTTACTCTATATATTTGAACCATCTCATCAGGCTGAATTGAGGTTCTTAACATGGAAGACTGATTCACTCATTGCTTTTTCATCTACTTCAAGTTTGGTTCTTCCTTTATTGGCTGCATCGTTGTTGGATGATATTTTGTTTGTTGGTTTCAGTAGTTTCACCCTATCCAGTCCTTGTCGTTTGAGTTTGGTGTTCCTAACATTATTCTCTCAGGGCTCTTCCTCCCTCCTGGGCAAAAAAATGCTCTAAAGCTTTTTGTACTCCAACAGTCCTTATATGGAGCTCTTCTTGAGCTCCTGGCATTTGGAGTGTGTGGAAGGCACCCCTTAGCTTTGAAAGCTGGCTGGTTATGAGGAGTAGGACCCATTTAATATAGGCTGCTGTAACAGTGATGTTTTACTTAAACAACTATACTGAGTACAGCATATCATTTGGGACGTATCTCACTAAATGTATCAAGCAATTAGAAAGACCTCAAAGGTTCCTAACCAAAAAAGTCACAGGCCTAAAGTCCCTGAGCACCAGTAGAGGTTAGAAGATCTATCTCTTCATTCAGCGTTTTATAGATTTTGTAGGGGAGATCTCTGTCTCACTTACTATGCTGTTAGATAGCTGACTATCGTGGACCTTTTGTTTCTCCAAGTCCAATATCTCCACCAGTACTAGAACCTTGGATCAAAATCTTTATCAAACGATAAATGAAACAGTGGAGGGACAGGTTTATAACCCAGTGCTTCCCAAGTCTCTGGAATAAACTTTGCCTCTGTGTTAAGGAGTGTGACCGACTATCTTCCTTTAAATACAAACTTGATGACTGGATGGGTATTCAGAAATTTACTTCAGGATTGACTGGTATATCCTTGCTGAAAAAGGAGGTGTGGCCTGAGGGAGGGTACTGTCAAGCTGAGAATGGTCATGAGATTCAGTAGCCCTAGAGTATCTATGAATCTGTAAATCACGTTCTTGCACATTCTGTCTATCACCTTATAGTAGTGCATGTTTAGTCGCACAACCATTAGTAGTAACAACAAACACTATTAATGCCTTTCTGCAGTTAGCTTTCTTAATTAGCAACATAATTTTTTACCTCTTAATGATATATTCTTCTTCATACCCGTTAACTGCTCCACATTTGTCAGAGTGCTCTGATTTTAGGTTCCCAAAGTGTGCCTGTTCCCCAACTCCTATTTAACCATAGATAGTTCCAGTTTCTTAGCAGTTGTACACCAGTGAGTAAGTGAGAGTAAGACAGACCTTCCTGAATTTTGCTGTGGTCAAAACAGACTAGCAGATGTGCATAGTGATTTTAAAAAGCCACTTAACATGTATGTATTATCTTGCATATTCTTAAATGGTAGAGAACTTCTTCAAGTGTGTCTGAGTTGCCATAAATAGAATAAACTTGGACTGCCTTTTCCAGTTGCCATTCTTGGCAACTGCATGAATGGACCAGAAACTGCAGTGCAGTCTGATTGGTGTGCTGATAAAAAGATCTGTGGTAAGGCTGTAGTGGACCAGATCAGATCTATAGCCCAGAGCTGCTCAGCTGTCTGTCCTGATAGTCACTGTAAGTATATTAAGTTCAGTATTGTTGAATGTGTTACAAAATATTTCTGTGTTGATGTGATTCATATACACAGAAAGATTTTTTTTACACAGACTAGTGAATGTGAACATTCTAATTAAGTTTGTTTCTGCAGAAGGAATTATAGGTATCTTTAACAGCACACCAAAGAGAGAAGATGAACCAAATAAAGAATGAAACATATAAAGAGAAGAAGTTATGGAATGTGATAGAAAGATTAAGAAAAACTGAAGTAAAGTAGTAGAAAATGTGTGGTATTAACACAAACACACACAGGCACACAGACAGACAGATGCACACACACACACACACTCACTCCCATGTGTGTTTGAACGTGTATGTATCTGGGGGAGTGAATGGAATGCACTGGACAGTGGTAGGTGATTACTGCAACAAAGTACTTGCTAGCGCATAAGGTAATCAATAAGTGATTCAGAGACATGCATATTAGCCAATAATGAGGTATTTACTCATTGCAGCTAATGGTTCTCTCAATTGCTGGCCTTCATGATTACATTAAAGGGCCCTTTTTGCTGCAGTCGTACTTATTTGCAGAGACATGAATTTACTCAAAAACAACTTTTGAGTGCGCTAATTTTGAACCCCTGCTATGATTTTTGCTGACGAGATATGTTTTTTATTAACTCTGTGCTAGCTTACTTATTGTACATTATTTGTAAAAAGGTTGTGGCTGAAAATGGAACCCAATGGCCCAGTCTACCTTCATGTGCAAGAAGTAAAAATAAAATAAATCTAGTAAATCCTTGTAAGTTGTGAAAATTACTCATATTAGCCTCTGTTAACTGAGAGCCTATACTATTTAACCTAGCTAGGGCTTACCGTAGTTTTCCCAAATGGTTTTCAGTGTCACTGCCTCTTACAACAAAATCATTGAGGTAAGTTTATATCAGGTATTCCCTGGGTTGCTGGTCCATTATTACTGTCATTTGCCAAATAGCTGAAACAGAAATTTTCCAAAAACCAAGATGGTTACACTGCAAGTACCTTTTTTCTGCATCAGTAATCAGAAATCTTTTAGATTTTTACATGTTAGTCTGCAAGAAAGATTTTGATGAGTCAAAATTTAAATGTATTGCCTAATAATATCAGAAACATGTATCATTCTTGTGTCATAGAGAGATAAAACCATCTGTACAGCCCATGTGACCGAACTCTAATTAGCTGCTTCGGCGCATGACAAAGGGATGGGTGTGATTGGCATGCCTGGCCTATGGGGAAGGGGTAGTGATGCTCATCCTCCAATGACCTTTGGTGGATGCCAGGACTCAAAGGATCTGATGTGGAGCAGGAATGGTGAAGGAATAAGAAAGCATGACTGCCTTATGGCCGGGAGCAGGGATGCATGAAGAATGTGACATCTCATTTTCTACTAGCCTATGTCAACATAAGGGCTGAATGAAATAAAACCTGTAACATGAAATCAGTCTTAAAACTTTTGTAATGTAAAATGCATCAAGTAGGGTGTATTGTGTGAATTGTCCACATAAAATACTCATGTTATAAAACAATAAATATTTTATAAAAAATGTTTTAGAAAAAAACATAAAACCATGTAAAAATGGGAAAATAAGGTAGCTTGAAATAGCACCATCTAGTGTAAAAAGCAAGAATGATTACATAAATAAATAAATAAATAAACTGATTATATAAAATATATAAATATTTATATAAATGTTGTTCTATAATTAATTTAATGTAATAATTGTCGTTATACTGTTGTGGTTTATAATTTAGCAGACCTGAGTTTCAGAACTGGCTTTAAAGATACCATGTCATTTAACCCTGGATGGTTACTGGCATCCAACACCAATTGCCGGTATAACTCCCTGTATTCAAGCCAGGTCTCCCAGGGTCCTCCCCTGGCGTCAGTGGGTACAACTTCTATCACAAAGAATTTAAACTCAGCATTTGCACATACTTGTGAGTGTTTGAACAGGGCATTGTTATAATTTTTCTTTCTTATATCGTACCCATGCTCATATATTCTTTGTTTTAACTTTCTCTCTGTCTTACCTACATAAAAAGAATCACATAACCCACACAGGGCAATATAAACAACACCTGTAGTACTGCAATTTGCAAACCCTTTACTCACAATATGTTTCTACATTATAAAAACAGGACCTCTCCGTTTCAGATCTTACAACATTGAGGGCAGTTACCACATGAGTATTTTATGTGGACAATTCACACAATACACCCTACTTGATGCATTTTACATTACAAAAGTTTTAAGACTGATTTCATGTTACAGGCATTCTTCTTATACATTCTGTATTTTAATTCATTTAAATTGAACCTTCATTGTTAATTGTTTAATTGACCAATGTTTCTTATTGGTTAAGTTCCATTTGAAAATGTATTTAACATGGCCTTTGGGACAGTACATGCCTATCTGATGAAGTTTGTAAGAAGAAAATGTAAGGGGAACTGTTTTTACAACATTTATGTGCTTGATGTGCTTTGTACTTTTAAACCATTGTCTTTGTGTGCATTTTGGATTAAACTTCTGTTGAGTGGACAAGCTGGTTTCCGGTGCCTTTCTACAGGATTTCAGCAAACCCAGTATGTTTCCAAGTCAATATTCTCATTAATATGTCCATCAAGGAAAGGAGAGTGTCAGAGAGCAGACGTTTCTTCCTCTTCTACCCATCGATAAATAGGGCAGCAGCCCCAGGAGCAAGTTGTAAGAGGGCATGATCACCAGGTGCTGATGGTAAGGAAGAATGACTGCTGATACTGCATTAAGCACAGAAGCTGCAGAAGAGGAGAAGAGCTTTTTGTGGTCTTCAAAGTCAAAAACTTTGAGGAGATATTTTTTCCTGCTCAACTTTGAATTGAAGGAGTGTCAGTTCAGGGATCTGCATAGGCTGCCTGATGACTTAGCTATTGGTCTTTCTTTAGGGATTTGGCTTGCATCTCATTGCCATTCTAAAGACTAATATCTAACAGGGTGACTCAAGACATGCAGTGTGCACTGACAAATTCTGAAACAAAGTTCCATTCATTGTCAAGTATTGCCTCATCAAAAATTAATTTATATTTTTTAACAGATTATTTTGTGACTCTGGGCCTGCAGTTATGATATACCTTAACTATGTCATTCACCTACCAGTTATTATCTTCCAAATTAAAGCACAGGGTATCATTTACAATGTGTCTGCAGGCCACCTAGACAGGTGTCACGACTCCCACATATGTCATACATGTGAACTGTACCAGTGGTTTGTGAGAGCTGACCACTCCCAGATGCATCTTGTTGGAGATGCTGATTATGCCCTGGAGGCCTGGCTGATGACACCCATTCAAAATCCACAGAATGAGGCATACCAGGGAGTGTGTGCTTGGGCTGCTGAAAGTGCACTTTTGCTGCCTGGATTTGTGGTGCTCTGCAGTACGAACCTGGCATGTCCCATGAAATATTTTCTGTATGTTCAGTAGTACAGAATTTTATGCTTGGGAGACATAGGGGCAATTAAAGGAAGAACAGTTCCCAGCACACCAGAGCTTGATGTTTAGTCATGGAAGGAGCCAGCGGTAGGGGATGAACACTGTAAATGGAGGTGTATGCAGTATGCCATGGTGCTAGCAAAGAGGCAACAGCTAACCTGTCATACAACATACACGCTACAGTAAAAATGATGCCTGCAAACCCAGCGCTAGACAGTGCTTACCTATTTGTAGGCTGGCCACACTTTTGCATCAGGCATAGGCAACCCAAGTAACAAAGTGCAAAGGGCAGAGCACAGGAGCACAGGTTTTCCTCATCTGCACTGGTGATGAATGGAAGACAAGTGTGCAATGTCTTCTACAGGGGTATGTGTGATTCCTGTAGAAACGGAAAACATACAACTGCACAGTGTGTATGAAGATGGACTGGAGGGGATTATTGCAAAAGTCTTTTGGAAGGGCCAGAGTCACAGGCTGTCTAAATGTGTGAAGCACTGGGGATTGTAGTGATGTGCGTTAACACCCTAACCCTTTTATCTTCATTCTACTTTCCTTGTTTCCTTTCCTAACTTATCTTTTCTTTATGTATAAAATGGGCACCTGTCCCACAAAAAATGATACCCTACCTTCTGCACCTCAATACTCCTTATTCCTCGGTATCTCACATTTGTGCTACCTTCTGCTTGCTTACCCCTTTGCATGAGTTTAGTATCCTACCTTTTTATCCCTTTTATTTGGTCAAAAACATAGATGAAACTATCCTGTACTGGCCCCTTTAAAACTGCTGGTTGCATTTTCTATCTTGCTGATTCTCAGCAAGGTGAGCCATTTCAAGGTGTGTACATGCACTGTGTTTGTAAATGTTTCTTGTAGCATACCGCAGCTGCTACTCATGAATCCCTGTCCTCATTGCAGTCCCTGCTCAGGCCACAAAGGATATTTAACGAGTTGCTTGTTTCACATTGCTTTTCAACACTGTAATTCCTGGTAAGCTTCTGACCTCGTCTCACACAGTAGGTAACAGTGGCCAGCCCAAGCAACCAGAGTCTGCTCTTTCTCAGATGAAACTCTGACTTACATATTGCTTTATTAACATTTATTTTGTACATTTTGACTGTACTGTGTACAGTAAAATTGCAGTGTATTTCTTATGGTGTGGATGCTCATTTTCTATTTCATATGCAGTTGTAATCAGTCTAAATATTGTGGTGCTTTTTCTCTGCAGAATTCAACTGAAATGGAACATCTGGACAATCCTGGTTGACAGATTTACTAAACAAATAGAATAGTAAATGTGTTCATTTTTATGCCCAAAGCCACAAATCTGTGTACTGTTTTATTCCAATTACTCTTTATACTATTCATTCATCATGCCATAAATTGCTCTGCATGTTTTATGTTTGTCTAAAATTATGTTGCACATTTTTTTGTGAAATTAATGAATAGCTTGTTTTCATGCAGAATTATTAGTATTGTATTTAGATACATTATCTGGATGTCAAGAGCTGCTTTTAGTAAATTGCTTGTGTATACCATTTATGATTGTTTGTTATATTGTATAAAATTATTCCATATTCTTTAAATTAACTGCACATAAAAGTCACTCTTTTTGCATATAATTAGCAGTAGCTTTTCCAGTTAGGCATGCAAAACATGTGCTGTCTTAGACAAATAATTTCATATAGAAGGAAGGCTTTCCTGTATAATACAATTTTAGAGCTTAAAACTAGATGCATTTCTCGTAGATAGTTATATATAAACATGATTATGTAAAATGCTCCTTGTATAATCGTTAACTAAACTCCACATATAAAAATCACTGTATACTACTTCATATAAGTGTTTTATATGCATAGATTACATTGTATAAATAGTTTTTCATAATCTCTGGTTATATAAAAAGTAACCTTGTCCTTGTGAAGTAACCATTTATCAAGAAAGAGAGATGTACTTAGCACCACTTTGGTCTCTTCAAGATAAATTATATTTATATTCTAAATGACTTAAAGCAATATGAAGAACAGAATTGACTTAACAAGAGTTTTACTCACTCCTTGCATTATTTATTAATTTAGTAAGAACAAGAAAGGGCCAAAGTAGCCGTGGACAATGTGTATTTAAGTTGTTGTTGCTTATAGCATAGCAACAATGTGTATTTAAGTTGTTGTTGCTTATAGCATAGCATCACTACTGATGAAAATGTGTCAATTTATTTTTATATTTATACACTTTTACATGATAAATACACTGGTGTTTAGACCCTTTCCAGGCGTAATCTATGTCACAAGGCATTAATCAAAAACAATATTATTACATTACGAACTTCTAATAATAATACAGCCAATAGACGTGTGGTAATGTAAAATGACATTAACTGTGTGCTTCAGTGGGAAAGAGTGTACTAGTGCCAGTCACCTGTCAGATTAATGTTGTTTTTGTGCATCAGAAGAAGGTAGTGTTTTGAGACATCTGTGAGACTTTCATGAACGTTTTGAAATAGAATCCCTAACACTAGGGGATTAACTAGGGATGTACCTTATAATGGAGTCTGCTGACCACCTTTTAGTGGCTTCTAGTAACTTCAGATATCCTACAAGATTATCTACTGCATATGGACTAAAGAGTTTGAAAAGAATGTTGAAGGAGACTCTTTCATTGGGTGTTAACTCCACACTGCAGCAAAGCTGAATCAAGTGCAACTCATCCAAAGGTCTCTTTAGATTACATTGGTATTTACTTCACTCCCATTCGTCTAATATCAAGAATATAAGTCAGATGAAAAAAGAAAAATATATATAAGTAAGCAAATTAATGTCTGCTTAAGGAGTAATTGTTATTAAACCACTAATATCCATTACCTTTAGTGTGTTACATTGTATCACAAACATTTTTATTTCATTGCATAAATCTTGTGAATTTTTTTACAGGCTAACTTGAAGCTTTTGGGTAGTGTAGAAATCTAACACCTACTGTGGTATTCAAGTGGTATAAAGTACATAGAGTTATAACTGCCTCCAGCAAACGTTGATTTCACCCAGTCAGAAGTGGCATATAAGTATGTAACTTAACTAGACCAAACTTATAGGTTAAACATAAAGTATGTGGCCAGCTAAGAGAACAGAGCAATACTAAAGTGCATCACATTCACACTGCCACAGTAGCCTTTAGGCTATTTGAGTTGTTTACCTGTCCAAGAAACAACAACCAGTAAACTTTACAAAGCTTTGGCTCCCCCCAACACCTTCACTCTGACTGCTGTTTAGCTAGTCCCAAGGAAGGAAATCAGCAGTCATAATGAAGATTTTAGTACTTTTTTGCTGCGTTAAGAAGAAACCTCTCAGGGGCTCTGCAGGAGCAGCAAATAGTACAGTTTCATTTCTGGAAGATAATTCCCTGTTCATAGGTTCATATGTGTTTACCAGGTTGATGGCACAAAACCTTTGCAAGCCCAGCCAATAATACCCAATATAGAGATACAGAAGATATGGGATTGGGTAGTATCAGACTAGTGGGTTTTTTGAATGTTCAAGCTCTGAGTCATTTTACAGACTGCCTCTGTCCATAAGGGATGTGGTTAGTACCCCAGGAGTGAATTTATGGTTCCCCATCTCTTTATCCAAATTCTTTTTGAAGAGAGTGAGGGACAAGCTTTGCTTTATGAAGGTGGGAAGTTTATTACCAGATAAGGTAGCCTTTGGGATATGAACCTGTTGTTCCAGCAAGTTCTGTTAGAGTCACAAATAAGGTTCAGGTCCACACAATGCGTAACCCTCTTATAATTTTTCTTGAAAATATGTAACATTTTCATCAGGGCTGGATCAGAGAATACCTTGTAGGTCAGGCATAATTCCCCTGTCAATAAACAATATGAGACATTGTAAAGGGATAGGGCCTTTAGTCAGTTTGCATAAGACATGTCTCTTAACACTTTGTATTTTTTTAGTGAGAAACCTACAGGGCCACTCCAGTTGGTGTAAGTGCCTGATTAGGTACATGCAGAAGGGAGCGTTACACTCAGTCATGGTCCTGATGAGGGCTAAGTACAATGACACTATTACTTCCTTTGATATTGATGCCATGCCTTTACTTATAAGTTGAACCACACAGAAGGATTTCTTCACTACCATAGCTACCTGGTTGTCAACGTTTAGGTTACTGTCTGTCAAGTATTTCTAGGTCCCTCACCACTGGACCTATTTTTATGGGTGTGCTGTCAATATTATTATTTGCAGAGCTATCTGATTTACTGAAGGGTATGATTACACGTTTTTTAGCCTTTAGTCTCAGCCCATGGTTTTGGCACTAATCGTTTGTCACTTTTAGACCTTTTTGTAGGATGCCAACATCATTTGGTGATTCAGTGATTTCTCCCTGCTTACAGGTATCAGTGAACTTGGTGAGTGTGAGGCTTCCAACATTGGCCTTCACTTCAGAGAAGCATATAGCAAACAGAAGGGGTCCCAGCATGTAGCCCTGTGGAACACCACTAGTAACAGGTTTCTTATTGGAAGTTGATCCACCTATCCGGACAACATGTGTCCTTTCAGTGAGCCAGTTAGCTATCCATCTGATGAACTTACTCACTAAGTTTATTTATGATCCCTGAGTGGGAGATATTGTCAAAAGCTTTGGCCAGGTCTAGATAAGTGGTGTGCACCATTTTACCCTCATCCATGGCCCTGGTGACTTTCCCGAAGAATTCCACCAGATTAACCAAGCAAAATCTCCTCTTGACAAAGCCAAATTGGGACTGTTCCAGCATTTGGAGAGTTCCTATGTCATTATTGATAAGGTACATGATAATCCTCTCCCTGACCTTGCAGATAAAACTGGTCTAGTTTATGGTTCTGTAGTTCCGTGGGTCAGTTGATGGGAACCCTTGAGAAGAGGGACGTCTGTTTCAGTCCTCCATTCCTCCGGGACAAAGCCCATCTGGAGTTTGTGGTAAAAGAAGGTTTCTAGTGGCCCTGATAGAGTCTGTTTTAAGCTATTTAAGAAACGTCCTTGAATGTTGTTGGGACCAATAGAGGCTCAGTTTTTGGCTTTAGCAAGTACAGTAAGGACCTGTTCCCTCATAATGACCGACCAGCAGGGGATGGTTGCTGGTATTTCTTTGGGCATGGTAGGAGGTGATGGAGGGGAGAAATTTGAACTGAACTTGCTGGCCAGCAGGTTTGCTATAGTTTCAGGCTGGGTGTAACAGTTGCCATTCGTGATTAACATGGCACATTGATGAGAATTTCCCATGAGGTTACGAACATAATTCATAGAAGCCTTATGGTTTAGAGGCTATCTTTGCCTCGTAGTTTGCTTTGGCAGATTTGACTAGCTCTCTAATTTATTTGTTTAGACTGGTGAATGTCTTTCTGCATTGTTTGGTCTGTTCTTTCATGGCTTTGGAGAGGATTTTTTTCCTTTTGTTGAATAGCCTATTTATGCTAGGCATCCATCAGGGTGGTTTATTTTTTCCAGTAATCGTAGGTTTGACTCAGTCAGATACTGCCTCCTCTATGCAGCTGTAAATATGGTTGTACAGTGCTTTTGTGCACAGTTCAGAGTAGGCCTTAGTGTCGTCCAAGTTTGGAAGGGACTTGGAAGTTTAATAAGCTGTCACTTAGTTTGAGGTAATTGGTCTTAGCAAAGTTCTTAACATATTTGGAGTTTGATGGATGCTCTAGGTTAGTTTTACTACTACTAAAGGAGATCCTTTTGTGATCAGATCTTACCAGGAAAGAGTTAATGCATGGGAGGGAGCCGCACTGCCACATGTTTATGTGTACTAGGTCTAGGATATTTGTACCTTTAGTTGGAGAGCTAACTAGTTGCTCCAGGGTGATTGCATTGATGAAGTCCAGAAATGTCTGAGCAGGTGAATTATGGGTCATATAAGTCTCCCATTTTATGGAGGGGTAGTTGAGAACCTTTCCACATATCCACATAGAAATTGTTGCTCTTTATGAAAATATTATTTAATTTTATTTTCTGGCTAAATGCAGTATTTTCCCTTTAAGAAACAGTACTTTTTATCAATATCGGAAGTTTCCTGTTGGAGACCGCTATTTTTAGCTACTAGTATTATTTAACTAAATGTGGCTGTTTTTATGAAAAAATATGTACTGCTTATGTAAACTTTATTTTGTGACTTAAAGTTTTACTTTGGGATGGGAGGCATGTGTTTCATCAGTGTAATGTTTATGTTAATTTCATGACAGCCTGCCTGACATTTTCTTTTTTTGTCAGAGTATTTATTACTTAAGAAGGAGTGCTAACCGGGAATGCATGTGCTGCTTGTGCTTCTACTTTGTGAAGGAACTCATAATGTTATGTGAGCATAAGCATGCTGCTTGTGGACACTCAGTAACATCTTACCTTCCAACTGACTCTCTCCAGCAATGCTTACTGTTTATGGCATCTCAACAACATGATAGATACTTACTCCAGTCTTGTTGGTTCTACATTCTCTGTACCTAGAAAGAAAAAAAGTATTTACCTAACAGCTCTTGCCAGTGATGCACACTTAGTCTATGCCTCAGTCAGTAGTGGGTGAACCTGTATGAACCATTGGTTGTTCCTCAAACCAATCACTTTCTCCAGCTTCCTCTGGTGTAGTCCTTTTGGCCACCATGGACCAGAGGTAAGCCACATCCTCTTCAACTGTTCTAGTGTCTAATCTCTGCATGGGAGAACCATCTGTGTTAGGCCCGTGAAACACTCTTGGAAATTCTTCACAGATTAACCAAGGTAAGAGATCATTAAAGCAGTCAGACGTCTCTCGTTCAAGTTAGTCTTCTTCCACATGGACTCCTATAAAGAAAAAAAAAGATTAAGCATTTTTTATTATAAGACGTTATTATAGTTAAGAAAGATGATTTTATTATCTTAGCTTGGCATGCATTACAGGCTATGAATCCTGGTGTCCAGAAGCCATTACAGGTTCTCATTTCATATAAAGAAATTGTTCAGGGAACAGGGTCTGATGATTCTGGTGTGATGGAGACAAGGCTTCTTCTACAAATTCACAATCCCAGCTCTCCGACTGTGAAAAAAATATTAATTCATACCATGTTGTGGAGGAATTTTATTTTAATCAAACAGTAGCCAGGATGACTGAGGTATTTTTATAGGAACAAATAGATGTTGCTGTGAGCTAAGGCAGTATTATGATATATTACAAATGGTTATTTCTTATTCTTCAGCCATCCCTCCTATACTTCCATCCCTGAAGGATGAGTTGAAACCTGATACCCAGACACCAGTCCTTAAAAAAGCAGATAAATTGTATAAAGTGCTTCCTTTTAAATGTACTTTCTCTCTCCTTAGATCTGACCCAGTACGTATATCTACTGCTTTGCCTGCTGGCAATAATTTGATCTTGAACAATAATCTTTCTCTTGGAAGGCAAAGTGTTGGATGGCCTAGCTTTTCTTCTTCCACTTTAGCTTTCAGAATTCTCAGTTATCAGGCATACATGTCAAAGTTTATGTTTTGTTATATGGACAGTCTGAGTGAATTTGCTACTGCTCTTCCTGCAAAAGGTAGCTCTTTTTTGAACCAAATTATTTTACCTTGTGCCAGGTAGCCAGACATGCTTTGAAGAGTGTGCACGATTGTGCAAATACTTTGTCTAGGGCTACTAATACAGTGTTGAGAAGGTATGTCTGAGCATGTAACCAAAGTTTTCTGATGAGGTAAAGGCTGAAATTTTAGATTCTACTTTAGACAAGGAGGTATTGTTTGGCTCTTCAACTACCCAGGTTCTCAAACAATTTAATGAATAAGGGAGTTTGATTCAGGGAGTATCTAGGATTATTCCGGTCCCCCAATATGAAACTTTTAGGACTCCCTCCTTCTCTAAAAAGTCTTTCTGGAGCCATTTATTTTGTGAAGTACCAGGATATCAAGGATGGTTGTGTGCTTAGCAGCACAGAATTTGAGATTTAAATCAATTTGCAGGAGTCTGTAAAATACAGGTTGCAGAGTCAGAGCTTCAAACCATTCTTGGTAAATGAGGGTGTTCATTCCAGTAATCTTTAGTGAGGAACCTCTGGGGTCTTGCTAGCTGTGTGATGTGTTTGTGTAGATGTATACTAAAGTATATTGATCTGATTAGGGTAGAGTATCTTATGTTGTAAATTAAGGCAGAGTATTGATGATTTATGATTTATTTTGACCTGCATGAAATACCCATCCCCTTCAACCTCTAAGTGCAAGAAAAACATAGAGAGTTGCTAAAATAATGTTTTACTTTAACATACGCATGCTGAAGGCATGAAGTCTAAAACTCAAATGTGTGTGATCTTTCAGTGACTTCAATCTATTATGATTTGTTAGAAAACCACAAATTGTATGAGGACCAGACTAAAAATATGAGTTGAAAGTCTTTACATTCTCTGAAAATCTGAACAGTTGAGAGGTATACAGGTACTTTTTTAGTTATTATCTGGGCTAGACAGAAACATTTTCAGACTACATTTGCTACATGGCAGGTAAAGAATGTAGAGTTGTCTATGAAGATGTCAGTATCTTGCATGACCGTATCAGTATGGAGTGGGATGCTGTTTATAATACAAGCTGCTGCTGAGACGTCCCTGTTTCTAATACTCGATTGATATGATATCAGATCCTGAGTAAACAGCAACATCCACTTTGCAGTTTTCAGCAAGTTTAGTTAGCAAGATGTATAGATTAGTGCTTTAGAGAATCACAAAGATGCCAAATGGCAAGAGTCCCATTACCGAGCTCAGAGAAATTCCATTAATCACCATTTTGCTTTTGGAGGTGACAGCTACTTCCTTAACTATGTGTGTTTTTCTATCTGTTAATCCATTTGATATCTTTCATACAACATAATGTTCTAATTTTGGGTCACTAAGCTTATTTACAATTCCAGCATTGAGTATAGCGTAAAAGGTCTTGCCCTGATCCACTTATAACTGCATGCCTGCTCCCTACGGCTTCAGTGACTTTCTCAAAGAGGATTACTTAGTTAAATAGTCATGATCTCCCTTTGACAAAACCCTATTGTTATGGGTCTAGAACAGTAAGATATTTTCAGACTTAGTACATTCCTTGGTTTTGCAGATTAATGTTTTTAAGCTGATGGGTCTGTAGTTCCCGGGATCTGAGGTGGAACCCCTTTGTGGAGTGACATAATAATAGCCAGTTCCATACCGCAAGTACATACATTGTGGTGATGCCTAACCTGAACATTTCTAGGAGAGTTCAGAGTAGGTGTGTTTGGTGCTCTTGATTAAGCAATGAGGTATGTTATCAGAGTCCATAGAGATAGTATTCATATCTTTAGACAGTGTAGGTAGGACAAGTTCCCTAATAATCTTGGAAGAGAAAGGGTCTTGAAAATTTGGGAAACTTCAATTACTATTTTTATATGTGGGTATATTATTAATATTATTGGGAATTTAGTGAATACTACCATTATAATTTAATTCAGAGCATTGCTGTAGGTTAATTTTTAATCATATGATGCAGTTAAATAAGGATGTATGATTAGCCTTGGCTTTGAATGCTAATTTTAATTCATGTTCCACTCCAGTCTTCCGTCTGGATACTTTTAGAGTCATTAATGAGGGTAGATTCTGAGTTAACGTATACTTTAATTAGCTTCTCAGTTTTATTACATGGGTTATTAATGCTGACATTGTACCATGATGGCTTATTTTTCTGATGCCCAGTACATTTGGTTCTGACAAGGCTCCTTGGTTTATACTGTTTGTTAGAAGGGAATACATTTAATTGGTATAAGTGACAGTTGAGACGGCTCGAGGCTGGAAATCTTGCAGATGGATTTTAACAGCTCATTGTACATTTTTACTAGATTTGTCTTTTTAAAATCCTAGAATTCAGAGACTTTTTCTGTGGTAGGTTTAGATGCCCTGAATGAGAAGATTATTGATTTATGATTAGATTTGACCAGAGAGGAAGATACTTTAAGAGCATTGTGAAAAGTCACAAGGTTAGTGAGAATGAGCTCAGGGAGATTTTGACTCCTGTTGAGCTGGTCACCTATTTGAACACGGGAATTAGCCTTTACTTAGTGTAGCAATCTTTGACAATACCCAACCTTTGTGGTATAGGTGCTGCAGTTAATTGATGAATAGTTGAAATAACCCATCAAAAAGGTATTTTTATTTATGAGTAGTTCATTAACGGTCTGTATTATAATCTCGAAGTTACAGAACATCGAATACCATACGGTCGAAACTATATGATCGAAGTTCTGTAACTTAAAAAAAAAAATTAAACAAGAAAACCTTACCCTGATGGGTTAAAGCAGGGGGGCAAGCCCCCTCCACCCCCCACGTGGGGAGCTGCACCCCGCACATCCCCTGCTAGTTAAATATGCCAACTCTGAGATCACTCTACAGTGTAGGAAAGGGAAATCTTCCCTTTCCGCACCGTACTCCATTAAAGTGCGATCTCAAAGTTGGTATATTTAAGTAGAGGGGGGGTGTGAGGGTGCAGGGGGTCTTGCCCCCCAGCCTACACCCTTTTGTTTTATTTTTTAGGTTTTAGAAATATTTTTAATGATGTTTCAATGTTTTACTACTTCGATCAGTAGTGATCGATGTTTACCGATTCGAAGTAGTAAAACTTCGATCATGTAATATAGACCCGTTCATTAAGCACATGTAGAAATCACTTATTGTCCTCCAGGGACATGTAAGCTGGCTTATACCAGGCGCTATGAATCAATAACTTACCTTGTTTACTGGAGTTTGAGATTCATTAATTTCTGTTTTTGTATCAGAGGAAATCGGCCTAGTAAAAATTGGGTTTCGGACAAATAAGGGTATTTCCCCACAGCTTCCAGCAGGCCTGAGTGCATGATAGGCAATGAACCACAGTAAAGAGGTATTCTGCCTTTACATAGAAACCAAGTCTGTGTTACAAAACATATATGAATATGTTCAAGTTGCAGGAGAGCCTTGAAATCATGCATTTCATTAGTATGACATCTGACACTGAGCAGAGCAAGCTTGATGAGGTCCAGACCAAAATTCGCTGTAAGCCTTTTTGTAATGTTACAATGTCCTGCCTGAAGAAAGACACAAAGGGGAGAAGAGGTGCTTTGGTCAGTATGTGAAATCTATGGAATGAAAAGTATGACCCATCAAGTTGGGCTGTTGATCATCCAGATCTCCTTAGAATGACAAAGTCAAAAAGCAGCTAAAGCTGCTAAATGGAGTTTACTGTAAAGTCCAGCAAACAAAAGAAACCATTGACAGTTTTCATAAAATCCAGTGAAAATCAAGTAATATGTCAGAACAAGCAAGCTGTTGAGTAAAAATTCTGAATTCAATAAGTTGGGCAGTTGATTATTTTTAAAGGTAATTATTCCTGTTCGCATCTTAGCATCAAATTAAATGAGAGTGATATTCCAGTGAGGCCCAAAGTCCTACCTGCATTTGACATATGTATAGCAAACTCCAGTACGTCTTTCTGTATATCCTTCTGGGCTGAGCACCTCAGGCCATTCATACCTACATGAGCCACCACTGGTACAAAATCTTATTTGTCCTGTTTAAGAGACTTTTGGGCCCTCATGATGTTACATGCTTTGGCATTGGAAAAGCAGTTATCAGCCTGTCTTTGTCCAGCCATGTGAGTGTAGAGTCAGTCTGGCATGATGGAGCCAGCAGTTACTAAGTCATTTCTACTTGGGCACACAGACTTAGTGGCAGTAGAAAGTTTGTAATGTGCAGCCTGGTGACTCACTGATGTATGTGAATATGGTAGATCTGTGATAGTGGACTGCAGCTTAGGCTCTTTAGTCATGATTTTTGGAAGCTTAGGAGGTGTTTTTTTTTTTTACAACCCCAGTGTATGTTGGTTTAGTATGATCATGTAGACGTACTGGTGATCATGTGGAGGTAAGGGTGATTATGTGGCAGTAAGGCTGATCATGTGGAGGTATGGGTGATCATGTGGAGGTAAGGGTGATCATGTGGAGGTACAGGTGATCATGTGGAAGTAAGGGTGATCATGTGGAGGTACAGGTGATCATGTGGGGGTAAGGGTGATCATGTGGAGGTATGGGTGATCATGTGGAGGTAAGGATGATCATGTGGAGGTATGGGTTATCATGTGGAGGGTACAGGTGATCATGTGGAGGTACGGGTGATCATGTGGAGGTAAGGGTGATCATGTGGCAGTACGGGTGATCATGTGGAGGTAAGGGTGATCATGTGGAGGTACGGGTGATCATGCGGAGGTACAGGTGATCATGTGGAAGCAATGGTGATCATGTGGCGGTACGGGTGAGGTTATGTGCTGCTTACTGTCACTGATTATCTCTGTACGTGGAAGGGTAGCCTCCGGGTTATGTAATTACACCTCTCACAAATTATGTTATGTAGGTCCAGTAGACCATTAGCCTGCCCTGCATTATCTGAGAATACTAAATGCAATAACGCTGGCAACAGAAAGGATTCTGGTAAAATGGGCTTCCACATATGCCAGTTGGGTCAAATTACTGGAAGCAGAAATGATATAATGAACAAATACTGAGTAAGATAAACCATGCTGTAGTAAAGATGCAGTAGACGGAGCAAAGATATACAAACACTGATGAACAACTACTTGAACCTACAGAGAGGCAAGTACGCCATGCAGTCTAATCTGAGAGTAGTGTACAGCTATAGTTTAGCGCAGCACAGCAACTCAGTATAATAAGAAGAGGACAAGGGCTGAAGGGGTAATATAAATCAAACACAGTAAGATCTAAGAGTGGTGTGTGAGTGTAGGTCACCACATTTCACAGTTAGCGCGGTAGCGTTGTCACCTCAGAGTTAGACGTTGTCCTGTTCGATTCTCAGCTAAAGCGTCTTCTGTGTGGAGACATGCATGAATAGGCGTACCTTCATTGAAGTTTTTGCATCAGAGCTGGAAAGCCGGCATGTAAAAAACTACTGCCAATCATTAGCAGACCGGAGTTCCGCTGTGGCGACCCCTAACTGGGAAAAAGCCGAAAGACACAACAAGTAGTAAGAGAGTAAGCCATGAGTTCTGTACACTGGCAGTAAGTTGAGGACTGAGCAGGTAATAAATATTACACAGTGTACTCCACAGTAACAGGCTCAGATGCCACCATTATTATGAGTGAAGGTTATCCTTGATGTCATACACCAAGCACTTCAGGGCTTGAGTGCACCAGTAGAATGGAGAGAGGATAGCCCAAATGCCACAAAACACATGCCTGAAAGAGTCAATAAGCTCAGTTGCCACACAATAGTTGCTTCTAAGATTTATCAGAGTTGGTGTGGTGGTACTTCTAATGTTTGCATGCAACCCCTGGTTAATAAATAAACACAGAAATATGCGCAGGGGTAACGTTGTGACCAAAATACATTTATGGCCTTTAGGTTCATTGATCATTAGCCAGCATGGAGTTTACCAGTGTAATTCTAAACTAGTTACTGGGCAAGCGCATATTGAAGAGTCCATCTTGCTCTGTGGTAAAGTTATCTTTCTTAAAAATAGGTTGCCTAGTTATAGGCTTATTTCATTCTTTCTTTTTATTTGTGTGCTGTCACTGAAAAATAAGAGCTAATTTTTCATGAACAGCCTCCCAAGTGCATGTGGAGCTGTTGTTCAGGACTAGAGATTTCTGGAAACCTTGTATGTTTCTTGATTTTATTTTTGCATGTTTTATAACTCCCCTAGCTGGGTGACATAATCTTCTATAGATGTCTCTGAACCTGTTATCAAACTGCTGGTTTCCTTGTATCCTTCCTCTTGTATTCATACAGTGTTACAGATGCATGTGAAAAAATAATTCATAAATGATTCTGTGTTTATAATTGAACTATCTTTTTTATGCTGCTAGTAGGCATCAATAAAAAAATGCTATGATCTGTCTTTGCTGAAGTGTTTCTTGTGATCCCAGTATACAGTATAACAAAGAGAATAGGCTGATAGATATTAGTTTTATCAACACTTAAGGAATGCTGAAAATATTGCTTTGCATTATTCTGAAGCTGCAATCACAAACCATACTTATTTTATTTAATTTTCAGATCCTAATCCCATTATCTTCTTGATTTCTACCCAACCAGCTGATGAACTTGCTTGGTAAGTAAGAGAATGACCGTGTTTATGATTTTCCAAGTACCAAGTTATGTTAATTTGTACTGCTGCCTACATACCACTTTCATGTCATCTTCATGCTGTCAGGCATTCCACCTTTATTGCACCTCTGCTGGTCAACAAGAATAAAAATGACCTTGTGCAGAATGAAATCAGCTGGGCTTGTATGCATGGAGTGGTGGTGAAGAGTCTAAAATGATAAAGCAGTATTCACTTCTTGCAGCATTTATGAAACTGAATGGCAAATTTATGTTTCAGTTGTTAAAGTAATTTATTTTACTTTATTTAACATTTGTTTACCAGTAGTGTCCGACTGAGCCAAAAAAAGGGCTGCTTCAGCAGAGGCCAGTAGAGAAAAGCTTCAAATTACATTCACAGAATCAAATATGCACAGAACAAAAATTATAAAACAATAGGTTACAATATACATATTGAACTGATATGGAGTAAAATAAATAGTTAACAATATATATATTAAATTGAGATGAATACTGCCACTATGTGGCAATGATAAATGTTGTGAATGTCATCATAATCTGTTCTACACAGTTTTTATATTACTGGAAATAATATATAGTCATATGGGTTATAGTTGTTCTTTTTTCCACATATAACATGTTTTGCTCTAACTAGATAGCATAACACAAATAAAAACTGAACTAGGCCCACAAAAATATGAAGATATTTTTCTCAGTTGCAGTTTGACATTCTTTTCTTTATTTTGTCAACAATCTTTTTATTAAGTAATCTGAAAATAGAACAAAACACAATAACATATGCATGGGATAAATGAATATCACTGTATAACAAGAAAACACAGATTAGCAATAAACCAAAAGCAATGTTTTTACAAAAGCAAAAAAAAAATCCATCTGAAAATCTACAGTAAGAATACCTAAGTAGCTGCACACATTCGTTACACATTCTTGTCTTCTAAGTACTGAAGTGACAACAAACCAGGATCATACCCATATATGTGTGCATGTGTGCCTCTGGTGTGCCTCTGTTACTGTGTAAAGTACTAACTCCTGTTTTTTCAGAATCATGGTAAACTGCATTCTTAACATGACAGCTTTATTTCACGTTATGTCTAAGATAAGTAGTTACTCCGCGTCATTATTCAGTTGTGTTGCTGCTGTTCCAGCTAGAAATAACGTTTACTAGTGCTGAAGGTTTGGTTATTGCAGATATTGAATCTGCTGAACTAAGAAAAGGATATGCCTAAATGTGACAGTAAAAAAACAGGATACAAAGTGAAGTGGAGTAATGCAACTGACAAATGATATAAACTTGGGTGGATAAGGGGAGTAGATATTGAGGAGAACTGAGGGTTAGAAAGAAGCATGCATAACTGTCTGCTTTAAATGCACATCAGGGCAACTTTAGCTGAAATGTTATACTTTTACACATTTGTAGCAAAGCAGATGGAGAAACTGTAGCCTTCTGAATGAAAGCTCCAACTGTTAAAAAAAGAAGTAATAACATTCAGATGACTTCAGCAGCCAGTTTGTAGAAGACAACTTGGTACAGAGTGTTTAGTTGAAATGAAAAGTCAGTGAAAGTTGGACTTTTGTCTCTGACTGTGCCCCAACTGACCTGTGTCTGGAAGAACCAAAGAAGGAGGACAGGACATGTGCAGTTGATGCTGTCTTTACAAGGGCAAAATGTACGGACAGAGTCCCACTGCAATTCTGCTGTGTGGCAGATGGCTGTGTATTCCAATTCTACAGCACAGCAGTTTGAAGTTTGAGCTCACTAAAGGTTGCACATGCACTCTAGCTAAGGTTCTCAGGTGGTAATGACCATGCACTAGGTTGGCATGTCTGGCAATGCAGTACACCTTCTAGCCAGCAGGGGACTGTATTTAGTAATATACAGAAAATTATTTAAATCTATAGGTTGATGCTTGTCAACTGCTCTTTCCTCTACCCCCTGTACAAGTCTGTGAACCACAGTAGGAATAGGTCTGTAAGGGAAGAAGGGTTTGGCGAATATTGGAAAACTGAGACTGGCAAATAAATGAGTCAGAGTATAAACAAAAAGCAGCTTCCACTTTCATGATACAGTCCAATAGAGTACTTACATTCTAAGTTTCACATCAACATATTTTTAAATTCCCATTGTTTCAAGGCTACATTTTCCATGTATTGTGCAGTCTTATATCTTAGATAGTTTTTAGTAATCTTCTAAAATGTCATCATATCAACTTTATGACTCCATTTCATATGCTAAGGTAGATAGTACACTATTGACAGTTAATTTTAAAGAGCGAGTGTAGAATTATTTTTGTACATACTGCGATTTCATAGTTCATAGTAGGGCACAAGGTAGTGTTGTCACCTTACAAGAAGAAGCTCTCAGTTTGATTTCTTTGGAGTCTGCATGTTCTCGCCATGTTCACTCTGGCTGCGTCAGTTTCCTTCCACATTCTAAAGGTACACAGATGGAGGAAATTGGCCATAGGTGTGAATGTGCATGTGTTCTTGTGGTGTGGAAGAGCAACTGTGGCATGGTTAGCCACCTGGTAGTGTGACCATTGGCTCTAGATGATTGTCCCTGCTGAAGTGATACCCTGACCCTATTTGTAAAAATGGGGAAAAAAAGAAGGTTGTGGGTGGATGGATACGACAGACCATATAGACTGCACACTGAACAGTTTTGTCTGAAATAATGAATGCTAACAATCATTTCTAACTACTACACAATTTAGCAGGTATTAATAAGACTGGACCAGATTTTCAAAATGCTGAACTTAGTACCATTATAATGAATTTTGACATTGCTATTGTAAACGTATGCCTTGTGGGGTTATAGTTGCCATCAGAGCATGAAATTGCCTTTTGATAATATTGCTGTGTAATAGATATATCATGCTTTTTTTTTCTTTTTCTGCATAAGCTGTTCCTGTTTGTTATCTGTCTGTCCATTTATCTATCAGCTCTACTTATTGTCATAGATTCGGAAGTAACCAAATCTGGAAATGTCAACTTTATAATGCCAGATTTCAGAACTACCAAAATAAATCCTGCTGAATATAAAAGCTAGAATATAAGATGCAATAGTAATAGTACAAAACAAGTAATGAAAAAAACAGTTAGCCCCTGCAAATTATAAATATCTAGTATAAACTACTTATGTGGTATGTGTATTTATTTTTAGTCACACCAAATTATATTTATAATATCTACAAAAATTCGACATTTGATGTCCCACAGTTGTAATTCTCAGTGTTTGTTCCAGAAGTCCTTTTTGAGACTATGTGTATTATTGTGCAGACTATGTAAATTATTGCTATTTTGTCTTCTGTTTTGGAGATTTTTTTCCATGGGATTCCAATGAAAATTGATCATCTCATCTGGGCATCACCAGTTATAGAATGTAAATACACATGTGGGGAATTTCTTTATACGAGTGGGAAAAATTAGTATGAGAGGGCATGATGTACAGTCATTAGATATAATTTTGTTGACCTTCATACTGGGGTACCTTTATTATGTTTGATTTGTGTAGTTGTTATTGCAAACAATGTATTATTTATTATTTTGACATGAATGATTAATAAACCTGTTTTGAGAAAAAAATATAAATATACAAATAAATAAAATATATTAATAAATTAATTAACTTACAGAACGATCTTCTAATTTTAAAGCACAAAAGTAAATAACTTGAAGAAAGCAATGCTAACTTTAAAGCACAATAGCAAAGTATCTTGAACTACTGGCTACCAAAAGCACGCCAAAAGTATACTTGTCTGCCTTTATCTACTTAATTCTGTTAAAGTAAGTAAGTTATTAGACTGCTCACTTCCTCATTGTGATTAAGTTACACAAAGCTGCCCTACAGTGTGTTACTAGTATTACTGTACTATGCACAGGTTGTTGTGATTAAGTTACACAAAGCTGCCCTACAGTGTGTTACTAGTATTACTGTATTATGCACAGGTCGTTGTGATTAAGTTACACAAAGCTGCCCTACAGTGTGTTACTAGTATTACTGTACTATGCACAGGTCGTTGTGATTAAGTTACACAAAGCTGCCCTACAGTGTGTTACTAGTATTACTGTACTATGCACAGGTCGTTGTGATTAAGTTACACAAATCTGCCCTACAGTGTGTTACTAGTATTACTGTACTATGCACAGGTCGTTGTGATTAAGTTACACAAAGCTGCCCTACAGTGTGTTACTAGTATTACTGTACTATGCACAGGTCGTTGTGATTAAGTTACACAAAGCTGCCCTACAGTGTGTTACTAGAATTACTGTACTATGCACAGGTCGTTGTGATTAAGTTACACAAAGCTGCCCTACAGTGTGTTACTAGTATTACTGTACTATGCACAGGTCGTTGTGATTAAGTTACACAAAGCTGCCCTACAGTGTGTTACTAGTATTACTGTACTATGCACAGGTCGTTGTGATTAAGTTACACAAAGCTGCCCTACAGTGTGTTACTAGTATTACTGTACTATGCACAGGTCGTTGTGATTAAGTTACACAAAGCTGCCCTACAGTGTGTTACTAGTATTACTGTACTATGCACAGGTCGTTGTGATTAAGTTACACAAAGCTGCCCTACAGTGTGTTACTAGTATTACTGTACTATGCACAGGTCGTTGTGATTAAGTTACACAAAGCTGGCCTACAGTGTGTTACTAGTATTACTGTACTATGCACAGGTCGTTGTGATTAAGTTACACAAAGCTGCCCTACAGTGTGTTACTAGTATTACTATACTATGCACAGGTCGTTGTGATTAAGTTACACAAAGCTGCCCTACAGTGTGTTACTAGTATTACTATACTATGCACAGGTCATTTTGATTAAGTTACACAAAGCTGCCCTACAGTGTGTTACTACTATGACTATACTATGCACAGGTCGTTGTGATTAAGTTACACAAAGCTGCCCTACAGTGTGTTACTAGTATTACTGTACTATGCACAGGTCGTTGTGATTAAGTTCCACAAAGCTGCCCTACAGTGTGTTACTAGTATTACTGTACTATGCACAGGTCGTTGTGATTAAGTTACACAAAGCTGCCCTACAGTGTGTTACTAGTATTACTGTACTATGCACATGTCGTTGTGATTAAGTTACACAAAGCTGCCCTACAGTGTGTTACTAGTATTACTGTACTATGCACAGGTCGTTGTGATTAAGTTACACAAAGCTGCCCTACAGTGTGTTACTAGTATTACTGTATTATGCACAGGTCGTTGTGATTAAGTTACACAAAGCTGCCCTACAGTGTGTTACTAGTATTACTGTACTATGCACAGGTCGTTGTGATTAAGTTACACAAAGCTGCCCTACAGTGTGTTACTAGAATTACTGTACTATGCACAGGTCATTGTGATTAAGTTACACAAAGCTGCCCTACAGTGTGTTACTAGTATTACTGTACTATGCACAGGTCATTGTGATTAAGTTACACAAAGCTGCCCTACAGTGTGTTACTAGTATTACTGTACTATGCACAGGTCGTTGTGATTAAGTTACACAAAGCTGCCCTACAGTGTGTTACTACTATTACTATACTATGCACAGGTCGTTGTGATTAAGTTACACAAAGCTGCCCTACAGTGTGTTACTAGTATTACTGTACTATGCACAGGTCATTGTGATTAAGTTACACAAAGCTGCCTTACAGTGTGTTACTAGTATTACTGTACTATGCACAGGTCGTTGTGATTAAGTTACACAAAGCTGCCCTACAGTGTGTTACTAGTATTACTGTACTATGCACAGGTCGTTGTGATTAAGTTACTCAAAGCTGCCCTACAGTGTGTTACTATTATTACTATACTATGCACAGGTCGTTGTGATTAAGTTACACAAAGCTGCCCTACAGTGTGTTACTAGTATTACTGTACTATGCACAGGTCGTTGTGATTAAGTTACACAAAGCTGCCCTACAGTGTGTTACTAGTATTACTATACTATGCACAGGTCGTTGTGATTAAGTTACACAAAGCTGCCCTACAGTGTGTTACTAGTATTACTGTACTATGCACAGGTCGTTGTGATTAAGTTACACAAAGCTGCCCTACAGTGTGTTACTACTATTACTGTACTATGCACAGGTCGTTATGATTAAGTTACACAAAGCTGCCCTACAGTGTGTTACTAGTATTACTGTACTATGCACAGGTCATTGTGATTAAGTTACACAAAGCTGCCCTACAGTGTGTTACTAGTATTACTGTACTATGCACAGGTCGTTGTGATTAAGTTACACAAAGCTGCCCTACAGTGTGTTACTAGTATTATTATACTATGCACAGGTCGTTGTGATTAAGTTACACAAAGCTGCCCTACAGTGTGTTACTAGTATTACTGTACTATGCACAGGTCGTTGTGATTAAGTTACACAAAGCTGCCCTACAGTGTGTTACTAGTATTACTGTACTATGCACAGGTCATTGTGATTAAGTTACACAAAGCTGCCCTACAGTGTGTTACTAGTATTACTGTACTATGCACAGGTCGCTGTGATTAAGTTACACAAAGCTGCCCTACAGTGTGTTGCTAGTATTACTGTACTATGCACAGGTCGCTGTGATTAAGTTACACAAAGCTGCCCTACAGTGTGTTACTAGTATTACTGTACTATGCACAGGTCGTTGTGATTAAGTTACACAAAGCTGCCCTACAGTGTGTTACTAGTATTACTGTACTATGCACAGGTCGTTGTGATTAAGTTACACAAAGCTGCCCTACAGTGTGTTACTAGTATTACTGTACTATGCACAGGTCGTTGTGATTAAGTTACACAAAGCTGCCCTACAGTGTGTTACTAGTATTACTGTACTATGCACAGGTCGTTGTGATTAAGTTACACAAAGCTGCCCTACAGTGTGTTACTAGTATTACTATACTATGCACAGGTCGTTGTGATTAAGTTACACATAGCTGCCCTACAGTGTGTTACTAGTATTACTGTGCTATGCACAGGTCGTTGTGATTAAGTTACACAAAGCTGCCCTACAGTGTGTTACTAGTATTACTGTACTATGCACAGGTCGTTGTGATTAAGTTACACAAAGCTGCCCTACAGTGTGTTACTAGTATTACTATACTATGCACAGGTCGTTGTGATTAAGTTACACAAAGCTGCCCTACAGTGTGTTACTAGTATTACTGTACTATGCACAGGTCGTTGTGATTAAGTTACACAAAGCTGCCCTACAGTGTGTTACTAGTATTACTGTACTATGCACAGGTCGTTGTGATTAAGTTACACAAAGCTGCCCTACAGTGTGTTACTAGTATTACTATACTATGCACAGGTCGTTGTGATTAAGTTACACAAAGCTGCCCTACAGTGTGTTACTAGTATTACTATACTATGCACAGGTCGTTGTGATTAAGTTACACAAAGCTGCCCTACAGTGTGTTACTAGTATTACTGTACTGTGCACAGAAATATTAATTCCACAGTATGAAAAGAATAGTAATAACACTGATTTACGGAGAAAAGCCTCCTTGCATCCTATGCGTAGGGGGCGAGAGCCTTCTGATTAACCCTCACTTAACTCTGACGTCACCCCATTTCAGAGAAAGAGCAATATTCTTAATCCGACATTTTATCCAAGGTGGTTCAAGTCATTTATTTTGACTTATTTTACTTTATTTACATTTGTTTACCAGGTGGGTGGGCTTTTCCATGGACCATTTTCAGCTACAACCCAGGCTAAATAATGAAATAATAAGAATATATATACATATATATAGAGGAGGGCACTACCCGCACCCCGATAACATTTCTGATATGTTCTTTATTGCCATTTTTTAATGTTTCACTGTAATATGACTTACTGTACTACAGTGAATTGCAGTAGTAGGTTGCACTACAAGTATGTATGTTGAGACTTGTAATCAGTGTTTGGCATTCCTAAGTTATTTCTCTATTAACGGAAAGCCAGGATTTTAGTACTGTGATATATTTCTCTGAACTCCTGGCATCCTGTGAATTACTGTTATTAATATGTGTTACAGTCTTCCCTGCACTTTTAAGAGAAGCACTGTCTTTGCCAAAGAGTTGCGGCAGTAAAGTTATTCTGTTCTAGCTAGAGATATTTCTGGCTGAATGTAATTAGTAAGTGGTCAGATAGAATTTAGTATAACTTTACAAGTGTTAACTAGTTGAAGTAATTATTGCATCCCTTATTCTTGTTGGTATGATTTCATGACATTCTGGGCAAAGAAACTAGCATTTTGAAATTCGGCATTATTCATCTCAGAATGCTTTGACTTTGAGCACGTGAGCTTGATTGGTTCAGACTCAACAAATCCTGCTTCAGTCAATTTTTGATTGTGTTAACATACATCTCCCTACTTATATATACGTAATTAATATGAATTACAGCCTGCTCTGCTCTTGTAACTAGAAGAAGTGTTGCCAGAGAGTTGTAGCAATTAGAAGAACAGGTAGACACCCCCCCCCCCCCACCGACAGCACTTCTGATATATTTCTTAGTGACACTTTTTTAAGATATTTCACTGTAAGCTGATTTCACCATAGCAGAGTAACCAAAGCAGGATTGAACTTATCAAGGTCATATACTCAAAGTCACAACACTCTGAGATGAATAATGATGAACTTCAAAGTGCTAGATTACAGTAGAATCCCACTATAATGGACTTCAAGGGGCCTGGCAAAGTAGTCAGTTATGTTCAACATCTGCTATATCCAGAGGTGGTCTTGCCAAGCACAAGAATGTACCTGCAGGGCTCCTTGCTATGGTGCTGCACCCTAGCATCAATGGGGGATCCATTTATGAAGTCCACACTGAGGGGAGGAGGGGAGGAAAAATGTGGACACATGAACAGTGGGAGGAGTCCAAAATTGTCAACAAATGCTATAATATTTTTACACGGACAGTACTGTAATATATTACTTATAAGCAAAGTAATCATTCAGTCAACAGAAAATCTTCCACTTGTTACTTTATTGTACCTTACACTGAAATTACGTGTTAGGTGTTATCAAGCTATAATATTTTTACACATATCTACTATAACGTATCAGTGATAAGCAAAGTAATCAGTCATTTTCTTCTGCACTGCATTTATTTCTGCCAGTTTAGCCACATATGCATCTAATTTGCAATGCAAGTCATCAGGAAATCTGACTTAGCTAGGTCACTGGCATTATGTTCAATGTAATGTTGCAACATTGTCAGTGCCATATCTGCTTCACATGTTGGTAGTGGAGGTGCCACTGGAACCTCATCATCACTGGATTCGTCATCCCTTTGTGCACAATCAACAGCTGCAGACTTTGCCTTAACTTCTACTACAATGTCCTGCTCAGTCAGTACAGACTCTGTCTGGACCTGCTCATCAACTGCAAGAAATTCTTCCAACAACGTAGTCTGGTCCAGGAAGTCCAGTTCTATCAGTCATTTAAAAATATTGACACAGTTAGGGCAGCTGTAGAGCTGGATGGTTTTGGATGATCATTCGTGGTCTGAATGTGCTGGACAAACCCCGCCTTCATAAAACAATTGCTGACTGTAGTAGTTATTTCATTTTCCTAAGCTTAACATGCTCAGTACAGACTCTGGAATACATCAACTGCAAAACTGTCCAGATCGCTGTTGTAAATGGCCACAATAAGTTTCCCCAAAAGTCGCTTTCTGTACAGAACTTTAAAGTTCTAGATAATTCCCATGTCACATGGCTGAAGCTGGCTGGTACATTTGGGTAACAGAAACTCCAGTTGTACTGCTTTAAGCTGTTGGGCAACAGCTGGATCATATGCTCTACAGTTATCAATGATCATCAGTACATGCCATTTTTCCTTGACAAATTTTCTTTCCAGTCCTGTTAGCCACTTGCTAAACAGACTGCCAGTCATCTATGGTTTGCAGTTGTTTCTGTACTGCACTAGCACTGACTTCACAGCCTTGAAACATTGTGGGTTGGCAGACTTACCAATGGCTAACAGGGGCAGCTTTTCAGATCCATCCATATTCACAGCAAACAATAAAGTAAGACGCTGTTTATTTCTCTTGCCACCATGGCAAGTGTCTCCTTTGAATGTCATTGTGTGGTCTGGCAGCAGCTAAAGGAACAAACCTGTTTCATCTGTATTGAAGATGTTACATTCATTGTACTGGTCTAGCAACTGTGGTAGTTTATTTTGCAGCCAATCCTTGGCCGATTCTTGCAGCATAGACCCCGATTCTCCATTCAGAATGTGGAAGATAACAAACAGCTTGGTGTTTCTCAAACTGATCCAACCAACCATTACTGCAGTCAGAGTCGCTGTGCCCATGTTCATGGGCCAAACTAGCTGCCTTCTCTTTTAATATCGCACCAGACACAAGCACATTGACTGAACACACTTGCTTTAACCAAAATAAAAGAGCATCTTCAATGTCATCATATGGAGACTCTGTATTTTCTTGCTGCTGTCAGTAAACTGCCAATAGGATTTGTATTTCATACGCTTAATCCAAATATCACTAATTGTCGACTTACTAAGACCATACTCACGAATTATGTCAGCCTGTGTTTTGTTTTTATTTTCTCTTAAAATGACAATTTCACATTTTAACTGTAGAGTTATTGAACACCTGTTTGAACTAGCTGACTTCTCCACCTTCCTCAACAGCATACACGTGTAAATATTGTGCATGCGTATTCCACTATAACCAAATAAGACAAGCCTATTGACAGTCAAGTAAAAGTGAAATTCCCTTATAAGCAAGTTTGTTATAACCGACACCTTTTCTTCACATTTATGTGAGTGTGCAGGTTGGACATGCTGACCTTCTCCATTATAGCCAAGACTCTGTTATAACCAAGTCCGTTGTAATGAGATTCTATTGTATTTGCCTACAGAGTCATGGAATGAAACTAACTACAGATTAGATGGTTGAAATGGCAGCAAATGGGAGAATCAGAAAAAGCTGAAAATTAAGATAGAAGGGAAAATAGTGGAACAGGTTAAGAGCTTTAAATATCTGGGAGGGGAAGTAAAGGAGAAGGAAAGTCTAAATAAGGGAGTCAAAGCTGGAAACAGAGGGGCTGCAGCCACCAGTCACAGATTGTCAGGGTTAGTGTATGACAGAAGAATGCCAAAGAAGCTGAAAAGTAAGGTGTACAAAACGTTGGTATGACCAGCACTACTGTATGGTACAATAACCTGTGCAGTCAAGGCAGAGCAAGTGAGGAAGCTAGAGGTGATGAAGATGAAGTGCTTGAGATGTGTGGTAGAATGCACACTGTAGGACAGATGAAGAAATGTTGACATCTAAGGAGTAGTTATGGTAGCTCCAATTGCAGAGAAGTTTGGTGGTCCAGGCACATATGCAGGAAAGCAGAAGACAATCTGATGAAGAAGAGTTGGGACATACAGGAAGAAGGCAAAAGGAAACCAGGATGTCCAACGAAGAGATTAATGGACTATGTGAAAGAAGACCTGAGACAGTCAGGCATGGCTGTCGAAGAAAGTAGGTCAGTGGCACTGAATTGAGATACATGGTGACAGTTGATGTAACACCCCAACCCTATGTACAAAATGGGAAAAACAGAGTTGATGATGATTGATGATAATGAATTGAGTAGGTAGGCTGCATCAAAGACCCTCCTAGCTATGACCCATGCCACAGACATCAACAGTAATGCAATTCCACAGTTAATTATGATGTATGGAACTAGTTGTAATAGGTAGCATCATCTTCATTGCTATAAGAAAGGACAGATATTCACGGCATGCAAAAAGACAAATGCTGACAGTAAGAAACCATGGAAGAAACAACTATGTACAGTATCTTCTGTCCACATCTGTTCTTTTCCTGACAAGAAGAGTTGGCTGATCCTTACTGAGCTTCTGCTATGACCAAGGACAAAATAAAGACAATTCAGAAAGCAGTTAATATATGCTTACAACTGATACAAGTGCTGTGATACAAACTTAATAAACATTTATTGTTATCCATAATGAAAATTTAGGACAGTCACAGGAGGCAGCACATAGAACAAGGTATATAATGCATATCTGCATATCTCAGTTATTTAACTATAGTAATGAGTAATTAAGACACATTAGATATAATTACTGGTGTGTGTGTGTGTGTGTGTGTGTGTGTGTGTGTGTGTGTGTGTGTGTGTGTGTGTGTGTGTGTGTGTGTGTGTGTGTGTGTGTGTGTGTGTGTGTGTGTGTGTAATGTATCGATATTTATTGATATGTGTCTGTGTGTGCATGTATGTGTATGCATTTGTGCACGTGCGCACGCATAGGTGTCGGTGTAATATCTGTTTATATAGCTGTGTTTATGCATGAGCGTGTATGTATTTATTTTCTTTTTATATATATATATATATATATATATATATATATATATATATATATATATATATATATATATATATATATATTGTGTGTGTGTGTGTGTGTGTGGTGAATGGGTGGGTGGGAATATATGGTTTAGTGTAAAACAGCCAACTCTTTTTTCATCAACAACTGAATACTGTTTGGTCAACAGCACATTTTGTTGATGTTTGAGGTGAAAGATCATTGTAATACTGAGGAGAGGAAATAATTCCTCTCTTCAGTATTGTACAGTCTCAGATTTGGAATATTTAAGTGGCAGGGCTTGTAGAGGTTTCAGTCCCCCACATGAGGGCTATGGGGGGTTGGGCTTTCTCCCTGCAAAAATATTTTTTGTTAGTTTGATGCATTTGATGTATTGAATCAGTCATGTGTGGTTCGCTTTTTTCCACATCAAATGTGCGCCGAATAAATGGTAGTCGACTGTTTCGGATTAATCCATACATGTGTGTGTGCATGTGTGTTTGCTTGCACACAGTATGTTGGTTCTGCTGTATGATACATAAAACCTCTTACACTATAGGTTTAGGGAAGAAGTATTATGACTACTCATCAAAAATCTTCTTCCAGTAGAGGATACTTCATTTACCATATAGCAAATCCCATATATTTTATTTACCTGTTTTTTTGTGTTTATATCATTTGAATTATTGTTTCCCGTTCACTTCAGTGAAATACAATAATTATGTAAGTTTTCTTTTGAAAAGGGTTTTATGTAGATTATTAATCCTCCACTGAACTATTGTTTTGCAGTTGGTTTTCTGCTTGTAGTCCTCAGGTAAGTTTTGCTTTTTTGTATAATGTCATTTAATTTTGTCATATTATTTTAGTAGTGCAGTGAGGGTCATGTTCATATCTGTTAGTTTTATAGTTTACTTATGTTTTTAAGTTATTATATTGTGCTAATGCTGTTTTCTTAATGACTAGTTGTGATTGTAATTTTCTTTTATTTTGCACTTATTTACTGCTTTTTATTCTGATTTGTGTACATTTCATGTAGGGATGAAAATTTATGTTGGAGAGGTTGTTTTGTGGGCTTTGAATGTATATTTTTTGCATATGTAATATTTCTTTTCTTGCTGCTAAGTGCTTAGAATTTCGAAGAATGGTTCATGACTTGCAAAGAGTACAAAACATTTTGTTGCAATCCATTTATCAGTGTCCTTTAATAGGATATGTTATTCTAAAAGCTCAATGCTGCAAGGGGTAGGAAGTTACAGGCCAGATTCAATAAAGCCTACACTAAGCATACACTAAGTGTACATGATATGCATTCAAGGACATTCTTATCACATTTTTGTGCTTTCTAGTGACTCAGAAAGATTACACAAAGTGTACATGTAGTGCACACTTTGTGTTAACCTTTTTGAATTCCTGTCAATATTTAAAGCTGCAATAATATCAGTAGGAAAACTAAAATTAGGAGGAAGGTGTGCGTTGTGTCTGTGTTGTCTTTTCACTCAGAATAGTCTACAGTTAGTGTATACTTAGTGTAGGTGTTAATGAATCTCGGGGCAGTTTTTTTTTTGTTGGTTGCATAAAATTGACATGGTGTATGTAAAGACTGTTCTTCTTGTTTTCAGTTAATTGACATTAGTACATTTATTACCCTTCGGTGGACCTTTGCAAATTGCTGACATTAAGAAACTGAGACGTCATCCAGTGCCATTCTAAAGGCCTATTTACTTGGGTTACTGGGGTTGATGTCAGTGGTTGCACTGAGGAGCCAAGCATGGTTACAATTTAGTGTAAAGCTAATATGAGAATTGCAGTTTTATTTCTGATGCTTGGCACTGATATATAGGTACCTGTCACTGTCACTTCAGGGAATACTTGGATCAGATGATTGTCTCACCTACCTAGCAATATATATCTGTAATGAGTGAGTGGGGAAGTTGATTTATTTAAGTATGAAACATGCACTTTAGATTTACCATGTTCATTTTTTTCTTATTTCATGGGACTGGCATTCAGTGGTTAGGAAACCAGTGGCTTTATATACAGGACTGCAGTCAGTGAGGGTACACGCTGTAAAGGGGTCTGGGCTTGGTTTGCAGCAGTCAAGTATACTGGGTATATAGTGAGTTTTTTTTTCTTCAGACTGGCTCAATGCCGGAATTGCAAGACCTTATAGTAAAAGTTTTGACACTGCTAAAAATAAGCCACTATTCAAAAGAAAAATAGTAATTTGCAAATATCTCTATAACACATGTCAATCATTCTTTCCAAATGGAGGCTTCATCCTCTGTACCCCCATCAACATGGGGTGCTAAGTGTCCCACATTCCTGATACATCTTTGACTGTGAGATCCTGCTATTTGAAGCAAAATTAATATTGTGATATAAGGCAGTGACCTTAGACTTAGTATACATATATATATATATATATATATATATATATATATATATATATATATATATATATATCCCCATCTTTTGCACAACTATTTCTGCACTTTTTAGGATTTCTGTTATAGCCCTTTGACTTTCAGCAGGCACCCTTTCTGCATATATTAAAATTGCTCATTTGCCTTGAAAACATACTCAGATGAGTGGACTGCTTTTCAGCTAGCAGCTGTCAGATGCACCCTATAGGAAACACTTTTTCCAGCTTACTAGACAGATTACAGAGATTTACCAGCTGTTTCTTATTTATCTCTGTCACCGTTTTCTTTTACAGCATAGAAATATTTGCCGTCTTCAACAGTGATCCAACCTGTTTGTAACAAATGGTAATATCCTATTTCTATTTGAAATTCACTTTAAACATAAGTGTCATGTGTCGTATGACATGATTTCAGTACTCTACTGTTATTATGGCAGTAACACCAAGCACATAGTGTTAGTGTTTGAATAGTTACAGCCCCTAACGCCCCTCAACCCTTCCATAATATGTGCACTAACTACACCACACTGTCTTTGGACTATTACTACCCATAATTCCTAGGAGTTCGGTACAATATTTGCTCAGGATTGTAAGCATGGATTGTCTGTCAGTTTGCAGAAGGAGCAGATCAGATATCCAGGTCGGTGTGTAGTATTCAGGGCTGCACTTGACATTACTGCCATAGTTAAATAAGGTCATAGAGAATCTAACATGTCAGTTTCAGGTACGAACAGCATAAACCTGACCTTAGTTTCATTCAAAATTATGATTTTGCAATCCCAGACATGCACTCACCTCACGTTATGTATGATGTGATTATTTTCTGTGCCCTTGTTCCCAATTCATATTTCTTGAGCAGTACAGCTGAGCAATGACGGTTAGAACTATCAAACACCCAAGACATAACGATATATTCCCTTAATATATCTTATCAGGAATTATGAAAGGAACTAGTTCCTTGTGTATGTGCCATAAGCTTGTCAGTGTAAAAAAGGAGTGTATGCTTATGTAATGACTCACCTGAATATTTACTGTAAACTGCATGAAAGCTACTTTGAAAGCTACATGGGTGTAAACATATAAGCTAACAGCTGCATTAATCAAAGATAGAGACATCTTAAACAAAAATCTAGTTTGTTTCCACAACATCCAAGGGATCACTCAATGGCTAATGGAATAACAGCAGCAGGTTTATTGCTGAGCGCTTTCGTGATGTAGATACACCACTTCATCAGACCTATAACTGACACAACAGATTGTGCTTATATACTCAATTAATTTAAAAACAACCAATCATATTCAGTGTCAACAATTACACATCCCTTTCTTAAAAAGATACATTAAATAAACTAAGACAACTTTATAAACAAAATATATGTAAAAAACATAAAAATCAAACTTTCTTTGAAAGATTATTCTAAGTATAACATTTACTTTGCGAAAACTTAATACTAAAAATTAAAAATATTGTTTACACAAACTATAACAAACTATACATATGAAGAGCATCAGTTAAATACATCAAATGCTTCAAGCTAGTTACTTCCTGGCTAATGTTCTTGATTTTAACAGGGGTTTAAGGGGTACCCCATCATTCAGGCCCCTCCCTTTGTCCGCCCTTAACCTTACTATCCATCTACTCTCTGATGTTTCAGTTAAGTTCACTATATCCCCATCTCGTTCATTTTCATATACCATTTCAACTGCTATGAATCTAAAAGTATGTGTGGCATCTGTTTTATGTACATGCTTTGCCAATGCACTGGTATTATCACAATTCCTAATTTTAAGCATGTGTTCCCTTATCCTATACCTAAATGTCCTGTTGGTTTTGCCAACATAGAAAGAAGAACATAGATTGCATACAGCTAAATAAACAATATTTGTGCTATTACAGCATGCTTTGACATTAAATTTAAATTCCATTTGAAGGTCAGGATGTACAAATGTATTACTTGTATTAATGAGTCTACATTGGTTGCAGTTATGGCATGGAATGGTGCCTTTCTTATCATCCTGTTTATTCTTATTTCCTTTATTGTTAGAGTAACATAAAAGTTGTTTAAGTGATTTTTTATTCGTATAGGAAAAATATCGTCTGTCACCTACAATAGGTCCTATATCAGGGTCTTGGGTTAAGACAGGCCAATATTTCCTAATAACATCTGTTACAACCTTCACATCGCTTGAGAACTCAACTGGCACACGTACCTGTCTATCTACCCTCTTCTACATTTCTGATTCCTTCCACTTAATGCTCCTTCATCTGAAAAATAAGGTCTTCCTTCATTGTGCCTTAGTCCTGCTGCACCAGATATTATCTCACGAGTTCTAGAATCAGTATACCCCCTCTCCACAAACCTCTGTTCCAGCACTCCTAATTCAGTATCAAATATCACATCTTCAGTAGTGAGTCTGGATGCCCGCAAGGTTTGCCCTTTCACTACATTTCTAAAGATATGTCGGGGGTGCATGCTACTCCTATGCAGAAAATGATTCGTATGACATTCTTTTCTGTGTATTCTGGTGGATAGTTTCCCATTTCCATCGCAATATACACAGATGTCAAGGAAATTCATTTCACTAAAAGAAAAATTTACCTCAAATTCTAGAAATCTTTTGGTTACGTTTATGAAAGTTTGTGTCCAGTGTATATTGTGTCTGGGTTTGACATCTTTTTTCAAAGATTACAAAGCAATTAATAAAATAAGAAAGACAGTTTTCCAGAGTTGTGGAAAATATAAATCTGTGATTATAACCCTTTATAGAAAAGTAGGTGGCTAAAGCTTGAGTTAATAAGCAGACAAACTTTTGGGAAAATTAAGGCCTGTATTCATAGTTGCTTGCACAAATGCTATAGGGATATTCCTAATGCGTACAAATGAACAGGTGCAGTTCATAGAGGCCATTTATGTACAAGGCCTGAAAAATAATGAGATGTAAATGAGAAATGTTGTAAAGCATAGTATGTTAATGAGGAGGTTTTGCAATTCATAGTCCATCATCCCTGAATTACGCACATCCATTGTTAAATGAGGTGCTTCACCTTTGATATTGGAGTTGCAATCCTCAAAATTGTTTGTCCAAGTATGCACAAGCACTTCCCTGACACACAAATACACACAAATTATTTCCCCCAGAAACCCTTTTATTAATTTGTATTAAGTATGCACAAGCACTTCCCTGACACACAAATTATTTCCCCCAGAAACCCTTTCATTCATTTGTATGCACAAGCACGACAATGACACAATAAATTGTTTTGCCCAGTGATCAGTTCAGCAGTCTGAACATGTATGCATAAGCACTTTCCTGGCACACAAATTATTATTTCCCCTAGCGACCCCTTCAGTAACAGACCCTCATATGCACAACCACCAAAATGAAACATTCTCCCAAGTGACCCCATCAGTAACATGCCCTAGTGTTTACAAACACAAAAATGAAACATTCACTCAAGTGACCCCTTCAGTAATATATCCAGGTGTGCACAAGCACTGAAATGAAACATTCACCCAAGCGACCCCCTCAGTAATATGTCCAGGTATGTACAAGCTCTAAAATGAAACATTTCCACAGGCGACCCCTTCAGTAAAATGTCCAGGTATGCACAGGCATCAAAATGAGATATTTACCCAAGTGACACCTCCAGTAAAAATGTCCAGGTATGCAGAAGGAGCATCTCAGCTCTCCTCATATCTCCATATTCTGATTGAAAACTGATGATTTCTGGTGTAACGTCAGGGATATTTACACACTTTGTATGTAAATTAGTTCCTTATAGATTCATGTCTATGATTCAAACTCATGCGCACATGTGTAAAGCCCCTTAACAGCGTAATAGCTGTCCCTCATCGCTTATGCGTTAATCTTGTTATGCATTTCTAATATGGGCACATGTTCACAAAAAGTCCTTCCCATTTCTGTAGTCATTCTGAAAGTCCAGGATTTGTTTAAGCTCATAGTGCCACACGAAACCCGACTATGAATACTGACCAAAATGTAGTGATAATCTGATTTCTTCTGTTAGCAAGGTGAATCACTTAAGTTGTGTGCCCTGTAGTTTGTATTTTTTGGGGCTGAGTAGGGGATATGGGATATTGCCATTCAAACCACAACAGGGCATGTCTGTTGAAGTTAAATTTAATATCTGTAAGGCTTCCAGAACTGAATATCTTGAGAATTTTCTTTGAACGATGTTGACTTTACCCTGTAAAACAAATTTTCTTTAAAAATGGGCAGATTACAGAATCAGTACTATACTGGAGAACACCTGTTCTCTAACATGGTAGTAATGTACAAGGAGAGCCTGGTACTTAGATCCTAGCTTGAATATAGCACATTAAGCCACCATGAAGCTTAGGTATGCAGTGAAAAAAACAGAGAAAATGTCTGCCATCTTGCTTTGAGTTTGCAAACAGCAAACATCATCTGAAAAAACAAGTAAATAAAAAAAAAGTATATGTTTGTGTACATGTGGATCTACTTATTAATTTCAAAATACTGCAATGTTGAACCTTAAAATAATGACCAAAACCAGGAAAACACAATATCCTGAAACTATAAGTGATTAAGTTTCAAAACATCAAAAAACACAATACAAATATAACCTTCCTCTCGCTACCATTAAAAACCACACCAACAAACAAAACAAACTACAGCCAACTCCTCTACTTTTAAGCAGGGGGCAAGACAATGTGGTGTAGTTAATGGACATATTCTGGACCCTCCACACCCTCGCTAATTAACTATATCAGCTCCAAGATCACACTACCAGAAAGAAAACTGTAAATACACTGTTACAAGCTGTATGCTTTCATTGTCTAATTTAAAAACAATATCCTCTTTAAACATAAACACTGTAATTCCACAACAAATCACCACTTGCAAAAAAAACAAACACATACTGTTACTTACAAACTCAGATGTATAAACCACACTTACCTTAAACTTAAAACAAGAAAAATGTATTTTCCAAACCCTGAAATACTCCACACCTACCATAAGCTTCACTACCTCACAACATAATGGCTATTTTCGACAAAACTACTACACCTTAAACAAACACCATCCAGACCGAAATAATTACTTACGTTTTGACATTCTAATATTTGAGATTCTACACTTTCAGGAAAAAACGCTTTTGACATTTTTCTCTCACTATTTTAAGGTTCGGCATTCTGGTATTTCGAAATTACAAAAGTAGACCCATATATGTACGTATATGTGTGTGTGTGTGTGTGTGTGTGTGTGTGTGTGTGTGTGTGTGTGTGTGTGTGTGTGTGTGTGTGTGTGTGTGTGTGTGTATATATATATATATATATATATATATATATATATATATATATATATACATGTATGAGTCTATGTCAGATGATCAAGTTTTCAGAAACTTGAAATTCATACAGTCGAAACCTTAAGATCAAGTTTCCAAAAACTGGAATATCCAAAAAAAAAAAAAAAAAACCACAAAAATCTACATTTTTATGTTTTCCAGGGGGCAAACATCCCTGCACTCCAACACCCCCTGCAAATTATATATACCAACTCCGTCATCAGCCTACAGTGTGGAAAAGGGTAAATTTCACGATCCGCCTGTACCATATTCTCTGCATGCCTGTGCATCCCTGGATCCTTGCCTTTGGAACCAACAGCCTTCTATGCACTGCAGCAGGCATTTTAAGAGCTGATACCAGTAGGGTTAATGTCAGTGCTGCCAGTGCTGGTATACCTGATGCTCACATCCGGGGATCAAACCCTGTTACTGAAGATGCTAGGTTAGGCCCAGCAATGTAGTGCCTTGTGACCATGCTAAACCAAACCAAATCACATCACAGACTTCACCCAAGACTTTTCTGCAGTCTTCCCTGATGCAAGAAGTCTAGAAGTTATCAGATTGTTTCCCTAAAAGACTCAATAAAATCACATGTAAATCAAAACATACTTAGTTCCCCATGGAGTCACCTAACACGGACTTATGGATTATGGATCAGGATTATGAAGCAGGCATAGCTTCCACTGGCTTACCTCCCATGACCCTAGGTTTGTAGAATTCCTCTATTTCACGCAGGTGAAAGGAGGGTGGTTCATATATCCTTTTTGTCTCCCATCAGAGGGGGATGGAAGCGGTCATGTAGCTTTACCCAAAGACTACCTGGGTGGTGACAACCTTAGTAAATATCTTTGAAAATGCCACCAAGACTGCATGGGGCACACTGGCTCAGTAGTTTGCCTTTTTTGCCTTCTCAGGGCTGGCCTAACCCCCCAAGTTGGCACACTGGTTTCAGCAGCAGTTGTGAATAGGGCTCCTACACCTCAAATCCCAGTTTTCCATGTACTGGGCTTGTTGTTCAGGATAATAGACAAGTTTGAGAAGTGTGGAATCTAAGAGGGAGGACAGTAGAATTACAGTACCAGCCTACTTAATGTAAAAACACAATTTAGTTAGCAGCAACTGAAAAGGTACCAGAAACAAGTCTAATGACAAGCTAGACATAATTGCAAGGTGATTTAAAGGCAGACAAGCAAGCTGTGAGGAACACACACACTTCAAGATAATTTTAAAATACACTAAAAGTCTTAGGGGAGGGCCTTCCCATTTTTTTGTCAGTAACCAGTAAGATGAGCAGAGAGGATAAGACAAGGAGGCGCTTATAGGGCCAGCTCTCCAGTAGGGGCAAGCAGCTCAAAAGTCTTCAAGTATAAAACCAAAACAGCAATAGCGAGGGTGCGAGGAAGGAAACACCTAGGCCAAGCACAAAAACCAAAAAGCAATGCAGTCTATAATAATGCCTTAAATTAATAGCTTTAACTTCAGATGAAGTGCACAGAAAAGTACAAAACTGATTTAAATGGTAAGGTAAGTGCAATTGTAAATCTACTTAAAAATTGCAGAACTGTAGTCAAATGTAGTCTAGTAACATTAGATATGTGATGCAAACATATAGGCTATTCAGTCTGTGATTAACATAATTGCTAGATTTGTTCTTTTTGTCGATTCCAGAGCTCACCACTGCAACTTATTCTCAGGCATAAACTGGCATCCCACTAACTGCACACAGGCAGCTTACTATTCTCCACTCTCACTATTTAAAATTATTACCCTTAATCAGTGCCTACCTGTAAAATCCAGGTTACAATTCAGTGAACAAAACTACACTCTGAGAGTTAGCCATTGTGGCTTAGGTAGATCTCATCTGAGAATGTCAGTAAGAGAATGAACATTTGTAAAACTGAATCCTAGAGTAAGGAACCACCTATCAGTAGAGGTCAGTTCAGAATAATGGGTAAAATTACTCCCTGATTGCTGCTACCACTTTACCCAACAAGTGGAAGCAGTGATGTCCCTAAAAGTTTAAAATCTGCATTGCTATCTACTGTTGTTTCTTTTGTATATAATGTATGTAGATCTCTGATATATTGTGATGTTTGAAATGTACAATAAATCATTATACAAAGCTTTCTTAGGCTTCTGGTTTAGCAACATACTTTAATGTTTAAAAAGTGCAATAGATCATTCTGTTTATTCTTTATCTGTTACATAATTTAAACTTTATTATCTGCTAGGAGCACACACATTTATTCTTCATCAACTATACTGTATTGTTATGTTTTTCTGCCTTGTAGTCCCAGTCTTGGCTGAAAGGAGTATTCAGACAAGACCACCTGTTTATCAAAATGAAATCTGTAAGAAATATGTTGTTCTTCAGTGACATATCCCACCCAGCCTTCATCCTGCCAGTGGTCAGAGTGAGCCAGACAGTCTATAAGTGCTTTGTGATTGCACCCCCAGAGCAGCAGTGACAGGTAAAGACCTTCTCACTGTTACTTCCATCATTATGAGGGTGTAGGTATGTTAACTGGTCATCGAGAAAGGGTTGCATCCATACCCCTTGCAAGGAAGCTGCATTAGTGCCCATCTGCAAACATTCATTCTTGCTCAGGATCTAGAGACTCATTGCATTCCTGAATCTGCTGTTCAAAACTGCAAAGAACGCTGTTGATTCAAATATTTCTTCTTTGCAGCAAACTCTCAGTGGAGTCATGTTAGTAAGTCACAAGCTTTTGCTATGGTCATCAAATAATACTGAATGATCCAAACACTATTCAGATTTCATCCTGCATACCAAGCTGCTTCAGGGGCTACTTTATTAACAGACAGAAGACAATAATACAGAAATCAGCTGTTTCTGAGCCCAAGGGAATCATCACAAGTCTTCCTCAAGGGTTAATTGTCGACCCTGTTATCCTGTATTTGTTGATTTTGTATAGTAGCAGACTTCTGAAGCACTGCCCGAAGATCTAAACTTTCCAGGGATCAACCTTTAGCACCCAGACTGTATCAATCCATTTATAAACTTTAATACTAAAAATATAAAAAAACACATCTTCTCAGTATAATGCTCAACAATTAATATTTTATGTTTAGTGGTGATATTTTGCTAAAACCCTCAAAGTTCATCAGCACAGTAGTTAGAACCCCTCCATGTTAGGTGCTATTAACCTAAATTTGTGAGCAGGCTCAGGGTAAAGGAGGATAGGCACCGGTGGAGGTCATCACTTTTGCTTACAGTACCACAACAACGCTGGTGACAGCATGAGACAGGACAGCGGCATCACTGATGTCAGAAAACCTAAATGATTTCTGTGGACTTATTTTTACCATAGATAGCCTATACCAGCTAGTCCACTGTTTCTCCTTTAGTATCTCTCCCAGAGTCACTTGTGAAAATGTAATGATATCTGTGGTGCAATGCACACCCACTGTTGTTTCCTCTCACCTTTTGTAGCACTTCAAACGTTCTTTAGCTCCTTTTCTTCTCGAGGCTCAGAACTCCGTATAAAATTAGTGTGTCTGCTGACATAAGTCTTGTGAGAAGCGTAGCAGAAGGAGGTTTCTTGGGGTGAGCGTTGTCTACTCTGCAGTAGCAGAGTGCAGTTTTGTACATTTCTCTTCTGGGCAGTGAAATCTGCATCGTAGGTTGACTACTGTAGAGCACGTATTTGGAACAGTGTATTTCATCACTGCTCATGGTCTGGGATATTTTTCTCAGCTTTGGTGGGAATTAGTTATTCAAGTTCAACAAATGAAAAATGGCATGCTGACTTTGCTATGCATATTTGATCATTTCTGTGATGTAGCAAAGGCATCCAGTTTAAAGTCAGATGGAGAGAGAGAGAGATGGATTCCACTTAGTCTGATGCTTTTACGTAATGAATAATTATAGGGAAGATCTATCCAGAGATTGCTAAGTTGGCAAAAATTAATTGGGTAGTGCCATTTTAGGAATGATCCGGCTTAGACGTAGGTCTGAACATTTCAATATATTAACGTTTTGTGCATAAGTGAAGAGAATTAAAAAACTATGCATTTATAGTCTGTGTTAATCAAAGCTTTCCATAGTGTGGTATCCAGTGGTTCATAAGCTAGGATTTTTTATCATCTGGAAAAAGTTAATTTTATTTATTTATTCTTTGTTAACCAGCTTAGTTCCAGTAGGACAGTGGCCTTTTTTCAGGAGAGACCTGAAGAGATATTTTTACTACTGTGGGAAATTTGGCCAAGGCATCAGGAAATTTCTCCTATACTTTTCAATAAGTGTTGTGTGATCTTTTACATCCACCTGAATTATCAGGATCTCTTGCATATGGAATCTCAGTTCAATGTTTCAGCAAAGAACAACACACTCAGAAGTGCAGCACCTCCCTTATGCTATACTGCAGTGTCAGCACTTGATCTACCTGTTGTGGGAATAGAACCCATAGCCTTTTAGACTGAAGGCAAGTGTGCTATTTGTTGTGCTACTGACTGTTTGTTGCATTAGATAGCATTATATCTGGCTGACTGCTGTTTTGCCATCACTCACTGTATATTTAATCAAGTTCATATGTTTTAGATATTTTTGTTCAGTCAATATTGCTTTGTTGCAGGTGTTGTAATATAGTCTTCTAGGCTTTGTGAGGTAGTGAGAAGGAAAAAGGTGATTATTCCTTATTTTTTAGATTTCCCTTTTTCTCCAAGGTTGTACAGTATTAGCACCACTATATATATATATATATATATATATATATATATATATATATATACAGATTGAAGGTGTGCAGGCAAGTCCCCCACATCCAGAGCTGCAAAATAATTATGATGTTGTAGATTTGGATACATTGAGAATTATATTCTTGGAGATGGAAGAGAATATGGTGGTACCACCATATATCTTGATAAGCTTGGGAGAAGGATATCTTTTTAATACAATCCTCTCTTAATCTTGCATGGCTCCAACATACCAAAACAAAATTCTGGTGTACAATCAGTAGCAAATAACATGGTGCCATAGAGAGAATTTGGTGTTTATCAGCCTGGAGTGAAATGTACAACCAAGTGGGGTCTTTATATCCAGTGAAATTCATCTGTTTCCATGTAAGTACAAGCACTAAACAAGGAATTTTAAGTCCCCTATTGTCTTTTTATGCCTCTTCACTTTTCAAAATAAAAAAAAATTCTAACAAATACACATGATATCCAATCAGAGGTGATGGTAATTTTGCTGAATGATAGACATCTTGACAATGAAATTTGTGATTTAGATGCTTTTCTATGCTTTGAGGGCATTGATATCTGTTACCACTACTGGAACATGTTTAAAAAATCCAAAATGAGTATTAGAAACATTAGGGAACACTTCATTTAATCCATGCTGGTGTAATGACTTAGCAGTGTCTCATTGTTTGCAAAAGAATACTTAAATGCAAAAAAACAGCACAGGACTAGAAACAACTTACTTAACAGTAATCAGTGGTATTGAATATAACATATTTTGAGGCACAGTGATGTAGCAGTTAGCACATCTACCTCACAGTTCTTGGCTCACTAGTTTGGTCTCTGGCTATGGCGCATTCATTGAAGAGCTTGCATGTCCTTTTTTGGGCTGTATGGGGTTTGCTAAGTGCTAGGGTTTCCTCCCTTTTCAAAGGACATGCAGTAGCTAAGTGGACTATCCTCCAAAATGCACACAGGTTTGCAGCTGTGTATGTGTGTGTCTTGCATCATGTGATAGGCTGGCTTCCTATCCAGTATTAGTTTCTCAGTTTGATTAAATAGATAATTGGTGATTGAATAAATGAATATAATGTTATAGGATTGTACCATACACTGTGTCCATGGTAGAACGTGACAGTTTCCTTAAAAAGCTTCTAAATGTGAAAACTAATGAAAATACAACTTTTATGGGGTATTTTATAAGTGCTCAGACCTTGAATGAGTTAACTTCTCACCAACAAGTAAGTATATCTAAATATTATTCATTATGCCCAATAAAACAATTTGTAACAAACAGTAGTAAAATCAGTTGGGAGGGTCAGTGTCTTAACTATCATACTGAGATACCAAAAGTGTCTTGCGCCCCGTTCATGGCTATAACCTCTATACTTAACATAGATAAATATACTGTATTGTCTTTTCCCTAAGATACAAATCAGACATGATTTATGTCAGTGGTATAGCAAACTGCACACTCATCTTCTTGCCTGGAAGATCCAAAGGTTCTAATTTCTATCCCTGCACCAGGAGCTTGGATTCATGATCTGGTGCTGACACTGTAGTGAAGAGTAAGAGTGGGTGGTGCATGCTGAGGGGCCGTCCTCAGATAAACTGAGGTCCCACCTACCTGAGTTGAGAGTGGCTTAGGTAGATGCTAAATAGCCACTAGCACCTAACAAAAAAGAGTAGGGGTTTTTTAATTTTGGGACAGTTACCATTAAACCACAATGTCAAAAGAAACTACAAAATGCTTTGCTGTACTGTTCACATCTTTATAGCACCAATTAATCAATCAATAAATAATTAAATATGTAAATGTAAATAAGTAAACGTAAATATGAAGTCTTTGTATACCATCGCTTTATTTCTTTAACATCTGGGCTACTGCCCAACATTCTGCTACTCAATGTTTGTATACTTCTACAATTCAGTATTTACAAACCACAAAAGTAGCTGTGTGACATTGTAACCTTTTTTTTTCATTTATTGATGTTATTCTTGGCCTGTATCATCTAAATTTAATGGTTGCAATACACATATCTCCAATTCATTTGATAACATCTCCCACAGCCCTTCAGTTCTATTGCATAATAAAACAATATGTTCACTTGTTTCTACTGTTTTGTGTTCTTTTACAGTGCACAGCCATGTTTATGTTTCTTTTCAGTTTTACAGATAGTTATTTATGAATTAGGCACCCTGTACAATCCCACATATCTAACTCTCCTGTTGTACAACTTCACTTTCCGAGATGCTTCACCCTAACACAAAATTACCTTTACCCATTACCTCCTTTTACCAAATATTCCTTTCTTTATTCATACTTTACTGTTTCCTTATACTTTTACTTTCTTGTACAGAAGGTCTGCTAATACTCTGTGTAAAGTCCAGATTATTCTAAACGTGTTGCTGTTTTCTACCTATATCAAATTAAACATTATGGAAGTACAAAGAATGATACCCAACAGCAAGCTGAATTACATCTGCCCCCCTTTCGTTCTCATTTCCTTATAAAACTTGCTCCCTTATGGGGTTTAACTAAAAGCTAGAGATCATAATAAAAAAAAAAACCTAATTTTTTTTTCTGTCATCTCAGGCTTCAAATATATAACTAATACACTGCTCTGCCTCTTAAGACATTTTTAATTAGCGTAGCATTTTTTGCATAAGTTACTGTGTACACCCCCTATAACCTGAAATGATCCCCCTTAGTCTCATATAATTTTCTATTTCCTATATACATCTTCTTTGATTCCACTATATACTCCCCAAAACTCTGTTTCTTTCTCACTAAAATAAACCATTCATACTTCTCTCCAAAAAAATACCTAACTAAATGAAAATTGTACATTAGCCAGCCTCACTCAGTAGGCAAGTTATAATGATCAACAGGGTGGGTGTTAACAGGGAAATAATGGACCGCAGGCATTTGGCATAACCACTCCTGGAAGTTCTATGATTTCCCTAATAATGTTCACCTTGGAGGCCATAATTGTACTTAGATAACGGGCTATCTGTTAAACTGTTTTTTTTTTTTTATTAGCATATACATTTTTGATGTAAAACATTTAATCTGCCTAATGTCTCATAACTTGCTGTACCATACTGTTATAGGAGGAAGTGTTTTACCTTCAGAATATAAGTTATCTAAGCATTTAAGGTTCTGTCATTCTTTCTGTTTCTGAAACACACACTCATACATAAGTATAGACAGAAAAACTCACATAGAAGGAAAGAGATACACACACACACACACACACACACACACACACACACACACACACACACAGAGACACACACACACACACACACACACACACACACACACAAACACAGAGGCACAGACATACAGACAACAGGCAGACATACAAGTGCATACATGCTCACAGATGCACACACACACACACACACACACACACACACACATATACTTGGACACACATACAGAGGCACAGACGTATAGACACACAAACAGACTCAATTCCTTACATGCTGTGTGACCCACACACACACACACACACACACACACACACACACACAGATATGGACAGACAAACTCACACCAATAGACAAACAAACACACACACACACACACATGCAAAGGCACAGACAGACTTAGACACATACAAAGACACACACAGACAGACTAATGCACACAAACACATACATGCACAAATGCACATGTGCTTGCAGGAACATATATTGACACACTAACACACACACACACACACACACACACACACACACACACACACACAAACATGTTCAGCAGTTACATCTTTCTTGGCTGAGTACTTGCAGATGTCTTAATTTTGATCGAATGAAGGAAAATATTTATGCACAAGGAAATACTTGCTGTCCGTTGAAAATGTTTGCATTTTCTGGTATATCAGTGAGGACTGTTGTCAGTCCAGAAGCTGGACATTATATTTTCATACAGTTTATTGTTTGGAAAATGCATGCTGATGGAAAACCTCTTGTTCTATTTGTTTATTTTGTGAATTATGGTTATATTTAAAATTTGTATCTCATTTTAGATTTTTCCCACCATATATTTGGCTTTAAAAGAATTCTTGAGCAGAGAGGTTGAGAGGTATGTTCAGAGTCTCTCATTCATTTGGTCTCTGTTTTTCTCTAGCACACACACTCACTCACAGACACACACACACATACATGCTTATGTTACCCTTTTCTGTTTAGTTAATTTTTGTAATTTTATACTTGGTAAACAGCAACGCTGAGTTTATTAAGAATAAAAAATATAGTGTCCATTTTTTTGCAGTCCGTTCTTCATTGCAGCTTAATATGTTGGAGTGTTCATCCATTCTCAGAGTATCGATAAATAATTTGCCCATTATCCAACTACTTTCTAACAACTATAAAATCATCAGCATAAGAAAAGTATACTGACACTCAAACCTCAATACCAATTTGTCATCTCCAATTTATTGTTCCCACATTTAGTGCACTAATTTCCAGTCTGCTTACAGTTACATTAATTATAGTTCTTAAAAGAACATCTTATACCAGTCTTCATTTCATTTGCAATTCTGAACTATCTGTTAACTCGTTTATATTTCTTCTAAATTAAACAGACAAGTCTTTCCCTATAACCATATTGTTTTAGAGTGGAAACATCAGCTGTGACATAACATTATCAGATGCCTTGATCACCTGTCACATGCAACCATTCAGATATCTTAACTCATGCTGTTTATGCTGTCCACTACTTCTCTTATCACAAATGAGATGCCTGGTATGCCTTTTCCCTGTCCAGCATTGTATGGATGTTTCTGTATCAGTTTATTTAGTTTTGTTTACACTTTGGTTTGTATTATTTTTGTAACTAATAACAGTAGTTTGATAAAGCCAAAGGCTTGGTTACTTAATTTTCTTTTTCTTCTTTTTTCAAATATGGTTGATTAAATACAACAAAAATGCTCTCCAAGGAATAAACTGTGCTTTAGAAACAGCACAGGTACCGCGGCTGCCATACCTGTGCTTTTTGATTAAATACTTTAATGATTTTCCCATACCCTTGGTTGAATATAAACTGGCTGAGGTTCCAACTTACTGAATATTCTTGTCTGATTTGGTAATCACAGATCATTGCTTTCTGCTACGTATCCTTGCTGGTTTCTTTTCTGGTTGTGTACTGGCAATGATCAAAAGTTTTGGACTTTTCATTTTTCTCCACAGTTGTGTAACTCTAGAGACAAATCTGTATAAGTATGGGGGGTGCAGGAAAGTGAAGCTCCCTTTAAAGTTGTATAAAGTTAGCTAAATTGCAAAGTTTCTGTGATCAGATATCTGCAGACAACTTTATCTTTAAGATGCTGTTGTACTTTTGTAAAGAAAGGATGAGTTTGAGGAGATATGTTGTTTGGTAAGATGTGTGTTCCAATTTTACAGGCCTGATATGGAGGAGGCTTTGGTGATGTCATGCAGAACACCTAGAGGTATAACAGTCTTTTTCCTTTGCAGTGTTTGAGCTCATTTCTCTGCTGGGTACCTTTTACTCTGATGATTCTGAAGTGATCCGCAGTAGTCTATGCTGATTGTCTTAATAAATTAAATATGAGTGGTTTGGCTCTGGAGTATATAGACAAGTAGTTTGTTTTGACTAGTATAGTTCAGTGACATTCTGTACAAGGGGCTTTTAATGTGACATGACAGTTTCATTTGAGTTGTCTGCAGTTTGCGTAGTATCTTCTTAGATGCCTCTGTGGAAGGTGAGTACCCTAGGCTGGGCAGAAGCATCACTTTAATAAGCAGTTCCCCTCTATTCCTTGGGATTAGGCTGTATCTGTGGTTGCAAGATGTTAGGATAGCCATAACCTACAGTTTGGCTGATATTCATTGAGTAAGTAATGGAAGTGTCAAACCATAGGCATAATTACCTGAATATCTCTACATTTTCTGCCTGACCTCATCAGCTGCCAAATGAATAACATATTTATGGACTGAAGCCATCTTCTTACTCATTTTGTATAGCATAGATTTTGTTCTTTAAAAAGTACTTTGTGGGTAATATTATCTAATCACTTAGTTCACTATTATATAGCCCGTCATGATACAATCTCTGATGTTTCTTTAAGTCTATATTGCTCTTTTAAACAATTTCATTATCCCACTAACTGTTTATTTGCCTTAAATTACATCTTTACTTTACTTTGTACTGTTTTCACATCTTCCCATTTTAGCAGTAGTGCAATTGCACTTACCTAACCACCACATTTTTGCATGTATCATTAAACGTTGTGCAATGTTTTTGAACGACTGTGTTCTGTTTCTTTGTATCACTTATTGAAACGTATACTGTCCACATTATGTTTCTATGTTGTGTTAATAAATCAAAGCATATTACACTGTCATTTTCCTTAGCTCTAAAATTTAGCATCTTATTGTTTGCTGCTTATTTCACAAGGCATCTGTTCTGGAGCACATTTCTATGCCAAATAATGAGTGCATATCTCAATCCCACCCAAATTAACAGTAAATATTTTTCTATAGTAAGCACAACTATATCTGATATCATATAATAAACACTAATATGTGCACTACTTGGTTTACTATCAATATTGAGAAAGGCTAAACATTTTCCTTTATCAATATCGAAGTAAACTGCTGAACCCAGAATCTCGACTGCAACACAATGTTGCCCCAAATGATCAAAACATTTGTGTCAACATTATCACCGAAAGCATCACGTGATATCCATACAGGAGCTGATGTAAATCAAACTCCTATACGGCATATCACGTTTTTGCATGGGGGAAGTCCCCCTGTACCCCCAACTAATAATATATTCCAACTCCGAGATCACACTACAGTGGGGATATGGATGAATTTCCAATCCCCACCATGATCTCCATACAGTTTGTCGAACACACTTATGCAAATGCACTACTGTGTTCGCACAAGTGTGTTCATTTACCCCATACACTTGACAATGTGTAAACGACAGTCTGATTTTCGGCAGCATACATGCCGACAGCTTGTCATTCGCACAATTGATAGTAAACTGCACTACTTTAGCCCGCTGTTTCAACAATACAATAAATACATTATTCCTCTGGAGTTCATGCCTTGTACTGTTAAGAATTTTAGTTATCAGACATGCTCAGTACAAAGATTTGTCCATAACCCTGAAAACTGCCCATCCCTACCCAACATTATTCAGCCATGGTCCCCAAACAGAGCTTTATGTTCTAGAGATAAATTGTTTCTCAGTATCACCAAAGTGTACAATAGTGCTGGAGACTCCCTGTATTCAACTTATATTGCCAAAGTCTGGAACTATTTCATGTTGAAATTGAAATCAATCCAAGAGGTAAGCTCTTTCAAAAACAATTAAAATCTCATCTGATGAATAAATGGCTCTGCTCCTCCTTTCTCACAGGCTAGTTCTGTAACCTACATCTATTTTTACTACTGACTGGTCTCACCACTAGGAAAACTCTACCTTAGAACTCAGAACATGTTTTTTTTTTCATTTTACCTTTGTTTTCCAAGCTATTTAATGCCTCAAAATAATTCCAAGTGCTTCTATTACAATTTTAATGTGTTTCTCACAAAATGGTGGCAGATGAGACCTGCCTTGGTATCTTGTTCTCTTGCTTTCATTCCTTCTTCCCAAAATACATTTCAAGTTCTGTTTATATGAGTCATGCTAGACCTAAGGAAGTGGTGTTGTTTTCTTATGCCATTAAGATGATAGAATGGCAGGAGAGTGAAGCACTGTCATCTATCACACCTTCTGTAACAGAGCTTCTTCTATATTTCCTTGAGTGAGCTTCATTTATATGTCTTTCAGAGCTTGTTGTAGAGATATAAATAGCTGTTAGCTACATCCAGCAAAAGAAAGTAGGTAAATAGCAGGATTTTGTAAAAGGATTCTATTGTAGTAAAGCAGTTGACAGACATTCCCCCACACTGTCATCCTGAGGTGTGAAAACTTTCAGTGCAGTAAATGATCCTTCCTGTATCATGTAAAGGTAACAACTGTTACTGGAAAGGACTCCAAAGTAAGTCTGTCTGCTACTTCCAAATGCCTTCAGTGGGATTTTTTTTCTCTGTTGTGAATGATGCAGAATTAAAACACACTTTATTAGGTTCTTAATTATTTCTGTCATGTTCACCCTCCCTTTTTTCATATTTTGTACTTATTTATTTATACTTTGGTAACCAGGAAGGGGAACTGGTCCCGTAACCCTTTTCAGCCAAGACCCGGGCTACGTTGGTAAAGATAATAACAAGTAAAAAATCCACTTGGCAATACAAAGAAAAAAATGGTGCCATAAAGACATTTGACGAAGATTGTATGTACAACACATAGCCATTAATAATGCTTAACTCTACTATGTTAACTTTATTATAAATAAAAAACTGTATGCACCCATATTACACAACTCACAGTGCTGTAAGATGTTGCTTTTCTCTAAATGACCTGGAATCATGTCTTATGGCTTCACAAAAGAAAGGACAGGGGGATAAGTATATTTGCATCACTTTTGTTGTCCTAAGAGAGTATAAAAACATACTAAACCTACACATTTTGAAATGGAACAACTATTACAGTGGAGCCTAATAACTAGTATGGTGAAAACGATTTGAGATGTACAAAGCAGGAAAAAGGAGGTAGATTAGGATGATGACAATTATATAATACACACACGCCTGCACGTGCTACATCTGTGTGTGTGTGTATATATTTGTGTACATCAGTATATGTGTACGTTATGTATATATGCACACAGAAACATATGAGCATCCATATGTCAGTGCATGTGAGACTACTTACAAAAATATCTGTTGTATATCTCTGTCTAGATGTAGTCACATTGTACGGCTTCCCTGATGTATTATTTTACATGATACATACATACATACATTTTATACATATGTGTGTTTATGTGTATATGCACATATAGTTACACAAAATTTCCATTTTGATTTTTAAAAGATGTGTGTGCGTGTGCGTGTGTGTGTGTGTGTGTGTGTGTGTGTGTGTGTGTGTGTACACACACACGCACGCACACACACACACACACACACACACACACACACATGCATATATATAGATATATATGCACACATACACACAAACACATGCACATACACAAAGACAGACACAGTCAGACATGTGCATTTAAACATGGTTAAAGTACTTCTGAGTTCCTTTTCTTAATGTTTTTAATTAAAGGGCACATAGAAAACATATATTAAAGTAAATTCAGCTGTGTGTCATGGTTGCCATCAATGTTCACATTTCCTTTCTGGACTGGAAAATGCTTCAGCATTCTACTACTGTGAGGACTAACTCACAGTCAGTGGGAGTCTCTTCCCATGGATCTCTGCGTACCAGATATGCATCACCCTCTAGAAGAATGTCACAAAAAAAGCATAAAAGACCTTTTTATAAACAGTATCAGTGCACCTGGTTGATAGGATTGCCAGCTGTCCCTCTTTTTCTGCAGTTCTGTCCTGTGGGAAGGGGGAGCTTAAAATGGTAAATGTTTTGATATTTAACAAGAAAAAAAGTTTTCTGGCTTTTCTCTAAATGTCCCATAAATCTTTAATAGTACATTTAAGTTAACATATAAACTATTATAATTAACCAACATTTAAAGCTTAGCATGTATCATACAACTGGTTTGTTTGCAGTTAAAAGCATTCTCTGGAGTCTCCTTGCTCCTTTATCTATTTAAAACTTTCATTTAGTGTCTCACTGCTGTTGTTCTGCTGTGACAAACATTTATGTAGTGTTTTCTGCCTAAAATAGTGTAGCTAGCAGATGTAGCATAGTCCCAGTTTAGGCTTCCTGTCTCTGGGCCTGTTTGTTTGCAGTGGCTGTTTGTTCTGAGCACATGTTCCAGGCCATCTTGGATTAACAGAAGCCTTTCTTCATTTTAGTAAGAGGATTGTGTTGATTGGTCACTGGCTGATAAAGGTTGGCTGGTCTAGGGCTTGGAGTAAGCACTCATTGGTCCTTCTGAGCTTTTGTAAAGTTGTTTCAGGTTGTACCTTTTGGTATTTACGCCCTGCCTTTGAGTGGATTTCTGCTTATTCGCACTAAGCTGAATGGAGGAGGGGCCTTGATCCACAACTCTGATCTGTGATACATGACAATAAGTATCCTGTTGTTTTTGCTTATTTTTATTAGTTATTGCTTATTTTAACCATTTATAGCACTGTTTTATTGTCTGCCGCTTACTATTTTTTACTGTATTTTATTGCTATAAACTAATCTGCACTACTGTACTGAAATTATCTGTCTTACAGGGCCTGTTACATCACTTTTGTTACTGTCATACTGTTTGTAAAGCTTTTTTAGATAATTTCACTGTGTGAAAGGTATTAACTAGAAATGTTCTCCATTTGTTAAGCATCTGTTTGTTCTAATTTCCTGCCAAGGATTGTATTATATAACTGATTTGTTTGCAGTTAAACACATTCTCTAGAGTCTCCTTGCTCCTTTACCTGTTTAAAACTTTCATTTAGTGTCTCACTGCTGTTTTTCTGCTGTGATAAAAATTTCTGTAGTGTTTTCTGCCTAAAAAAATGCAGCTAGTAGCTGCAGCATAGTTTCCCACTCCCCCTCTCTACTGGTGTCTTGTTCTTATACTTGGTAACTTTGCAGTTGCCTGCCCCTACTGCAAATTTGATCTGGGACACTCCTCCCAGCCCAATGTCATTAGCTCATTCTACCTAATACAGAGACAACATTTGGGAAGGCCAACCCCCTTAGTTTCTTAACCTTGAATTATCTCCTTTCTCCCTGTCCACTTTACTAAAAAAAAAATAAAATTTATTCAGCTACTTTTACAGTATTTGTGTTTCCTCCTCCTACACTATTACTTCATCTTGGTTTTTCTGCTACTTGTTCTTTAAAGTGTTCAATTGCATCTTCTCTGCTGCATTTATTACAGCTTATTTTAGCCTGTTTAAATTTTAAGTGTTATTCTAAGCCTCTTAGTTTTGGTTTAAGCACTTGGGCTTTAGGCCTACCCTTTAGCTCTCCCTGGCCTCTCTCCCTCATTCTGACAAATATGGATGGACAAGTTCCTATGGTTTCTCCTGCCAGCCTGGTTGATATGGTCATCCTGAGACAGTGCAGCAACTGTCTCATGTAAATGGACAACCATCTACTACTACCACCTAGGAACACAATTTGTGAGAGATGCAGTTACATAACGAAGCTAGAGTCTATGCTTTCTCCCACTTAAGCTAGTATATTTGGCACTGAGAAGATTGTCAACACAATCACTACACCGCAAACACCACCCACAACTACACAACACACACCCACATATGCGGAGGTTCTCAACAAAAACGAACCCAAACAAAGGAGACCTCAGAAACAAAAACACATAAGAACTCCACAACCCTCCACACCACATGCCATGCATAGTCCACACACCACTGTCTCGCAACCACTAAGGCCTAACCATAAACCCAACATATTAGTCATAGGAGACGCCATTGTGAAACACACAGATGTGCCTTTCACCAGGCTGGATAGTTGTTTGTCAAGTGCCAGAATCCACCATATCACACACGCACTCAGTTCCCTCAACAACAGGTACTGTTATGACTCTGTCATAGTCCATGTTGAAGTGAACGACTTGAGATGTACCTCCCTTGACTATATGAAGAGAGACATGATTGAGCTTGCTGAATATGTGTCCCAGGCAGGTATGCCCCTAGCCTTAAGCAGCATTCTACCGTCACCCAGAACAATGCGCAATACAAAAAGAAAATAATTGACTTTAATAACTGGCTTAGTTTCTGGTGTCATTCCAGTGGGATCCAGTGCCTGACAGCATGGGAAGATATGATTGACAGACCCCAATGCTTTGCTAGAAAAGGCCTGCATCTGTCTCACTTAGGCTTCAGGCTTCTGGCAAAAGCCCTTGCCTCCCCCATAGTGCCTTTTTTAGAAAAAGTCATGAGGTCGATACTACCAACATAAAAATTTCAACAAAAAGCAAATTAAGGTCATGCTGCTAAACGCTATGATTCTAAACATGAAACTCCACTCATTGCAAGCATTCTTAACCCTGGAAGATGCTGACATTTGTGCAGTCACTGAAACCTGGTTCAAAGCTGCAGAGAGCACCCCTCCCTTACCTGGTTACTCATCCTATCATACATTCAGACCCCACAATGTGGGCACTATATATGAAAGACACACACACCTCCAGGCTGGTCAAACATTATGATGCACAGAGACACTCCAGGTGCAGTTAACCATTGACAAGACCCATATTCAAATTATAACTAGCTACAGGCCCCCAAATTTGACTCAAGATGCCCACTCCACCTATCTGGACCTCTTCAAATCTATCAAGATTCAACCCTTTACCCTAATCCTGGGTGACTTTAATTACCCAACCATAGATTGGAAAAACTACTCATGCCAGAACACAAATCCCCAGAGATTCCTCGATTTTATCAGTGCAAATGCCTTGGAACATCTAGTTGATAGCCCCACAAGAGGTGATAATATCTTGGACTTGGTATTAACCAACATGAGTAACCACTGCAGCACCCCTATGGTATCTTCCTCCCTGGTAAGATCCGACCATAAAGTGGCCACTTTTGAAGTCACCATCTCCCCTGACCCCCCCCCCCCCCCCAGCTAGAGTCAAACAAAAAAACTTCTTCAAAGCTGATTACATCCTCCTGAGGGATGGTATAAATAGCTTCACACACCCCTCCCCCACTGTAGGAACTGGCACCAATGTCCAAATCTACACCAAAGTACTATACGAGCATTTACATATATGCATGGAATCAGGAATACCTGACGGGACAAAATCATCCTCCACAAGGAAGAGTAAACCTGTTTGGTGGACATCTGCAATAAATAAACTATATAACAAAAGGAAAAAAATTGCTGTCCAGGACCAAGAAGGAGCAGGTGCCCAATCGTAAGCAATTTCTCCTTAGCCTAAACAAGTAAATAAGAGCACTAGTGAAATCCTCTAAAGCCAACTTCGAGTCCAAATTGGCCACATCTACTAGAGGCCATCATAAGGCCTTCTTCACTTATGTCTGCAATCTCAAAGGAAGCGCCCAGATCTATTCAGAACTGGTGGTCAAGGACATCACATACACATATCCTGTAGATATAACCAATCTACTGGCTGACTGGTTCAGCGAAAATTGTCCCTCCATCAGTAAATCAGGACATCCCCAGTACCTACCCCCTACCCCTTGTCTCTAGGGAACAGGTCATCACTGCCCTCTCAAAGGCAAAAAATATAGCCTCCATGGGACCCAATAATATCCCAGACTGCATCCTACATGAACTCAGTCATGAACTTGCAGCACCATTAGGCACCCTATTCATCCAAAGCCTAAGTACCGGGTTTGTCCCAGCCGAGTGGAGGACAGCCACTGTCATCCATTTAGACAAAGATGGAGCATCCACTGATCCAGGAAATTATAGACCCATCAGCCTAACTAGCCTGATCTGCAGGGCCATGGACATGGACCGCATTAACAGGGATATGACACCCTCCAAAGACTCGACCCTACACAGTTTGGCTTTGTCAATTGGAGGTCATGTCTGTTAAATCTGGTCGACTTCTTTAAGACAGTCACCAAAGCCACGGATGAAGGGAAGAGGGTGCACACCACCTACCTTGACCTGGCCAAAGCCTCTGACACTATTCCCCACTCGGGCATAGTAGATAAACTCTCACAACTAGGCATCAATCTATATGTTACCAGATGGATAGCAAAATGGCTCAGTGCTAGAACCCCTCTAATCAAAATAGGGGAAGTCACCTCAAGCAGTAGACCCGTAATGAGTGGCATACCTCAGGGATTGGTCTTGGGGCCTTTGTTATTCAGAATATACTTCTCTGAGGTGCAGGCCAAAACCAGTGAGCTATGGCTGAACAAGTTTGCAGGCGACTGCAAGCTGGGCACAGTCAACAATTTCCCAAGTGATGTGGACGTCCTTCAAGAGGGTCTCACCCAAACAAATGACTGGTGCCAAAAACATAGCCTCAGGTTGAATGCCAAAAATTGCATCATCACCACCCCTTTGGGGAGAGTGAGGTCCCCACATATTATCACATTAATAACAATGTCCTAAGTACACAATCAGTAGTGAGAGATTTGGGCACCTAGGTTGATAGCAACCTGACTTTTGACCACCATGTTGCTTTCGTTGTGCAGAAAGCTTTCTACATGGCCCATCTCATAAGTAAGGGTATCTCATCCAGGGACAAAGAGGTCATAAAATCCCTGTATTCTTCCCTTATAAGGCCAATTATTGAGTACAACACCCCCTTCGGCATGTACCTCGCAAACCACATGCAGCAGTTGGAGAGACCACAGAGGTTCCTCACCAGGAGAATCCAGGGCCTCAAACATCTACCCTACACAGACAGTCTAAAAGTATTATCCCTCTACTCAGTTTCATACAGACTCCTCAGAGGTGACCTCTGTCTGGCATACAAAACAATCTCAGACCCCGCCTTGATGGGGCTGCTGCATATCCGCAAGTCAAGCGCCACTCGAGCAGCCCATACGGCCGACCTCAACCTGGTCTGTGATATCAATAGGACTTGTTGGCGGGACAGATTATTGTCCCAGAGACTCCCCCATCTGTGGAATAGACTCCCTCTCCACGTCAGGCAGAGTATCACATTATCCCTTTTTAAACGCAACCTGGATAACTGGATGGGAAACAGAAAATACACACCTGGGATTTCACCTGTGTCCCTGTTGGACAGGGGCTTTGGGTGCTGACTTGTCTAAACATGGGCTAAACTCTTTGCTAGGCTTATAAGGGCCTCAGGGGCAGTAGCCTAGTAACCTCCTATGATCCTGTGATCTCAATACTGTGATGCTGCTTTTGTAAATTGTCAGAAGAGGTGAGAACTGCCTTTAAACCCCTGATTGATCCAATTGCTTTGTTTTGCTATGAAACAGGGGTGTTAAGTTCTCCTCCTCTCTGCAATAAAAACAGCAGAAAACAGTTCCACACCTTTCTGTATTTTTATAACAGCTGCTGTGCTCCTAATATTAGCAGGATTAATTGCCCATTTAAGATTGACAGCAGTACCTGACAGGGTATCCTACAGATTTATCTGTGTCTGTGGTTTGTCATGCAGGTGGAGACAAAAGTTTGGAACTGGGAGTGTGTCAGTATGGTTTGTTTTGTACAATGCTTGCAACTAGGATTATGTCAGTGTGGTTTGCTTTCATTTATATAAATGTATGATTGCTTATGTCATAAGTGATGGTTTAATAAGGATGTTTCTAGTTTAAAAAAAGGGTCAGGAATTGAATAATTTATGTAATATTGCATAGGTTATATGATATATTACAATATATGTGAAGCATAATGTTTGTTAATTTTAACTTGTTAATACGGTTTGATTACTTTTATATAAATGTAAATGTGCCTATGTCACAAGTAATAATTCAATAAAGGTATTTAAAAAAAAACTCCTCTGCAAAGTATGTGAGAAGTTAAGCTTAAAAATGTAGGTTGGTGGGCTTTCCCTTCCTTTGATTCCAAGTCAAGGAAATGAACCTTTTAAAAAGTACAAGCAGGTTTCTGTTACCTACACAATACTTGATACATACTGTAGGAAAACAAGCATCGTAAGGGTTGAGTTAACCTGTAGGAGAGGCTGAAGTTTTCCTTTAACTCTGTGCACACAGCCTACTATTTATCCAGCCTATTCCCAAACCCAGATGGTTTCCACTCCTCATTCTGTCCCAGTGTCATTTTCACTCTTGCATAGCTCTTCCCAAACTCCACTCACTATTCCCACCCACCAGCACAATTTGGGTCTATATTATTTCAGCCAATGCTCAAACTAGTGAACGCTGTTTAATCAACCCATAAAGTCAAAATCCCTAAATCCTGAACACGGAACAGCGATTTTTTTCCCAGGGAAAAAAAATCACTGGGCTGTGTTTGGGACTTTGACATTTCCTCCACTGTAATGCAATCCCAGAGTTGGTATATTTAAGTAGGGGGTGTGTGGCGGCACAGCCCTCCCACATTGGGAGGTGTGGTGGGCGAAGCCCCCCACTTTATTTTGTGTTTGGATTTTTTTTTACGGAGCAGCAATTTTTTTTCCCCGGGAAAAAAATCGCTGTTCCGTGTGTTCAGGATTTAGGGATTTAGACTTTATTGGGTCAATTGTCACTCCTACTGCTATCTCCTTCACATCTACTCCTTTTCTTTTAAACCTCTCACTGCCCCATAGATACATCCACAGGGATGTTTAAAGACTGGTAACTGTATATATGGCCACATTAAATAAAAATTGAAATTTAGATTCTTCATTACATGAGGGGATAATATCTTGAGTCCCCCCTTCAAGTTCTGTAGTTATAATTTGATTTTGATTTTTAATAATTATTGCATCTTTTGCCTCCTTTTTGTTATCTTTGTATATTAATCCCTCACTTTTCCTCCTTTTACACTCTAATAGCCTGAGTTTCTTCTTGTAACACAGCAAAAATTGCTTGATAAAATTTTAAGTAAGTCCCCACAATCTAAAAGCGCAAACAACCCTTCAGTGTATCCCATAACTTTTAAGGGGGTTTGTCTCTCATATTTTCTTCCACAATTCTTTATGAATTTGTCTGGCTTGGGGCATGCCAAAAGTATCTTTTGCAGTTGCAATAAACTGGACAAGGGCCTCATCCTTTTGTTAAACCAGGTCAGTCCTGGAGAATAATCAAAAATTGTTTCTGGGAAAAATTTCCATCTATCTGCTTGACTAGTAAGACAGCTACACCAAAAACCTTATCAGGGCATAAGTATGCCCTCATTAAAGTAGAACACTGTGCATACAACAACTCATCTTGTGGTTTGAATGTAAATGCACCATTTGCTGTACTAGAGACAACTGATGAACCAGCACCATCAACATTTCAGACAGAGCAGGTAGCTTTTATTTATTAACTGAGGTAGTATCATCTAGGTTAGGTGAACAATTAAAATTATACCTCAGTGTGAGCTCACTCTTAATAACTCTAACCAAAAAGGACCTAATGTGTTTTGCAGAAGAACAAGGGGAGGTATATGGAACCTATAGTAATATGAACACATGACCACCAGGCCTTAAATCTGTTCAAACATCCCAAATCCACATGCAGATATCTATAATCTTAGTCAGTATCAAACATCTATTTACTCAGTGTTACAACTTCTTACCTCTTTCATTAATGATGTGAATCACTGGCCAGTCCCCAAACTCCATATTTCCCCTTGCTTACCATGCTTACAACTAGTAAAGTGTGTCTCTTGCAACATGGCAGTGTGTAGTACCTTGCTCCGATTCACAGGACTATTAAGCCAGTTTGTATCTAGTGAACCAATTAATGTAAAATTTAAAATGCACAGCTGCAAAATGAGCAGGGTAAATGTTTAACCAAATAAGGTGCAGCAGCATGTTAATAAGCTATAACCTTATCCATGAATTGTGTTCAGTTTTTATAATTCCCAAAAAGCACTATTTTATCTGGCAGAACATTCACCAACCTACCCCATCCCCTCAAGCTAGCATATAAGGAGAGCAGCCAACAGGACAACACAGAAGAATGAACAATAAGAATCAGAAGACACTCACCTATGAACTATTTGGAGGTGAATAGTTCTCCAATGCAAGAGCAAAATAAAACACCACCCCTAGCCAACCAAAAGGAGAAAGAACCCCAGGAAAACCCCAGGTGTTTTATATTCTCACCCATAAATATGAAGGATGTTCATCTTTCCAAACAAAATTCCCCATACTGTGGCTGGCCTGTAAACTTTAACGGAAGCTTCAGATAATATAGCACATTACAATCCTGATTGTTATGTGTGCATAAAAATAATGCCACTTATATGATTAAGAATATCCTGTATGATTATGAATACCATGAAATCTAAATAACTCAGCAACAGTACTCCCTAGACAGTAAATAGAAGCTTACCACAGCACGAGTAACTATCCTTCCTGAGAGAGGAAGGCTCTCAAATTGCTATTTCCCAAAAGAAGACGTTCATGGACCAGGTCCAAAAAGTCCAATGACACAGTATATCAACAACAAAAATTTGTCATTGAAATGTGTTAGTCCAACCAATTAGACAGTATTTAGCTGTCTACACTTAATTTAAGTCAGTTGTCTCTAATGTGTAATAGAGGGAAGGACCAAATGAAGGGACATTTCTCAGAGGCACAATGGGCTGAGGTATGGCAAGCTGATGAAAGTTTAAAATGAGTCATAAATATTATGACCAACAATCAAGGCTTGTATTCTGACTGAATCTTATACCATGTAGATAGTATAGATTGGAGTTAATACGGTTTACCTTCATATTGTCTATCACGGATGGCCGAATGGCTACATCACCAAACCGTTTCTGCGAATCCGGAACCGCAAAAACTTTTGAATATCGAAAAACCTCATATTTCGACATTTCCGACTGCACCACACCTACAAACAAGTGCTAACATGGGTCAAAAAAGGTGCAAGATTTTGTGGTTCGGACGTTCGGTATTCGAGGTTATTTGATGTCGCAGTTTGCTGTTCGCGGAAGCAGGTTTGACATTCTGGACGCCGACATTATGAAGGTAAACCATTAATACAAGATACTAGATGCAGAAGGAGTGGACAGGAGGTGGTAGGCAGTAAGGGTGGGAGGTTGGCATAATGGTTAAGGTGTTTACCTTACAAACAAAAGGTGAAGGGTTTGATTCTCACATGGGGGAACTGGCTAGGCTTAAAATGGTCCACAAGGACAGTTAGCCTAGTATTAATCTATGAACCTATGGAGGTACCCCAAATTTGACATATACTGTGACTGCCTTGCCCATAAGTTGAATAGCTTATTTGGTTTTAATTCGGTATTAGGCTGGGAATTCTGGATTCTGGGTATTTCTCCTGAGAAAGGACTTTCCTTGTGCCCCATTTTAGGGGTTTACATGACTCTTGCTAGTGTTGTCAAAATTATGTGCACCAAACAATGCAAAGGGAAGGGGATTCTGCTTGGAGGTCCTTCAGATTCCCTTGTGTCAATATTCATCCATTGAATAAAAAGAATGTTGGAAACTGATTTAAGGCTGCTTTGCATCCTTTCAACCAGAAAATGATGGCGGCAGTAGTAACTCATACTCAGTAGGATAAGCCACTCACTGTAGTCTTCAATTAACTCAGGTTTCAGATGAGTAGAGGGCAAGTACCAAAAGTCCTTTTCAGAACTATCAACATATCTCTATTTGGGTCTTTGCATCCATACCTAGGATATATAATGAATTCTTTGAAACCATTGTGTATTTGCAATGACATCCCCCAACACTAGAAAAGAGTACTAGACAGTTATAAGCATTAGTTATAACTCTTTTTACCCCTCAGTGTAAATAACAGTTTTTTTTTTTTCGTGTGTTATAATTTTGGTGTGAGTCACATAGCCTCGTAATGTATAGTAGGCTGGAAATTTGTATATGTGGTGTAAAGCTTAATTTTATGTCTGCAGTTGTATTGTCATTTGTCTCTACTTGTTTTTTTATTGTTCTTTTATTTTATTTGTTTGTTTCCTTTTGGAAAATTAAATAAAATATATGAAAACATTTTAAGTCGGCTGTCATAATAATAGGTCATGAAGGCAAAGACTTGGGTAATAAAGGGAAGGACTGTGGAAGAAGATGGGGAGAAAAAGAGTGACTGTAGAAACTAAAGGGGCAAAAGAGACAGAAAACCAAAAAAACATGAGCAGCCAGTGTTGCACTGATTAAATACTCTACAAGTCCATAGATCTTGATTTTTATATTCTCTTAAGAGATAAGCAGCCCATGGATGTAGCAGTTAAATATTGTCTGAGCAAACCATTAAGACACGCAGTCATACAATGAGCTAGTCTGAGTAAGTATCTTACAGTTACAAAACAAAGAGTGTAGACTTACTATTTTCATACCCCCCCCCCCAAATCACAAGAAATCTCTGGATTCAAACACTGAGTCCTTAATTCTTTGTTATTGGCTTTTTAGTTGTAGTTCGAGGAGCAAATGAGTCATGACTGGGTTTCAAACTAGGGTCTAGATCCATCTCATTCAAACTCAACAGAAGACCGTCTTTCTTCACTTAGTCCCAGACAAAGTCAGGATCCTTAACCGTGTCCTTCCCTTTGAGGTTAACAACCACAGAGGATGGGGGTAAGGTGTAAAGGCTTTAACTCCATGCATTTGAAGTAGAGCAATTCCATTGCTTAGTAACTACGTTTGATAAATCATGCTAAAAAACAGCCAGCTCCATTAAAGTATTCAGAGGCTAATGACTAGCATTTAATGTGAATATTTTTCTGCTAAAAATCAATGTGCTCTTTCTACATGGAAATGCTCAAATCCTAAGAGCCTCCAGCCCATGTGGTAATCCTTTTGATTCAGAGGATACCCTACCTCAATGATTTTCTGCAAGTGGCAAAATCACCATAGAGGGTAGTGCTGTTCCATTGATAATGAGGAAAGCCAGTGGAGTGATTAATGATATTCATGTGCCCCACCCCACCCCCAGAAATACCTGCAGCTGTCTTCCATATGCTGCCAAACAATTCAGAGAATTACTTGATTGCGTACAATAGCATGGACAACTATGTTAATTAACATGGCCAAAAGCTAGTGGTCACCCATTCAAGTCAATAGGAGAGACCATGCTGCAGCTAAGTGAAGCAAAATTCAGCCATGCTATAGTGGCAGTGGTGGGGGAGTGCGCACACACACACACACACACATATATATATATATATATATATATATATAATATATATATATATATATATATATGTGTGTGTGTGTGTGTGTGTGTCAGTCTGTAGCAATGCTTGTCTGTACGGGTATGAATGACGTGATGATTGTGTGTGTGTGTGTGTGTGTGTGTGTGTGTGTGTGTGTGTGTATACGCGCGCACGTGTGTGTGTTGCATTGCCTAATGAGCAGGGTTTGAAGTAATACACTAAAGAGATTATTTAATAACAAAGTTTATTTCTACCACTAAACAGTAAACTAAATAAACTCTATGTAACTGAACAGAAAATCACACTAAAACAGAAAACTAAGTGAATTTTATTTAACTAAAATAGGAATAAAACAGAATTAAACAATGCATTTAAAGAAAGGTATACATCACCGATAAAGAGAAAGCTTTATTCTGTCTTCTCTTGACTGGGAAGCCCCATTCCAGTCAGGCAGGAGTCTTTATTGGGAAGACAGTCCTGGGCAGTGCGTCCACTCCACAGGTGAGGCTTCTACTGGAGTGCAGAGAGCCCCAGCTATATATAACCAGGTTGTTTACCACAAGTCATGAGAATTAGTACTTTTTAGTGTAGGCTGGATCGTGCTAAAACATTTTGTGGTGTTGCTCACCCACCCCAGAAGGAATAGCAAATCCTGCCAAATACAATGATTTTGCAATTTTTAAATGCTACACTGGAATATTTCAATGACTTTGCACGTTTTAGTACTTTACTGGAATATTTCAGCACACATACACATACAGGACATATTTTGTAAGCAAATGTAGTGACTTTGCTGACATTACTAGAATGTTTTTATGTCTGCTGAAACTACTAGGATGTTTTGGAAGATAGCATTACTTCATGTGTCAAAGAGAAATAAAGACAATAAAGAGAATGTTGAGATATAGTGAGACAACAGTCAAGTAACTACACTCACTCAATGTACCTCTCTTTCGTATCACATGTGTATTACATTTGGCCCCTCGACTATTGACTCACTTATATCCGACATTTAAAACTGTATTTGCCCTTTTGTAGACACAATAAGTTAATTTACAATTTTAGAATGTCAATAAAATTAAAACAATCAGAACTAATATTGGAGGTATTAACCAATTTAACAACTTGGTGCCAGATGCTGACCATCCGATGAATATGTCCCACCAATTATGTGCTGTATTAGATTTTGTTTTTGTGGCCAGACTAACCAACTTATTTTTTATAATAATATTTGCCATTTCATGATGTAAAATACTATGATTTACTGCCTGTAAATATTTTTGTTTTTGTTGCGTACTGTTTAATACTTTTTATAAAGAATTTAGGTTGAATGTTAAGTTGTAATATTTAAGCTTGTCTGGTAACCAGGTATGAAATACATTAATATATGTTTTAGGAGAAAAGATATAAGTTTTACTATGCCAGTTTAAATGAGTTACATTACCTAGACAACCTACAAAAGGATATTTCAAGGTATATGACAATGTTTGATTTGTTACTAAACATATAAATCATGGTGCTGTCTTCACAAACATTTTAAAAGTAGAAGGTAATATAGTCCATTTACAGATATTGAAGGAATGCTGAAGAAAACACAGTTTGTATATAGGGGAATGTCCACAAATAAGTCCATCCATTGTTTTAGTACAATGTTCTAATTTATGTGTTTTGTTTGAAAAGTCAAAGTAGTTATCTTTTAAATGGGGTAACCAATATTGGAATGGATACAAAGAAGGTGTAAATACCAGTGGCAAAGTTACAAACTGACAGATTATGTTTGCATTTGTGACATTATAATACATTATATAACCTGTACAAAAGCTGTCTGTACATTTTGTTTTTTTAGAAAACAGCCTTATTTAATTAGTACTGGGTAGTCATTGATTAAACAATCCTTTCCATATATGCTCATTTTTAAGCATTAATTTGGTTTGCACAAGATTTTTTTGCATTGAAACATAAAAAGATTGTAAAGTACATGCTGTCTAATATAAAAAATGTAGTGACATTTTATTAAATTTTAAGATAGAAACTGCAGATGCATTAAACTGATTTAAATTTTTTTTCATAACTGACAGGCTGCTTTTGTGAATGCCAAACTGTAGGATTTTATTGTGCTTGTAAGTGTACAATTTGTGAAACATCTTGACCCACAGCTTTAATTTTATTAACTAAAACTTTAACATCAATTGCATTTAAGGTTTTTAACCCCGTACCGATACCTCCTAATAAGGTACTATACCATGATCGTTTTTGCCTGCACTTAACTATTTTTGGAAAAGTAATATTAAAATGTAGTACAGTCTTTTGATATTTCTGTCCTACATACCTACATGTAAGAGGTACTTTAATTATTTGATCAAAATGAGCCTTGGGATTGTTATTAAATTAGTTATTTGTGAAGTTCATATTCCATTTATGATTTGAGTTGCATTCATACAAAACAGTACAGTAATGTTTTGTATGTCAATTGATTTATTATAAACATCAGTTTTGTTTTGGCAAAGGTAATTTTCTTGGTATGTCACTTTATACTTACAACTGCAACATTTTGTGTCTGTGTAGTTTTGAATTGTTACTGTAGCTTGTCTGTCATCCTTTAATTGAATGTAAGACTGTCATCTCCTTACCCTCCAAATGGTTAGGTTGTTTTAAAAAGTCAAATTGACAGTATAACATACTTTTTCAGCAGGGCAGGTAAAATTACCTTTTGTCCTGTTTTGTGTACTACCAACCCATCCCCGCTGGATTACTGTTGAATTGATTTTAGTTGCTCTTACTCCTGGTGTTGCACACTCTGCCAAAGGGACTCCATATAGCACAGCGAGAACACCAGTAATTAGCATTACATAGACTGAAACTGGAATTTGAAATTAAAGAACAGTAGCATGAATATTTCCATAAATAACACCAATCCGCTGGCACATATTCTCATTTCTCCTGTCCTGGTTTAATGATTAAAACAGTATTGTCATTTTCAGTAGCAAAAACGTTTGCTTATGTAGGTTGTTTATTGGATTTATGAACCCATATTTCTGCACCTGAATTGATTTTATGCATACCAGATATTTGTTCCTTCTCAAAGGCAACAACAGGTGGTGACTGCCCTGTGCTGTCACAAGTACAATAAATATTTGGGCTACCCTATCCTTTTTCCGTACATGAACATTTTTATGTGATGTATTTAACAAAATGATTTTAAGTTACCCTTGATAATTTGCTTCATTAACTCCATCCATAACCTGAACACCTTTCAAAGCAAGTGTTGACTGAGGCACTATTTAACCAAAATGCTTTGTTGGAATTTGAATTTTAATTTCGGTCTCGATTAGTTGAACTGATCGTGGAAATATTTTGTAAGCATTTATTGAATGTAAACTCAGTCCTGCAGTTTCAGGTGTGGCTCTATTAGGAGCTAATGCACCTGCCTGAGTTTCCCAATATATAATTACTTTTGTTGTTACATATGGTTTGATCTGCAACGCTGGAGTTAACGTTTTCATTAATGGTGTTTTTGTTTTTGAAATCGGTCTATTACTTAACATTTGCAATGCCATATTTAAGTTATCTTTCCAGTTTTGCAGTGTCTCATTTCCTGTTTTTTTAAGCTGGTCTTCAAGTAATCCATTTATTTTTTCAATTAATCCCGCTGTCTGTGGGTAATAGGGTATATGAAACACCCATTTAATATTGTGTTGTTTTGCTAATTTCTGTACCATTTTTCCTTTAAAGTGAGAACCACTATTACTCTGTATTTGCAAAGGCATTTTATAACGCAGAATGATTAAATCTATGTTTTTTAGAGTACTTACCTGTGTCGCTTGTTGGCACGGAAAACCAATAAGGTATCTGGAATAAGTGGCTACTGCTGTACATATGTATTGACTACCCTTATTTGATGGTAAAGGACCAATATAATACATTTGCCATATTTGTCCTGGTAACTTTCCTTGTCCTATATGTCCCTGAACTGTATGAGGTATAGATCTTTGTTGTGTATGCCAACATACTGGGCACTGTAATATAGCAGTTTTAATTAAATCTAATGAAAGCGCAATTTCTCTTGTTTGTGCCCACCTGTAAGTGGCTTTTTTTTTCCAGATGTCCACATTTTTGATGTGCCTATTTTGCCATCCCCATTTGGTCAGAGTCATCTCGTATATTAGCTTTTGAAATTTTCATTTGTTTATCTGTAACAGAATTAAACCATTGTTCTAGGGAGTCTGCAGAACAATGTGCAGTAACATGATAAACTGTTACAGTACCCTGATTTATCATTTTCCAAATTGATTGCCATCATTTTTTTCCCAGATTTCCTTTGAGTGCATTTTCCAGTCATTTTTTTGTCATGTAGGCAGCCAGGTTACTAGTCTATTTGCCACTGACCAAGAATCAGTATAAATATGACATATTCCTGGCATTTCCTGTTTCAGTGCTTCATATACAGCATATAATTCTGCATACCAACTACTTTTACCGCTTCCTGAAGATGTTAAGATTTTTTTAGTTACTGGAATATAAGACACAGCCTTCCAGCATCTTTTGTTTTCTACATATTTTGCCGACCCATCAGTAAACCAAACGTGTTTACATTGTTCGAATGGAACCTGCACATACGGCATTCCCCATTTTACTGGGGATTTACTGAGTGGCACAGTTTTGTCGGTAACAGATAGTTGAGTTGTTGATCTATTGGTATTTAAGCTACCTTTTATGTAACATTGCTACCCCATTAATTCCAGGTTTAGCCCTATCCTGGAAATACCATTTCCATTTAATAGTACTTGCTTCTTGTGCATGACCTATTTTATGGGTTTTGGGCGAACTCATCAGCCATTGCATTATAGGTATTTCTGGTCGCAGTAGTACAGTATGCCCTATTGTCATTTGTTTGGTATCTACAAGTGCCCAGTAGCATGCTTGTAATTGCTTTTCAAAAGGCTAATATCTTTCCCGTGCATCTGGTAATTTTCTAGTCCAGAATCCTAGTGGCACCCACTTTGATCCCTGTTTTTGCCAAAGGCTCTAATTGGCATAATGATCCAGCACAGACACATGTAATTCTACTTCCCCATCCTGCAGGGGCCATAAATCTAGTGCCTTTTCAATAGCCTGCTTTGCTTGTTCAAAAGATTTCTGCTGATCATCCCCCCATATAAACTCATATTTTATTCTAGTCACTTTGTATAACGGGAAGAGTATTTGACTCAAATGAAAAATATGCTGTCTCCAGAATCCAAACAGTCCTGTAAAACGCTGTTCCTCTGTTTTGTCTTGAGGGGTTGGAAATTTTAAAATCTTTTGTTTTGCCTTTGGCAGAATTTTTCTATGTCCTTGATGCCACTGGATTCCCAAAAATTTGACTCTTTGGACTGGTCCCTGTATTTTATTAGGGTTTATTTTCTAGCCCCTTGTCTTCATATGATCAATTACTATCTGTAAATACTCAGTCACATCTTGCTCAGAATTTCCTTGAATAAGAATGTCATCAATGTAATGTGAAATGTGCATATTCTGGGGTAATTTTATCTCATCTAAATGTTCCGCTACTATCTTGTGGTAAATGGTGGGACTATGTAGGTATTTCTGTGGTAATCGGGTAAATGTATATTGTTGTCCCTGCAAATAAAAGCAAACTGATCATAATTTTGTTCTGCAGTTGGTATGATAAAGAAAGCATTTGCTAAATCCATTACTGCATACCGAGTGCCCTGGCATTTCTGTACATTTTTTATTAATGTTATTGTATCTGGGACTGCAGCTGTTAATGGTGGAGTGAACTTATTTAATTCTTGATAATCTACTGTCATTTGCCAAGATTCGTCTGACTTTTTAACAGGCCAAATTGGATTATTCCATGCTGTCATGGTAGTTTTTAAGATGCCTGCATTTAATAAGTCCTGAATTGTCTCACCTATTTCCTTAAGTCCCCCAGAGATTCAATATTATTTCAAACTGATTACTTTTGTTGCTGGAGGTAATTCCACAGGTGGCATTCTGACTTTTCCTACTGTAACTGCTTTAACCAAAAAATGTCTTAATGCCAAATTGATACTGTCCGTCCAACAATTTCAACGTCAGGCCTTTTAAGATGTCAGTTTCTATTATATATTTAGCATCAGGCACTATTAAAACAGAATACCTTTTCTTGGTAATTGACCTATTTTTATTTCTAACATTGTCTGAACTGCCTTGATTTGTTTTCCACCAAGTCCAGTGATAGTGACTTGTTGTCTCTTAAATAAACTCGGATTTCCATAAATCAGTAAGGCCTCTGCTCCAGTATTAATTAGAGCTCGGACCATTGTTAATTTTTATTTTTTTAAAATATTGTCAAAGATACACATGGTCGAGCATCTTGCCGTGCCCATCCACTCACTGGAGCTTGTCCAATTTTCTAATCAAAATGTAAACTTGACAAATCAGGGTATGTCACAGGTGGAGCACAAGGAACTGCTGGATTCTCTTCCTTATTCTCAACTTTACCTTCGGTCACATACTCATCCTGTTTTTTACATTCCAAGCCCGTCTCCTCTTTTTACTTAAACCTCACTTTTTATGCATCTCCCATATTGTTGGAGTATCTATCCCATCAATCTTATCTTTTGATACTCCATCTTTCAACAAGGCAGTGAACATATCTTTTCGGGACAATCTAGCTTCTATTTGTCTGTCACCTTTATTTTCTCATCTATCACTATTTGACTTGCTTTGGTCCCCATTTTCCTAGCTCTCCCAACTGCCTCAGTGCCTCAGTCCCTCAATAACCTAACCAATAACCTGTAAGTATGTCAGTATTGCTGTTTTATAGACCAGGGGTGCTAACTTAATAATCCTGTTCCTAACTGAAACTGTCAAAGCATTTTGTAATAATGTATCTATCAGCGGCCCCTACCAGTAAAGCAATATTCATTGTTTTTTCTTTATTTTTTGAATAACATTTCATAAGGTGCACCATGGCTTATCATTAGAAGGCCAGTCCGTTTCTGTAGGCTATTTTTCAGCGCAGCAATCTGCTATAATCTTAAAAAGATTTCTCATTTCCTCATTGTTATCATTTTGAAATGCATCCTGCACTAATGGATCATTATTTAATATGCCAAACTTTTTTTATCTGCTTTTTCTGTCTCTACTCCCGAAGCCCCAACCTCATAAAGTCTCACTAACCATGCTATTAATGATTCTCCAGACTTTTGTCTAAAGCTTTCAGTCAAATCACTCATTTTCTGTTGCATAAAGTCTTTGTAATGAAGTTCTTTCTGCCCTCCTTGGAGCCCTTGTGTTCCAAAAATCATCTGCTGCCTTCACCTAAGAATTGGTTTTACCTTTACTAACCCCCTTTTTATCCTGATCTTCTTCTTCTCCGGAGGAATTATTATGTTCATTATCAGAGTCTGACTGGGACGTGGGGCCGGAAGAATATCAAATATCTCCGTCCCAATGGTCTGGGTCCCAATCGAAAACTGTTTTTGCTATTAACATTTGTACTTTCTTTTTATTAACTTTGCCTCTTCGTTTACGGATATTTATATTTTGCTACACGTACAGCAGCTTTTTCTGCTACATGCTGATACATGTCTGTTTTATCTGCAAGTAATTTGGTCTGACATTGTAAAATTATATTTTGTTTTTTTAACTCCACTATTCGTTTTTCTCATTTTTCTATTTGTTCACATTTACATATTTTATCTACATGTAATTTTCGATATGCATTTAAAAGGATCCAGCCCCTTCTGCATATGGCACTCAGTTCCTTCCCTTTTTCCTACTAAAACCTTTTGTAAGCATGCTTGTACCGAACCTGGTTCGACATCTTTTAAACAAACATCCCAATTTTCACTTAATCCTGTACCACTTGACCATTCCAAAGCTAATACATTATATGGGTCCTGGTCCAATCCTGGAATTTCTACTTCAATAGCTGCTATTTACTTTTTACTTTTCTTTTTAAGCATTTTAAATCCTGTCCGTGATGCCAAAATAATGTATTGCCTAATGAGCAGGATTCGAAATAATAGACTATACACTAAAGAGATTGTCTATCAACAAACTTTATTTCTACCACTAAACAGAAAACCAAATAAACTCTATGTAATTGAACAGAAAATCACACTAAAACAGAAAACTAAGTGAATTCTGTTTAACTAAAATAGGAAATCAAACAGAATTAGACAATACATTTAAAGAACTGTATACATCACTGATAAAGAGAAAGCTTCATCCTGTCTTCAGTCTTGACTGGGAAGCCCCATTGCAGTCAGACAGGAGTCTTTATCAGGAAAACGGTCATGGGCAGTGCATCCACTCTACAGGTGAGGCTTCTACCCGAGTGCAGGGAGCCCCAGGTTGTTTACCACAAGTCATAAGAATCAGTACTTTTCCAGTGTTGGCTGGATCTTACTAGAGCATTTTGTAGTGTTGGGCATCCATCCCAGAAGGAACAGCAAATCCCTGCCAAATACAATGATTTTGCAATTTTCAAATGCTACACTGGAACATTCCAATGACTTTGCAAGTTTTAGTACTTTACTGGAATATTCCAGCACACATACACATACAGGACATATTTTGTAAGCAGTTGTAGTGACTTTGCTGAAATCACTAGAATGTTCCGGAACATAACATCATCTCTTATGACTGCTGAAACTACGAGGATGTTCTGGAACATAGCATCACTTCATGCGTCAAAAGAGAATAAAGAGAATGTCGAGGTATAGTGAGGCTACATTCAAATAATCGCACTCACTCAATGTACCCCTCTTTTGTATCACATGTGTATCACGTGTGTGCATGTGCTTGTGCAGGGCATGAGTGAGTGGGTGTTTGATTTCATTCAAGAGTGTGTGGAGGGGGTAGGGAATGATGATGACTGAATGTGTGTGTGTGTGTGTGTGTGTGTGTGTGTGTGTGTGTGTGTGTGTGTGTGTGTGTGTGTGTGTGTGTGTGTGTGTGTGTGAATGTCTGCATGTTTGTGAAAGAATGAATGAGGGGGTGAATGAGCTAACATGATGTATGGGCCACTAGCAGTAATTACAGGTGAAAAGTGCTTTTAAACACTGGTGGAAATTACAGGCAATTTAGAGACATGAAAAATAGCTGATAATGAAGTTTTCTTCATTGTGTCTAAGATCTCTGGGCTATTTCTTCTGCAGTAGGCAGTTTACTTGTCCATAGCCCCTGTCTCTGAATCTCAGCTACAGTTTTTATGAAACACCTTAAGAAGCCAGTTTTGAAGAAATGTGACAACATAGTTTTCTCAGCCCCCCCCCCAACACACACACAAAAATTCATAAATTAGAGCACATAACTCTGTTTTCAGTAGCACTCATCTTCTGCAGTAATAGGCTTATAGGTGCATATAAGGCTAACTGCCTTGAAGGGCCATTTTAAGCCTCGTCAATAACCTGAGGTCAGAATCAAACCCTGTGCCTTGTGTCCATAAGGTGAAAACCAAAACCCACCCTCCTAAACTGTTTCTGCCCAGTTTTGGACCAGGGAACTTTCGAGTGTTAGTTGAATGTGATAACCACTACGCAGAAAAATGACTGCAACTGTTTGCTCAAAAAGTTGTTCTTTATCTCTAAGCATTGCAATCACCAACAAAGATCAGTAACCATTCTTCCTCTTGTTTAAAGTTGGTTTCAGGTTCTGCCAGATTACTGTTCATGATGCCACTAACATGACATTTCTTTGAGCTCCAGTAACACTCACAAAATGTTAGCATTGCTCAGTTCTGCCTACTTGTACTGCTCAACCAACAAGACATTTACTCAAACTATGTATCTAGAGTTTACACTCTGACTAGACTCAGTGCTTGTGGCCCATTGCAAATGCGGGCATTTATTGACAACTTTAACAGACTGGTTGTTACTGGAAATATTTGCTTGTTTCTGGACATTTAGCTATGTTTTGCCCACCAACATTGCCTTACCTGAATACCAAAGATTAGTTTTCTTGTACCAGACAAATGCTGGATTGGAGAGGGAACCACACCATCCTGCCCACTCAAACTGTGTTTAAATAGAAGTTACCCTTCTGTTGTAGGTTTTAGTCAATTCTGTCTTTGTTTCAAACTTTTAGGTGGTTTAGTTGTATTGTTTCAGTAGTATAGTGAGAGTTATGTAAAAATGTTTAGATGTGTAGTTTAGCTGTGCATTTCAAATGAATGTTATTTAATAAGTTTTTTCTTGTTCTCAGTCTGATTTCAAGGTAATACCATCTTCTGATTGGCTAATTGCAGTTTGTGTTTTATTTTAATTTTTACTGTTTTAAGTTTATTTAATCAACCTCATTTTAATTTCTGCAGGTTTTATTGTTTGTTTTTACCCTATGTTAGGTGTGAATTTCAGTTAATATGAATGAAGCTGTTAACACCCCAGGAAGGGCAATATTAACAGAATAACACATTCACTGGACGGCCTTATTGCACTTAAAGAATGGAGTATATATTAAATTGCTTTGTATTTGTATTTTTTAATACTGTATGCATTTTTTTAATTATTTTTATTGTAAAAACATTCCTCTGCCTAATGTTTCAAACTTGCTGTGGTATACGTAACTGTTTTTGGAGTAAGTGTTTTGCATCCAAAATATTAGTTAAAGTATAAGTAAATATAAGTATTTACTGTCTGCACTCAACACGTGCACACACACACATACACACACACACAAACACACACACATACACACACACACACACATATTTAGAAGCAGTGTGCATTTAAAACACACATGATTAAACACACTTAATAATGCCAGCAGTTAAAAGTTTCATATCTGCATAACTCTCAAATGTCCAGATATTCATTTAATATTCAGATTTTTACTTCAATTTTTGGTTTGTTCCTGATAGCATTTTTGTCTTGTTGGCAAATCATTGTGAGTTGAAGTCACTAAATAATGGCTTACATCTGAGTTTCAGACTTCATCTCCTTCAGAAAATGCTAAAACAAATCCTGTTATTCTAGCAACTTTCCAATTTTATGAGACATATTTTAAAATCTGCCCCAATTTTTGTGCCTTTGTATCACCATTATTTTAGACTTTGTCCAGATTTATTGAGCTAAGAGGAAGAGAAGTGTGGAACTGCAGCCTCCACTTGATCTCAATGTCTCTCTTTCTCTCTCACTTTGACTTCTGCTTTCATGGTTGCAAGCATGCATACATCCACACATGCAGGCAGAAACATAAACAGATACTTTTTCTGTTCTTTCTTAGCATTATGCGCTTATTATAATTTTATACTTACTAAACAGTAAAAGCTCTGTGTAGCGAGTTTAAAATAATGGCAGTCATTTGCTTTCTTACACCCCCAACCTCCACAGCAGCTTAATATGGTGCCATGAAGTGGTGGACTCCTTTTTCATTTGGCATTACCTCCAGATTAACACCCAGCTGGAGAACATTTTCTCTACTATATCTATCTATATCTATCTAGCTATCTATCCATATATATTTGTATATACATACCCACGCGCGCGCGCGCACACACACACACACACACATATATATATATATATATATATATATATATATATATATATATATATATATATATATGTCTGCGTGTGTGTGTGTGTGTGTATGTGTGCCACCTCCAGTGCAATGCATTTACAGCAAAATACAAAATATCACTATAATCAGTTATGGCCCCTGTGCCACCTTACTCATATGTGCTAAACCTAACCCTACCACTGCCTCTAACCCCAGCTTTGTACATTAGGTCACTAAACACCATTTCTCCTAACAGTGCTATACAACACGACTCATAGACACACACACACACACACACACACACACACACACACACACACACACACACACACAAGCATAACACTAAAGCTATCCCTTTCCATAGACCTTACTGTGACCCTAACCTGCAACTACACACACGCAGACACACTACTCAGTCCCAAAGCTGAAACAAGTGTTTCAGCACTGCATCTTGATGTACTGTGATCTTGCAGTCACCAGATTTGACTGTCAGCAAATGCAATGTATGACTAATTACACAGTGACCCTACATATGGATATATTATTAATAATCGTAGTTGAGATTGGTCAAAGCAAAATACATTCAACCTGCTTCAACAAATATACAATTCATGATGGAGAGACAAATTCCTCACTCAGTGCTACTGCTTCTCTGAAACAGACTTCTAGTCCAGACCAAGCAATATGGCACACTATCTTCCTTTAAAAAGGAGTTAGACAAGTGGATGTGTATTCACAAATTCACTTCCGGCATAACTGACTTATCGTTCTACGAAAAACTGAAGTAGGGTCTAAGGGTGGGCACTGGCATGGGTAAATGGTCACATCCCCCAGTTGCTTTGTATTTTCTAATATTCTGTGAGAGCAGTTGTCCAGTTACATGTATTAATACTGTCTTCTCATTCTTAAATAGCATGGGTTCTAGGCTGGCTGGAGTACAGTGACATCACTACGGCCACTTACAGATTTGATCATTCTCAGCATGAAAGAACGTTTTTAGGAGCTCTCTTCATTGACATTACTAAAGCTTCTGATCTTATTGACCACCTCCTCCTCCCTTCAAGAAATTGGAGTTAGCTCTAACACTGTCACCTGGTTCCAGGATGTTTTACAGTATTTCAGTATCAAAATCATCTAATCCCTATCAACTTCAGCACACATTAAGACTTCATACATACTCCACTATTGTTTTCATTCTGTGTTAAACTACCCTCCAACCTGCCTTAATCTTCTTATCAGTTTTTTTTGCTGATGATATGGCTAGCCTTCAGTCTAATCCCTCACAATCATCTATTAAAACCCAACTTGAAGTCAGACCTCCACTACCTTAATTGTTGGCTAAACAACTGTAAGCTACTCATAAACCTCTCCAAAACAAAAAAATCTAATATTTGGAACTTCAGAAAAGATAAAAAAAACAACCCTCAGAGATCTCAGCATCACCTTTCTCAATGATACCCGAATAGAAACAGCCATATCCTCCAAATATGACTGGAGCAGTCACTTAACTTCCATAACCATATTGAAAACAACAGGAAAAAGATCAAGTCTGTTTTATTCTTGTCCTGGAAAATCTCTCTGTTCGTTTTTCTCCTGAACAGTTAGGGCTGCAGTAGGCAAGGAGTTGCCTTGCTCAACTTGAATACAGGCACCTCATCATAGCCACAGCCTCTAAAATAAACATATACACTCTACAGAATGCAAAGTCTGCTGATTCATTTCCAACTTCTCCAATCAGGGATACCATTGCACCATCCTCTGTGAAGCCAGGTCCCACTTACTTACAGAGTTGAACTACTCTTAGGGTCTCTTCTTTTCAAACTATTTCATCCACATCCTTCCTGCTTCTTACTGTCAAAACTCCACAATAAAAACCATCCCTGCATCCTATGTAACTTCTCCCAACTGACTCCCTCACTCGAGACCTCCCAAAACAAGCTGCACTGTACCGGCCACTATTTCTCCATTATTGCATACAAACTCTAGCACTGCCTCACCTAAAAGAAATCTTCACTTTTCACAGTTTCAGAACACAGCTCAAAAACACACCTCCATCAAAAATCTGATTGCAAGTGCTTTTCCATTGGACACAACACTTAACTCCCCCTTCACCTACATCACTTCTAATTAGTCTGTTATCCGCTACTTAACCTCCCATATTTGATGCTGGGTGGGCAGATTGGTGTGATGAGGGAGATGATTTTTCTAAGCTATGATACAAAATTGGAATTGCCTAGACATGATAAGGCCTTGCTGTATCTAATAATGGTGGCTGCCAAAAAATCAATTACTACAAAATGGAAATCAAAATCTAAACCAACTGTACTAGAAGTAGTGAATATAGTAACAGAGATAAAACAGCTGGAACTGAGATCTTTAGAAAAGGGAAGGAGCAAACTACATAGGAAAAATGGGAATTGTGGGAAAAATACATACAAAGGAGGAATGAGGTTTAAAAGGCATCAGGACTTTAATGAGCCATGCAGTGTTTGAGTTAAAAAGATTGGTTTGATTATAAGTGATGTATAACGTTTCAACTGGGAGTGTCAGTATGGTCTGTGATGTAAAATGCTTGAAACTAGGATTGTGTCGGTATGGTTTGTTTTTGTATATATAAATATATGATTGCCTATGTAGTAAGTGCCAATTTAATAAAGATGTGTCTTGTTTAAAAAAAGGCAGGCATTCAATAATTTATGTAATATTGTTTAGGTTATGTGATATATAGCAATATATGTGAAGTATAATGTTTGTCATATTAATATAGTTTGATTACTTTTATATTAATGCAAATTTGCCTATGTCACAAGTGATAATTCAATAAAGGTGTTTGAAAAAAAAATAATACACATTTTTCCTCTGATAATAATATTTGCTCATTATTTTATTTGTTTGCGGGACTCTATATCTTTTGTGATTACTACTTGTTTATGAATTAGTTATGTTTTATGTTTTTGTGAATTTCTTCACCTGGGTTATGCCTTCAAATGGACTATTATGATCCATGCACTACCCCAGTAAGCAAATTAATTAAAAATAGAATAAAGAAAACATGATGAGTCTATGATAACTTCCATCTGTACTCACATACACCAAACAGCAAAAAGATTATAAAACAATTATCAGAAATGTAAACAAAGCCATGTGGTTGCCTCCTGTCCCTGTTTTCACAGGATAGTCCCTATTTGGACAGCTATGGCTTGTAAAAATGAAAAATACCAAGTGTTATGACATGATAGGACAAAAATATCTCCATGTTCCTTTTTTTTGTAATAGATGCACGAGGCAATTATTTTGTACCTGAAACACCTTAACATGATACAAAACAACTCAAATTCTACAAGAGTGAGCTTTGATTTTGACAGCAAAGTGAAGTTTGGTCCTTTGCATTGATTTTGGGTATGGTTTGTCGTGCAAAAAATATAACATTTCCATTTGGGATTTGAGAAAGTGGCAACTGCAAGTATAACTTCGGAGTACTCTTCAACCTAAGCATGTTCACAAAAAACACAAAATATCACAAAATATTTCACTCTATAACCGAGCCACGACATTAATCTGCACCCTTTGTCTCATATCACTACCGCTAGTAAAAGAAAACCTCATCAAAAAACATTTTAGTATACTTTTTACCTCAGGGGCTTTGTCCCTCACATCCCAATCTGGGGGGGTTCTGCCCCTGTACCCCTCTGTACCTGTAGAAATTATAAATACTAACTCCATGATTGCACCACTGCAAAGAAAGTGAAATACACTGAATTATACTGACCTTCTACACTTCAGCTATAGCATAACTGGATGTAATTCTCCACGGGGCATTTTCACAGCAAAATCGAGATATGATAAAACATGTGACCATACATAGATAGATAGATTGGTATACATATAGGTAGAAAGAGAAAAAGATATGAATACACACACACACACACACACACACACACACACACACACACACACACACACACACACACACTGGCGTCTGTGTGTGTGTGTGTGTGTGTGTGTGTGTGTGTGTGTGTGTGTGTGTGTGTGTGTGTGTGTGTGTATAGGCAGATAGATACAGACACATAGGCATACAAGCACACAATATATGCACATACAGGACAATTAAACAGACAGATATAGATATGGAGATTACTGTATAGATATATAGGTGTGTGTGTGTGTGTGTGTGTGTTGGGTTGATTGATATCTGTTTAATTGAACACATTTGTCTCTTTCCACATGGATTGTACAATCTCAGAGTAAGTATATATAATTAGCAGGGATGTGGGAGGATGTTGTTTATCAGGTTTTTTTTTTTTTTTTTTTTTTGAAGTAATATTTTCATCCTCTGAAAAGCAACTTCAGCAAATACATATTAGGAAGTCAGTGTTTCCATTTTCGATGTAGAGTGGTTTGCCTTGAGGATGTCAACATTTGTGTTAGTCGACTGTCTGAATGTAAATCGTTTACCATGCTATCCCTAACTCATTTCCTGAATTATACACTCCTTATTCTTATTGTTCTTCGAGACTGCGGTGGTGGTGCTGCGGTAGCGTTGTCGCCTCACAGGTAGACATTGCCCGTTCGATTCTCAGTTAGAGCATCTTCTGTGTAGCGACATGCGTGAATGGGCATTCCTTTGTTGAAGGTTGTGCGTTAGGCCCGGCAAGCCAGTATGCAAAAATCTACTGCCAATCATTAGTGGACCGGAGTTCCGCTGTGGCAACCCCTAACCGGGAAAAGCCGAAAGACACAAACATTCTTATTGTTCTTCTAACACTGACTTGCAAGCAGTTTTTTTCCCAGCATGCTTGTACGTATCTATAATCTATAAGCAAACACCAAAATACGCTGAAGCACACCCGTTTAATAGCAAAGCTTTCAGGTACAAACCCTTTATCAATACTCATACAGGTTACAAATAAAAGCAAATATTTAAATAGAAGCCAACAAAGCACATGACCAGCAGCCAAAGATCATGTGATGAAAATTTGTGTTTAAAAAAATATATGTACATAGACTTTAAAATACAATTATTTCAGTACTGAATGTTGTAATTTCACTAATATAGGCTTTAGTGTGACAGCAACATTCAAACCAGGCATCTTGCCAGCTGAAATTCTTAAAATCCATTCAAATTCTTTTAAATCTAATAAATTGTTAATGTCACCCCCCTCATGGATACACACACTCTATCAATAACGCGAAATCTAAACTTGTGTTGATTGCCACATAAGGATATATGCCTGTATAAGGCATTCCTATCATTCCCTCTTCGTATCTCAGACTTATGCTCAATGATATGGTCTTTTAATCTTCTCGTAGTCTTACCTACGTAAAAACATTGGCAAGACGTGCATGTAGCTAAATATATCACATTAGTTGAAATGCATGTTGCCATGAGATTAAACTTGTATATAATCCCACTTACCGGATGCTTAAAGTCTAAGCTATTTTCTTTATCTATTATATCAGGGCAGCAACTACAGTTGAGACATTTTAAAGTTCCATATGTATTAATATTATTCACTTCAGTAGAATTTTTAAAATCCTTGTAACCAAGCTTACATTTAAAATTTGCCATGTTTTTATAAGAAAAAAGTGGTCTGTCACCAATAATGGATTTAATTTCACTGGATGCCAATAAAACAACCCAATTTTTCTTTATAATGTTCCTTACAAACCTAGTCATACAACTAAAAGTAGTAACATATCTTAGGGTATCACGATTTCCATGTGCCACAATATTTTCATTCTGGTGTTCATCCATAAGAAATAAAGGTTTTAAACCTAAATGCCTATTATTTATAGTATCCATTTTAGCTGTTTCTAATACGCTGTCTGGATAACCACTATTTCTAAGTTCATTAATGGTTTCATCCAGCTGCGACATGAAGAGACTATCACTCGTGTTAAGTCTAGATATTCTATTAAATTGTGATTTAACTATACCATTAAAAACATGTGATGCATGCATGCTGGTATAGTGAACATACCTGCATGCATTTACCACTTTTTTATGTACTGTGGTATACATTATGTTGTCCTGTATCCCTATTTTAAGATCTAAGAAATTAATGAATACATCAGAAAATTCTATTTTAAACTTTAAGAAAGTAGTGGATTCATTCAAAAAGTGTACAAACTGTAACAAATCATCCACATCACCTTTCCATATGAGGAAACAATCGTCCACAAACCGTTGATAAAATAATATATTATTGACATATGGACCAGTGTCATTTATGACAAACTTCTTTTCCCATATAAAAAGTACCAAGTTTGCATACGTGTTAGCTACGGGCGTACCCATAGCAACACCAGTACTTTGCATATAAAATTGGCTATCAAATAAGAAAATATTATTATTCAAAACTAGGTTTAATAATAAACATAATGTTTCAATATCCCTTGTTACAAACGTGGAAGAGTTGTTTAAAAACTCACGAATTGATTCTATCCCAAACTCATTAGGTATAACTGTAAACAAGGACGTTATATCTAAAGTTACCAGTAGAAGCCTACTGTTCTGCACTACATCCTTGCCCATATTATTATACCATACTCTTAGTTTTCTAATAAAATCTGGTGTATCTTTCAAGATGGTATCACATTTTTCTAATAAAGGCTACAACCTTCTATGTAAATAGACTGAAATAGGTTCAGTCAACCACCCCTTCCCAGAAACAATAGGTCTCATCGGTGGTTGAGATAGTGACTTGTGAATCTTAGGTAAACCATATAATTGTGGGACAACTGGACAAGGAACAGTAAAAAAATGAAATAAGTCAAGTGTTATATCATTAGAAAGTTGTAAGTCATAAATTGTCATATTGACCATACTTATACATTTTTTTACATCAGCATGCACAATAGTTTTAAAAGCATCAGCATCATCTAACAATTTCAAAACTGCATTCTGATAATCTACCCTATTCATAATTACAATAGCCCCTCCGTTATCTGCCTGCTTGATCACAATATCTTTATTACTTTGCAGATTCATAAGGGCTGTGTATTCCTCATAACTTAAATTATATGTATTACTAACAGCATTATTTTTATTTTCATACAAGATTCGTAAGTCCCTCTCACACAAATCATGGAAAGCAATTACTACTGGGGGGTTCACAGGTACAAAAGTACTACGCCTTTTACAAATACCAACATCATGGAAATCATTATTAAACATAAGTTTTAAGCTTAGATTCCTAACAAACTGTTTCAGCTCAATCAAAGCTCCCACAATATTGTCCTTTGAAGAAGGAATGAAGCTGAACCCTTTTTGTAACAGGGAATAATGCGCTTTGTCTAAGCACAAGTCAGTTAAATTTAAAGTACCTTGTGTAATTTCCAGTTGTTTCACAGTACAATTTTTGTCCAGCAAGCTTGGAACACACACCAAATTTATTTCATTACTTATAGTGCATGCATTTGCTGTATTAACACAATCCAAACAGTTAAATAAAGAAGAAACATGAGCATCAGTGTGCTCTACTTGCGTGACATTTTTGCTTGTTTCTGTGGGCTGTTGTATTTGCGTTTGCCCACATTTACTAACTGCTTAGTTGGTTGTCTTCCCCTCGATGTAGAACAGCCCCTCACTGTTTCAGGTTGCTCTAATACAAAACGCTTTTGAAATATACTCGCAACTGTTTTGTTAGATAATTTATTAGTCTGTTTGGTAATTCCATCTGAATGGGGAGAGGCACAAGCAACATTCACTGCAACTGAAGCACCTACTTCTCTAATGCTTGCTGAAGTGGGCGTGTCACTAGTTAAAGTCTATGTACATATATTTTTTTAAACACAAATTTTCATCACATGATCTTTGGCTGCTGGTCATGTGCTTTGTTGGCTTCTATTTAAATGTTTGATTTTATATGTAACCTGTATGAGTATTGATAAAGGGTTTGTACCTGAAAGCTTTGCTATTAAACGGGTGTGCTTCAGCGTATTTTGGTGTTTGCTTATTGCTTATTTCTATCGTTGGCAGCTGTTTGGACACGTTTCTATAATCTCCCATTTTAAAAGGTCTTGAAACTTTAATCTCTCATTTGTTAGGATTCTTGGACCACAAGAAGTCCAATCTGGCTGTCTTCGGATCAAATATGCAAGACCCTTAACTGCAAGTCCTAAAAAAAGTTCAATTAAGGAAACACAGCAAATTATGCAATTTGCTGTAATGCCGTTAAAGCTGTTTTACAGAGAGATGTAGCCCCCACTTTACTATTGACATGGCGAGAGGGCATATGTCCCCTCACCCCTGCTACTTATTTATACTTAATGATTGCTGTACCTGGGAGTAAGGGAAACTGGGAGTCCATAATCCTGGATTTAGTATATATTTTCCATATTTGTATTTACTATATCACTGTTCTGAGAATCATATTTGTGTTCCTTGAAATTTCAGCCAGAAACCAGTATAGTCTGATGATCTCTGCTTGAGCTCTAAGGCTGCAAAGGCTCTCATTTATGCAAATGGGCTTTATGGTGTGTTAGTTTTTATTTGCATCAATAACACTTGTTTTATTTCACTGTAATATTTTTTGATGCCAGTGACTTTTTACTAGTCTTCACTGTATTATTTGCTGCTGTTATGTGTTTCTAGAAGTGTGCATTGTGAATGTGACCTAAGATAGGTCTGCTGTCTTTGCACTTCTCTGTTTATATTGGTTATCTGTGTGAGTTTTTAACAAGATGCCCGGTTTTACTGCATAGCCATGTTAGAAGAAATGCAGCCTAAGGATTGGGACCTTGTTGTAGATATTCTAAAGAAATCTAATACTTGGTTGCTGTACTGCTGAGATATGTTGTTTACATTTGATTATTGCTCTATTGGCAACCAACCAGAAAAAGAGGACAACCTTCTGTGTAAGTTGACCTCAAGTACTGAGAAGTACATAACTGGTACTTTTCAATCATTGCTTCAGTTTATTTTTGTGCTGAATTTTAGTTGCATTGTTTCTTTCACTATTCATTAATAATCAGGAAAGTTAACAGTTTACGGCACAACCAGCATAACTATTTTAACAGTGCCATTTAATCTTTGCAGTTTGTTAAAACTGCTGAAAAAGTACTTGCTGCATATATTTTGAGCTATGTGCATGAGTTAAATAATGTTTACCATTACATATTTTCACTAGATACTACAAAAGTGGCGCACCATGACTCTTAAGTATTAAGGAATGCAGTGAACTTAAGTACCACTTGGCAACCAGGCTGATATTCATAGCTAACATATATGATACAACTTGTCAACTGAACTGTTTTTTATGGTGTCTTGTTAAGGAAGGTGTTGAGCTTACACATTGTAAATATGTAAGTATGCTTTCCTCTACAACTTTGCCGTCTGAGCATTGCTTTCTAGCTTTAGACTGCCGGCCTTTGAGAACTTGAAGAGTTTTCCCATTTCTGTAGACTTTCATTGTTATTATTGCTACATCATTATACAGTTGTGAATTAATATTAACCATTCTTCTAAATGACATACTACTTCACTTTAAGCTTCCAGAAGTTACTCCTTTGCTTTCAAATTTCCCTTAAATAAATGTAATGTCTGCTGTAATCTGTTAGCTTCGGCCATCTCAGGATTATTTATAAACATATTTCCTATGAACTCTAGTAAAACTTATTTCTGGGAGAGCCTTAGCATACCTTCACTTATGTGAACTGCTTTCACTTTCATAATACTTGCACAATAAAATATATTCAGAGCTATAACACAACGTATAGTAGACAGATTCACTTCTCTCAAGAGGAAGCCTGAATCATGATGAATCACGATGGTCCCAGTGAAAGATATGAGTATTAAAAGTGACTTGAGTTTTGACAAAGCGTCCTTCTCAGGGGAGTGAAAACTGTATCTTAATGTGATTTGTGTCCTTACTTACTGTGACGTACATCTGAATAGAAATTTGGAATGATTCATCTATCCAAAATATCTGAGAATTTTCCAGTATTTCTAACTTACCATGTGTGTGTGTGTGTGTGTGTGTGTGTGTGTGTGTGTTATACACATGTAGTATTTGGTTAAAATACATTTGGTCAAACTCTTATGTATGCAACAAAGTGAACCATAGTGCATTTTGTGAGAAGGGCAATCTGTGCGAATGGTGGAGTGGTTGATTTCCAAATTGATCGACAAAGGTAAGTTGCTTTGTGTTGGGGCTGGGCAAGTGTGTGTTTTAGGGTTAGAGTAAAATGATAGGGTTACTGCATGTGTGAGTGTGTGTGTGTGTGTGTGTGTGTGTGTGTGTGTGTGTGTGTCTGTCTGTGTGTCTGTGTGTGTGGGGGGTTAGGGATAGTATAAGGGTTAGTTAAAGGGATAGATTTAACATTGTGTGTGTGTGTATATGTGTATGTGTGTGCAAGCACTCTCATGCATGCTAGGTGAATGTCCTGGCTGTCTTGTCTTGTGGTAGTGTTACGGAAAGGGTCATTTTTAGGTAAGGTGCATGGTTAGGGTTAGGGTCAGGAGCAAGGTTAAGGTGAGGATTAGCATGCCTTACTAAGGTGGAGCAGGGGCAAAGTTTGGTTCACGACTCATGACTTTTTATTTCACCTATTTGTTGACTGGGTAAGCCCATTGGGAGCAGTCATCCAGTTTCATGAGAAACCCAGGAACATTGTCTGATTAAGTGACTTGCTCAGAGTCACACAGTAGGCAAATTAAGGTGAAAGGAATCAAACCCTGTACCTTGGGCACAGGATACTGCTCATTAACGTGCATGGATTGCATTCCCTAAGCCTGCTGCACAATGTATTTTAGGTATCACACAGCACGTTTAAATATTTTTCCTACCATTCTATTGATATCATCAAACATTTTTACCCACATCATCAGGTATTTTTTAGCACCCTGTCTTCATCACCATTTAAGACAGCTCTATCTTGTAAAGAAAGCAAACTAAAGAAAAATAATAACTCTGCACTCCGTGAACACATAAAATATATAGACAGTCTCTGAAAACCAGCAACCACAAAGTCAACTCCCAAGAAAAAAATATTTTTTCCATGTGCCTTGACTGAATTGAACTGCTTTCTGTTTCTAACCACATATTATTTTATCTTAGGGTTTTACTGATGGTCTTAATGCATGTATAGACCAGTTACTGTGTTTCCCACAGTATTTTGGTAAGGGAAGTGTACACATGCCCATGAAATATTAGCATTAGCCCTACTGTTCACCAGCAAGCCTTGTATGCATACTAACTGTTCAGTGAGAAGTGGGACCACTAAATTGCAAATGCTACAGGGTCTGCTTTTCTGTTGTGGCTTTGCCAGTTTGATGGGATTTGTATGCACAGCTCTCCTCTAGTTTGACATTAGCAGCTTCACTTTCAATGATTCTTTCCTTAGAGGAACATGTAAAAGTATGTGGTGCATCTATGGACTGTCCCATGCTGAAGTGCGATTGTGCCTGGTTTGATTCCCTACCCACCCACAAATTCTACCTACTATGAGTGGGAATTGGCACTTGTTTCTTCAATTTAAAATGAACCACACAGTCATCCTACAAGATTATGCCTCTTCAAGGGCTTAGTCTGCAACATCATTAAATGACATTATAACTATTGGTATCGTGTAAAGCTCACACACCTGCTAACAGCATGTATACTAAGTTATAAACCACAAAAAAAAAACCTTTACCATTGCTTTTCATTACTACTTCAGTTCTTGTCCATCTCCTAATTATCTCCTTTATGCTATTCTCCGATTAATATGGCCAGAAGAAAAAAACAGTCACATGAAAGAACACAGTAACTTGACTAAATCAAAAGACATGCTGATGATGGAGGTTTGGCGAACAGTATATTATAATAAATCATTGTGGGTTAGTGCTAAACAGCATCATAATATGATGCAAACTCTCTCTGTGTTCCCTGCTTCATAAATTCTTTCTTGTCTCATTCAAAACCTGGTTGTAGATTATTTTAAGAATAACCAGCAAGTACTGATTATGTGCATCTTAACTGTGGGCCTGTGCATTTATTTATTTTATTTATTTAACATTTGTTTACCGGGAAAGTCCACATGGACACAGGTCCTTTTTCAGTGGAGGCCTGGGGAGAGAAGCTCCATGAGTAACAGTAAATTTTAATGCACGAATTACAATAATCAATAAAGTATAAAGTGAACAAAATGTAGTATACACAAGAAAATACAAATTTGTTACATCATGACAACAATACCTATGCTTTGAACTTCTCGTACTATTCGTAAATTATGACTTATGTCAAGATCTAAGGTTAAGACAGGCCAGTAGGAATAAAAGATTAAACACATGGGAAGAAGTTGGATATAGTTGTGGTATACTGTGATGGGTACTTTTCCATTATTGGGGCAACAGCTGTAATCACCATTTGGAATGTTAGGCCGCAGTCACAAAGATCACACTGCTGCCACTGATGTGTATACAATACACAAACAATTAAAAGTCATCTTTCCTGTTCATTAATAGAACCAGCATGGCATACGTGAAAGCAGCACTGGGATATGAATGATAAGTTTGTAGCTTTGTTTCCACAAAACACAGCAGCTTCAGTTGTTTTTTTTTTTTTTTTTTCTGATGAATTGGGCTAAATAGCTTGGACTTGAGCTGTTTTGTTTGTATAGTAACTGGTGCACATTTGTATGGTTAATGTAGACATTATGTGACAATGCAGAGGAAGAATTGATAACTTTAAAATTGTCTGCTTTAATAAGAGCAGAAGTCATCCAACAAGCAGCAGGTGGTGTTTTTGTCAGATTTTACATGCAGTGCGCACCTTGAAATTTTCTTTGGGATCTCTTCAGTACAAAAGGTGAATGGGAGGGGCCGACCTTGCATAGCCTTGTATCTGACTTCCTGTTGGTGCAGATGTGAAATCTTGACCCGCCTGGCGTTTTCTGTCATTTATTTTTAGAATTGTTGAACAGAAACTGAAGAGCTTTGGACTACGCAGGGAGGGTTTTTTTTCACTGAAACTGTTGCCATTCAGTGATTTGCGGTAATACCTGGCTGTGGTGTTCTACAGCTAACTGTGAAATTAATAAACACCCTGAACTATAAACGAATGTGTTAAATGGGCATTTTTTTATTTTGTAATTTTATTTTTTTGAGATTTAAGAGAAAGATCCGAGTTACACTCTGATGAAATCCATTGTACCTACATTTGAAAAATTGACTGACTAATCGTGATTTCCGTTCTTTCTAAAAAAAAAAAATTAAAAGCTTTTACCAGCATTAAACAAGTAAAATCAGATCCAGCAGAGATGTCACAGTAGTTACTTCTTTATGTATATTTTGCCTGTTGCCCCGTTAATGGAAAAGTACCCTGTGATGTATCAGAGCACTCGCAAGGGGTTAGTGCAGGAACATTGTCATTTATTTTTTAGATAAGCTTTAAGTGATGGCTTTAAGTAGTTAGTGGACGAGATCGAGGGAATGGAGTAGGGAAGGGAGTTCCATATATAAGATATATAGCTGGAAAATAAAGATTCTCCTGCAGTGTTTTTGGCCTTGGAGACGGTGAGTAAATTCTTATTGTTACAGCGAAGTGGTCTTCTGGAACTGTAAGGAACGATGAGATTTTGTAGTGCATGGATTGTAGTTGGTTGTGTTACGATTTTGTGAATTAGAGAGAGAGTTGGTTGTAAAGAATAATGTTGGGAAGTTCAAGCCAGTCTAGTATCCTTAAAGCTGTACAATGATGTGTTCTATATGGGCAGTCAGATGCAAACTTAGCAATTTTATTGTAACATGCCTCTAGCTTAGATAGGTCAGTTTTCCTAAGATTAGTTAAAATTGGAGAGGCATATAGTAGAGTGGAGAGCATATGGGTTTGTGCTAATGTAATTTTGGCCATTTTGGTCAGGAAACTTTTGTGCCTATATAGACTTCCAAGTTTCATATGGACTTCTTATTGTTAGGGAGACATGTAAGTCAAATTTTAGGTTATTGTCTATTTCCACTCCAAGAAGCTTTGTATGGGTTGTCGGGGAGATGACAGTGTTGTCTTTGGCTATTATGTTAAATGTTAGGCATGAGCTAGATGTCTTGTTAGGTTGTACAAGTAATAATTTAGTTTTGTTTAAGTTTAGGATTAGATTGGCATTGACTAACTATGTTTCAACAGAAGTGAAAGATTCCTGTGTTTGAGGATGAAGAGTTGATAGAGAAGTGGCAGCACAGATAAGTGTTGAATCATCTGCATACTGTATTATAGAACCATGTGGTGTAGCTGTATGTAGATTATTAGTAAAAAGGGAGAAAAGGAGAGGGCCTGTGATAGATCCTTGGGAGACACCAATGGATAAAGGAAGGTGTGGAGATAGGTCACCTTGCCATAGAACAGATTGTTGATGGCCAGATAAATAGTTATTAAACCAAATTGTGGCAGATGGTGAGAAGGATAGTTCAGTTAGTACATCTATTAGTTTGGAATGGGAAAGAATATCAAAAGCTTTTGATAGGTCTAGAAAGATGCAGATACAAAGCTGTTGTTATTCCTGTGATGGTTTACAGTATTAGTGAAGGATAAGAGAGCAGTAGTGGTACTATGCGATGGGCGAAACCCATGCTAAGTTTTTGAGAGAAGGTTATTTTTTAGTAAGACTTTCATGACCTGGAGATGAATAAACCTTTCGAGTAGTTTAGAAGGAGGTGAAAGAATAGCAATTGGATTATACTTTGTCAGTTCTGAGGAAGGCCCCCCCCCCCCTTATGAAGTGTGATTACATGGGAGATTTTCCACAGTTAAGGAACTTTGTTTTTGAGAATGGATCTGTTTATAAGGATTGATACTGGAAACAAACCTCTCAACCTGGAATCATCAAAAATCTGGACAAGGCCCATGAAAAATAGGTACAAATCTGTATGCTTATTAACATACCATTTGCATACATAATTACATAACCCCGTCCACTCCAATGGAATTCTGGGATAACAACTTTCAAATGCAAACTAAAGAACAGGCAACCAAAATATGGCACCAGAGTCCCCCTGCAGCCATCCAATGTCCTATTACCTGGCTGTTCACTCCATTTACCATAGACACTAATGTGTGCATACTGCTTTACTTCTACAATAGTTATTTGGATTTTATTTTTGCATTTTATGGCACAAACATGAATAGGTATCTGCTAAACAAACAATACTGTCTCACAATGAAAATAGAATTGGTATTAAAACTTCTCTGCCTTTGAAACTCACATTCATTGAAACAGCATTGAAACCCACACTACATCCAAAGTAAATGCATCTGCCCAGTGGTGGATAAAGATTACCTTTGGGCTGTTTTCAAATCATAGGCCCCTTGCACACAAAACAAGAAATATACATGCATTCTTTGATACATCTTCCTGACTTTATTAAATTATATTCCTTGTATAATACAGCACACTTGTTAGACTTAAGTTAGAGTGCAGTTTATAGTTTGAACATTTTTCCAGTAGGCAATGAATCAAAATGTATGAACCAATAATGACAAAACTGCCCAATTCAAAACATTTCCATCATAAAAGTCTACTTACACACACACACACACACACACACACACACACACACACACACACACACACACACACACACACACACACACAATCACATTTTAAATGTATTGTTTTAACATTTTTTTCCAGTAGGCAATGAAACAAAATCATGAACCAATAATGACGGAAACTGCCCAATTAAGAACATTTCCATCATAAAAGTGTAAATATATAAATAGAATGACAGTAGTATAATCCATAGGCAGCTTGCACAGCTTCTTGCACTTATTTTCAATTTCAGTTTGTTTGGTTTTTTTTGGGGGGGTGGCAAAAGGGCAAACATTTGAGACACATTTTAATCATTGCTTGTATAATTTTGGAAAGTTGCTAGAATAAAACAGGTTACCACCATGCATTATATTGGCTTGAACCCAGGACCCTGTGCACTACAGTCAGAACATACCCCTGTGCCAAATCATCAGCTTCTTGAAAGTCAGTTAGACTGAAACTTAAATGGCTATAATTTAGTGAATTCAGTTCTCAATTCTCACCATAGCTCTCAACCTCTTAGCACAAAAAACCTTGACAAAGCCAATAATGGGGGAAATACAGCCGTAAAATTGGGACAAATTTCAAATACATAACTGATCTTATAAACTTAGAAAATTGCTAGAATGGTTTTGTGTTACCATTTATTTTCTGAAGAATATGTAGTCTGAAATTCAAATGCCTATCAATATTTAGTGAATTCAATCAATCACTCAACAAAAATCCTTAAAACCACAGATTTAATGAGGAACAGAACAAAAATATGAGGAATGAGTTCACACGTGGTGATGGCTAGGGACTTTAAGCTCTTTTTACCTTGTACCCTAGGTAAGGGGTTTAAGCCTTTCTAGCCACCACCTCCACACACACACACACACACACACACACACACACACACACACACACACACACACCCCACCAGCTGTATTCAATGGGGACACCCCCCCCACACACACACACACACAGACACACTTTCAGAGCAGTGACATAAGCAAGAAACATGGCAAGCTAACAACACTTGAGCAAATAAAAGACACAAATATAGCTCGTGTAAGTCAAGGTGAACTACACAAAAAAGGAGCTGAAGAAACTAAATGAAAAAAAAATGAATAACAGTACTACAGGATTCTGTACATCTGTCTAATATCTAGATTAATCACCTCAGCAACACATAACCCCCATAGGTAAAAGTCAGTAGTATTTTATAATTTATTAAGAATCAAATGCAGAAACTGTATGCAATCAAAATATATAAATGCACACACACACACACACACACACACACACACACACACACACACACACACACACACACACACACACACACACACACACACAAACACACACACACACACACACACAAACACACACATGCGCACACACACACTATTTTATTATAGATGCCCTTTATGAGCTACACTTAAAAGCCTGTCATGACCACCAGCAAAAAATTACCTCATTACAATTACACAGTTTAACACTAGTTATAGTTAACAAGGAATAGAAGTATTGCTGTCTTAAACAGAAAAGGTTGGAATCTGCTTAAAAATCAGTAGATTCTATCCAGAAAAGAAGACATAACAAACAGGCTACTGTGACAGGATCATGTTAAGTTCATAACACTGAAGAGGGACAATCAGTTCCAAAGTAGTTTAACAAAACAGCTTCAGTTTTTCCGTAAATGCTTTTAGTGAGCTGCAGATATTAACAGAGAATAGGATTACATGCCGAATGCTTACAGACACTATTCACGAATGCATGCTTGTATTTTCTCATGTAAAAAGACTTACAAATAAAGCTGCCTTTCAATGTCATACGCACTATTAATCGTCCAAACATTTTGTGAAAACACTCTACATGGATAAATTCAGAATAAAGGAAGTGGGTGTCATGCATTTATGCAGACTGTAAATTAAGGGAAGTTCTTCTGAGAGGTAGCTGTTGCACTAGTACCTTAAAGCAAAACTATGTTGTCAACTCCATTCTGCCCGGATAGCACCTTGAAACTCTGCAGTAAGTTGTATCCAGCATTCCAGCTTAAAGCCATAACAGTACCTTGCAGTTGTATCCAGCTTAAATCCATAATGGCACCTTGAAACTCTGCAGTTGTATCTGTAATGGCACCATTGAAATGACGGCAGTCCTCCCAGTATTCAAAAAGACGTGCTGACACTCCCAGCCTCCCACGAATGTCCCTGGAGCTTAATTCCGATTCCAACAGGCTGATGGAGCTGACATCATCGTGCATGTGATGACGTCAACTCCAACAGCCCGAAAATTAAAAAGCCTAAATAATAGACAAAAAATTGTAAATGAAGCGGTGCCACTCGGGAATCATGGCACCCCATTATTGGGACCCCAAAACTCGGTAAAAAACAAGTAATTCAGGCCGGTTGGGAGGTCTGACTGGGAAGGCTGTAGATTCAACTGCAATTTAATAATCTATGGCAAGTGTAGAAGGTTTTAGTTTCTGGAGTAGTTTTTTATAGTGGCTGTAGGAACTGGGGAGAAAGAGAATGAGGCATTGCTAGTTGTAGACTTGGCTGGTTTGGTATCAGGAGTAGGAGTTTGCTGCTTGAAAAGAGCAATTATAGATTCAGTAAAAGGTTTATTAAAAATGGTAGCTGTGCTATCAGAATTGTTGTGGATGTTTGGGGTTGGTGTAGTAGATTTTCCTAGGTGAAGGACTGAGTTTATAGCAGGGCAGAGTTTTGAGGGGGTTTGGTATGTGTTTTGAATGTTATGATAGAAATTTATGTTATCCTGTTTTATTTGTTTTGGGGTTTTTTTTACCTTATTTCTAAGTTCCTAATACTGTTGTTTAGAAACTACTGTGTTAGTCTTGTGCCATAGTTCCCAGGCTTTATCTCTAGTTTTCAGAAGGGCCCTAGTGTCTCTGCTTAGCCAGGGTCCATAATTTGAGTTTACTCTGATGGTTCTAACAGGGGCATGTGCATTTAATATATCTAAAAAGGATTTATTAAAGCAGTTCACTGCGCCATCAAGGTATTTGAGTGGAGTCCAATTGCACCTTTGTAGGTCAGCTAGGAAGTTGTCAAGATTAAAGTTATGTTTTTTCTGAGTTGTTTAAACATAGCAGGTTTTGGTGGGAATATGTGTTGTCGTATAAGAAATGTGGGTAGGTGGTCACTCAGACCATCAGGAAGGCAACCTGACTGGAATGAGTGAGAGGAGTTATTTAGTAATATCCAGTCCAAGGTGGATTGTTTTTTACTAGATTTATCTATTCGGGAAGGTTCTTGAATAGTTTGTGTAAAACCATGCAAGTTTATGTGATGGATGGCATGATCTGTATCACATGCAAGCCAGACTAAATTAAAATCACCCAGTATGAATGTCTCCTGACTAAGGGTACTACTTTCCCAATGGAATAAATGTTCTATAGTTGGGGCATTATTTCCAGGTGGAATATAACAGCCAATTATATTAAGTGTTTTTCTTGAAATTATACTTTGTGTGGTATAGATGAGTTATGCCCTGTTGAGTTGTGTTGCAGTCAAAGAAAGTTAAAGTGAGATGATAGCAACTCCACCTCCTCTTTTCTTGAGCCTATCCACCCATAGTATGGAGTAACCTGGGGGTAGTATTTCATCATCTTCTGTACCTGGTTGTAGTCATGTTTCAATGATTATTACTATGTCTGGGGAGTATGTGGCTAGAGTAGCATGGAGGATATCTAATTTGTTGGCTATACTTCTAATATTAATGGTCGTTAGCAATAGGTCTGATATTTTTTTCTGTTTAGGATTGGATTTGTAGGGGTGTTGAGACTACAGTGACTAGGAGGGTTGCTGTTATCTGAGAGTGGTCCAGGGCTTGGGTGGATGTCACCACTAAGCAGTAGCCTAGAGGCAGTGTTGGTAAGTAATTTCAATCATTTGATAAGCTCATTGTTGAGTAACTGAGGGTTATAGTGACTATCTTTAGTAGGTTCATAGATTAGTACTAGGCTAACTGCCCTTGTGGGCCATTTTAAGCCATGCCAATTACCCCATGTGAGAATCGAACCCTGCACCTTGGGTATGTAAGGTAAACACCTTAACCATTATGCCAACCTCCCACCTAGATATTATTTTATGTGGAAGATATTGGAGGCTAGTAATATTGACAAGTGTAGATGGTGAGATATGTACATGGAGTAGTATGTTAAGGTGGGCTAGTGGTGTGATGAAGTCTGGGTGTCTGAAATGTGTTTTGGTGATAAGTAGTGAGGTGAAACAGTAATGTGAGTGTAGTAAGAAGTGATAGGTGAAGCACAAGCATGTTATAGGTCTAGGAGGAGGAACCAGGATAACAGGAAGTGTGTGTAATTGGATGGATAGAGTGAGGGAGTGTCAGCCTAATGAATAAGAGTAGAAACTCTGGGGGGGATATGGGGGCAGGGTAGGGGAGCAGAGTGAGCCCGAAGGGCGTACAGAGGGGCAGAGCAAGCCCCAGCAGGAGGGAGTCCAAAAAATAAATAAATAAATCAGAAGCTATGAAATGTAAGACAATACACTATGTCAGAGCTTTTAATCTTACAGAAAACAAATATTGCTATCAAGCTCTGTAAGGATGAGTAGAGCTAGGGGAATTGGGACTGAGCTGAAGTTTTGTTTTGGAATAGTTTTGATCTTAAGACTCATGAGCTAACCTGTTTGCATACAGAAGGAATACGAATCTTATACAATTAGCAGAGTATGTCGCCATCTGTTGGCCAACTTAATGCCCTCCAGCTATGCTCACTTCACAATGATAGTCACAAAGTAGAAGAAAATTGTTAAAAAATTCAATGACATTCACCTAATGATTAACTGTAAAGGAAGGCTTGTATATAAAAGTAAGTTGAGATTTCCCAGGACTGATTTGAGTTTTTGCTGAAACTTTGCTCTTCAGAACCAGAAAGGTGGGGGGGGCACGAACACCGAGGCTTGTGGATGGCCCGAGCAAACTGCAAAAAAGAAAAAAAAGAGACAGTGTCAGCAGAAAGTGAATAGTACAGTTACTAGTTTATCCTACATGTGTACAGCTACCAGCCATTTAAACCAGTTTTCAGGTAGGTCTGCACCACGTATTCATTACACTATGCATGCCTACATTGTTCCTCAGTTCACGTTACAAAGGTCCCTCATCATTATGGGGTGTATTAGTAATAAATGGGATCTGTTTGTTAACTGGATTTTCTCAGAAGTCACTCACATATGTGCCATAACAGAAACATAGTTATAGAATGACGACATAATGTCATCGGATATTAAACATTAAAGGAATTTCTGTATAACAGCACCAGCCGCAACATTTGCATTGGTGTTCTCAGATTGAGATATAATATATGGTTTCAGTTTGGGAAATTTACAAACAGTCTTTAACTTTTGAGTATCTATTAGTCACTGTAATGATAATGCAGGGTAAGCTGTCACAGCTGTTAAGTCAGACTACTTTTCTATCCAACAGTATTATTAGTTTAGGTAGCCAAAGGGATTTTGTAAAGTGGTCAGAAAATTTGTAGTCCTTTAGTATTCTATGAATGATTCATAGGCCTCCATTTCATCTGACAGCCTAGCAGCCATATCCCTTCAGTTGTTAACCTGAATCAAAGGATTTCCATGGCCCCACTTTTTACATCAGAGCCATTTCAATAAAAAACATTAAATATTTACAGCACAAAGTCAAGGGTAAACCTTCCTATAGCAGCATGGCTTGCATGCTTAATTGCTGAAACTTATGGCACCTATAGCTGCAAACCATTCAGTGTAGATTATCATTTTATCTGTTAACAAATGCATTGTCAAAAATTTTCTTAAATATTATGTCCCATGATTTTTTTTTGATAATGTAAAAAAAAACTAACTTTGAAACACAGCACATCTTTGTGCTTGTGATCGGGTATTAAAAGTATCTTTCACAGGGCTAGTCACATGAATTACTACCTTTTTACATAAGCTTTTGTGGAGTCAGGCAGGATGTTTATTTATGGCTTTCCACTTACCTGTCAAGCTTTTCCATTAAAATAGTTAGGGAGCTACTTTGCTTAAAGTGAATGGATAGTCTATTCCACAGATGAATAGTTCTTTTTGGTTGGTATGTATCCTGCCAGCATATTCTTAGTTATATTGCAGTGAAGGTTCAGGTCATTTGCATGTGTGTTACTGATATTACATGTTTTATTATCTTGTAGATCGCTTGGGATAGGGCCTTTTGAGGCTTTATAGGTTAGGCAGAGTCACTTTATAGGAGTCTGTATAAGATGGAAAAGAGAAAGAAACATTTAAGAAGTTCAACATAGGTAAGGGAACTTGAGCCTTGGATTTTCTTGATGAGGAAATGTCAGGTTCTTTCCATTTGGGTCATGTGTCTAAACAGTTATAAACTGAAGGGGACATTATATTCTGTTATGGGCTTAGTAGGAAATAATAGAATGTGATAATAATAATATATTTTGCCCTGGAATGTAAGGCTTTGGTAATCAGTTGGGCTAGGCAGAAGGAGTTTCTGACAGGGGTGTCATTTACCTGGTAGGCGCACAGATGCTCTGAAACTTCTCAAATGTATAATCCTATCAGTGAAGTAGTGGACCAATATTCCCAGTTTGACAGATGTCAGATCAGTTTTTAAATGTCAAGGTTTGATAGTTATTTAGGCAACTGTCAAAGCAGCTTCCAAATTGTATTTAGTTTTATACACAGGTCAGGCATATTTTTATCACCCAGAAGTCGTGGATAGCAATTAATAAAGAGCTGAAAGATTTTATCTGGGAGGGAAAAACAGCAAGACTCGAGTGAGATAAGCTGATTCTTCCAGTTGAACAAGGCGGTTTTGAATTACCCGATTTGATTAGAGTTAAGGCTCCTTTACATAGCGCAAGCAGAAACCTGTAATTCAAAGTGGAAAAGGGATGATGATGATGAAACAAGGAAAGACTAGGATTTTGAATGCAGATCCTTAAGGAGAATAGCCATAATCATACAGAATATTATATTCATAAAGTAGCAGAAAGTATTCTAAGAACTAAACCAACACAGGAATGGAAAAAGGAGATTCTGCTGATAGGGATGACTGCAATTAGGGATACAGACAATAGGCAAGAGGGGGCTGGAATTTATTGGAGAAAACTGGTAAAATAACCTAGGTATTGGGAGCAAATAGTTAGAGATGGAAAGGTAATAGAATGAAAGAGGCCAAGAATTTATTTGGACTGCAGGACAGAAATCCCCTTCCCTATCAGAGTATAGGCAAAGAAAAGAAATAGGGGGATCCTAAGCAAAATACCAGCACTGGTAAGAGTTTTTAGTAGAATCTAGAACAGAAGTTGCTATTAAAAAAGAGATAGTAGGGCATATAAAATATTGCATGATAATTCTAAGAATCAATCAGAGGAGGTTAGAAAGGATTGGGAAGAGAGATATGATAAGCAATTCACAAAGAAACAGTGGGGGATATATGTATAGGTTCATAGGTTCATAGGTTGGTACTAGGCTATCGGCCCTAGGGCCTATACAAGCCTAGCCATAACAATTCCCTGGCTATTTCTTCCCACACTATTTATTTCCCTGGACCCCTGTCTAGCAGGGTGACTGACATGATCCCCGGGGTGAATTTCCTTTCTCCCATCCAATCATGGTCTCCCAAATATGCAACAATTAGAAGGTTTAGGATATTTGCTTAGAAGTATTTACATATGTATTTTTATACCCCAAGTAGACTCCAAAATATTTTCCTCAAGTAGACAGCAAATGTTGGAGGTGTGTTGGGGAAGAAAGATGTAACTGGGAACATATTTTCTGGGAGTGTAATGAGATGGCAGACTTTAAACTTTAGATTTTAGACTTTAGACTTTATTCCCTCCCACTCCCAGTGGTCCCACCTTTATTACACTCACAAACCCCTCCCATCTTTCCAGTAGCCAACCACAGTGCTAACCCAACACTACCTCCTCCATCTTCCCACTACTATCACACCTCCTCAACTAACATGTACAAGCATACCTTACCTATCCTCACTGCATACACTCTCTTTGCATATCTTACATCCTACCAAAGCTGCATCATTCCCCCACTCAACCACTACCACTGTACTACTACTCACACCACCACCCATGTCTCACCCTCACTCAGCTCCCCTCCCACCAACTCAAGAAACATACCTATGCACCCCCCCACATATTCTACCAACTATATTACTCAAACATAAAGCATCCCTACAACTTAACACAGTAACTCTCCCACCATACCTATTACCCAAAGAGCACAATCATAAAGTTTCCCTTATAAACAAACACATTCAATAAATGAGAAAACTAATAATCTCATGCATACCTAAACTAGCCCTAAGTGGAGATATCCACCCCAGCCCTGGCCCTACCATCTCCAACCCCAATCCTCATAATCAAACTAAAAACCACAACTTCTCCCATATTACAGCCAATAGAAAGCCAAGTGACTTCCTTCTACTAAGCCTAAATATTAGAAGTATATCCAACAAAGTCCATGAACTCCATGCCACCATATACTTGTACTCCCCAGATATAGGAATTGAAGAAAAGATACAATCCTTTCTCAATACAAAACAATGCATCGAACCAGCTCTTTATATATAGGTCCAAATATATCACATGACATGCAGCCATATATATATAAAGAGCTGGTTCTATGCATTACTCCCCAGATATAGTCATCCTGACAGAAACCTGGCTAAAACCTCACATTACCAGTGAGCAAATACTCCCTACAGGTTATGGCATATTAAGAGTAGACCGGCTAAACAAGAAAGGAGGCGGTGTAGCTATAATATTTAAACAGCATCTAAACATCCATATCTTAAAATCATCAGCTCCACAAATAGGCAATGAAGAAATAATATATACCAACCTCAAAATAAACCAAAACAAAACCATCAACATAATTGGATGCTACTTCCCACCTGGCCAAAACATCCCTCCACTAGAAAACCTCCTCAGCTGGTCTACCCACCATCTCCCCCAAGAAACTATAATTTTAGGTGATTTCAATATTGACTGGCAATCCTGTTCTGGCAACCATCCAACCCATCATGTAAACCTTCATGGCTTCACCCAACTAGTCAACCAGGATAAATAAAAACTCCAGCAAGCACACTACCCTGGACTGGATACTAGTCAGTAAGAGCCCCCAGTCATATATAACAGGCTGCTTATCAGATAGCCTCAGTGATCACTCCCCAACATTCCTACTCAAAAAATACCTATACCAAGCTAAACCTGTCATCTACTGTCAAAGACGTAAAAAACTAAACTTTAACCCACTCACATTTATCTCATCCCTCAAAGAATGTAAATGGCATCCCCTAAAGTACCTTAGTCTTGATGACGCAGTTGAATTTTTTAATACTACCTTCCTGAGCATCCTTAATTACCATGCCCCCATAAGACTTTCCAGAATCAAAGCACAACCCTCCCCATGGCTACAGAAAATCACTAAGTCAGAAATGAAAAACAGGGATAAAGCCTGGGAGCACTGGCGCAAAACCAAAACCCCCTCAACTAGACAGAAATTCCTGGAACTACACAATAGAGTCAAAAAGCTAATAAAACAGGGCAAATTCCAATATTACCAGTCTGCCCTAGACTCCTCCCAACACAGCCCCAAACAATTCTGGTCCTCCATAAACTCCATCCTCCACCCAGGTAAAGTCAGTACCCCTCCTCCTAATATCCCTCACTCCTCAGAAAATATTGCTACCTCATTCAACACACACTTCACACAAACCATACTATCACTAGCTAAACAACACAACCCCCTCCTCCAACCCACACCTTCAACTAGTAATCTCCCCACTGCCTTCTCTTTTTCTCCTGTACCTACCTCCAACATAAAAAAACTCTTAACTAAACTTAAGCCCACCAGATTAGCAGCAGACAACCTCCCAAGTGAATACCTACAAATCGCAGCTGATGCTCTGGCCTACCCAGTATCCATCTTGATTAACTGATCTCTGTCAGAAAGTTACATTCCCACACTGTGGAAAGTATGACATATAATTCCCCTCCACAAAGGCGGACCCTCCACAGAACTAACCAATTACTGCCCCATAGCTATTCTCTCTCCACTCTCCAAAATACTGGAGAGATGCATACACTCTCAGGTCTCAGACTACCTCCTTACTAACAACCTCCTTTCCAATACTCAGCATGGTTTCTGACCAAACCATAGCACCACCACTGCCTTACTCTCCTTTACTAACACTATCCTTCAGCATAAAAACAATGGCTATCTCTCCTCTGCTACTTTCCTAGACCTATCTAAAGCATTTGACATGGTCCCGCACAAACAACTTATCTCTGTCCTCAATAACCTATCCTTCTCACAATCAGTCACCAACTGGTTTACATGTCTGACCGCCAACAATCCATTGTATGGCAGAATGACTTATCTCCCCAACTACCTGTCTCCATAGGGGTTCCCCAAGGATCCATCCTTGGACCCCTACTCTTCTCTGTTTTCACCAATAATCTAGCCTCTGCCACCAAACATGGCACACTCATACAATACACAGATGACTCAACCATCATCTGCTCAGCCCAGTCCCTACCCAAACTGCAAAAAGTCACAAAGGAAGCCTTTTCCTCTGTTGAAACTTGGTTATCCGATGCCCAATTAATACTCAACCCAAACAAAACTAAACTACTCATCTTCCAACCCACCAAGCATACTCAAAACAACTCTCACTTTAACATCACAGCAAAAGACAACACCACTATATACCCAACTGAACACACCAAATTGCTAGGAGTGGAAATAGACAATAAACTAAAATTTGACATTCACATCTCCATGACCTTAAAAAAAGTCCACAAAAAAGTAGGAGCGCTATACAGAAATAAGCAACTTCTCACCAAAGCAGCAAAGATCTCAATAGCAAATTCCCACCTTATCTCCACCCTACTTTATGCCTCTCCAATATATACCAACCTAAGGCAATGCGATCTAAACAAGCTAGAGACTTGCTACAACAAAATCGTCAAATTTGCCACAGGGGCATCCTACCGTAGTCACCACTGTCTCTCACTTACTGAACTGGGCTAGCTTGAACTCCCTCACCTCCTTCAATGGTATCAACTCTCACTCGCCCACAAACTAGTAAACCATCCACTAAATGTCCCATCCCTCCAGAATCTACTCCAACTCTATCGCACCACCAGACAACTAAGATCCAGCAACAAAAATCACTTGCAGATCACTAAAGCCAATAACTCTGCTGGTGAAGCACTATTCTCTTGCACCATAGCCAAATTATGGAACTCCCTCCCATCCACAATTACCTCCATACCATCATGCACCCACTTCAAAACTTTACTAAAAGCGCACCTAAAAACATGCTGGCTATGCCCTTGCAACTCCCACTCTAATATCACCCACCCCATCCAAACACTACCTTTCTTTCCACTCCACTAACTACCTTGATTATAGCAAGCTCAGATGCTCATAAGCCAGTACTTATTATACAGCAGGAACTTCTTCTTGTAACATTTGTTAATGTCTGTTATGTACTTCACAGATAAAGATTCTAGTTGTCTACTGATGTACTATGTTCTTCATCTGTAAATATGTTTGTAATTAATTGCTATGTAAATTGTTAATCGCTATGTAATCCAATGTAACTACTGTCTGTTTATTTTAACTGTGGAGTTTTTCTCCCCGGGCCTCCGCTGAAAATGGACCTACGCCCAGTCGGACACTCCCGGTCAACAAATATAAATAAATAAATAAATAAATAAAGATTCCCTGCAGACTGCTCTGTCAGAAATACTGGGTGAGCAAATTGGTGTAACTAAAGAAATGGTATTTTTGGACTACGATACTGAATCGGAATTGTTTAGATATAGTAAAGCCTTGCAGAGTTTAATTATGGTGGCTGTCAAAAAAGCAGTTACTAGAAAATGGAAATGAAAGTGTAAACCAACTGTACTAGAAGTCCTGGAAATAGTAGCAGAGATAAAACAACTGGAAATGTGATCTATAGAAAAGGGCAGGAGCAAATTACATTAAAAAATGGAAATTGTGGAAGCAGTACATGCAGAGGAGGAGTGATGTTTAAAAGAAGGCAGGATTTGAATGAGCTGTGTAATGTCTGACTGACAATGACAGGAGAAATTATAAGTGATGTATAATGTTTGCAACTACAATTATGTCAGTATGGTTTGGATGTTAAAGTGAGAGTTGTTTTGAGTATGCTTCTTGCTTAAAAAAAACCACATGGTACTATTAAAGTTTTTTTTTTCTTAGAGGTCAGGCACCTTTATTATAATGTATCTTGCCTGATCCTTCCAAAACCCCATCCTTTCATTTCACTTCTTGCTGATATAATTTCTTACTATGTGTATTTGTTCTTCTGTGTACTGCATTATTTGTTGTCAGTACTCAGTTGCTGAAGCTGGCCTACTACTAGAGAGGCAGAGTGCATGCTTACTTCTCCAGTGGCACAGGTTTGACTAGTGTCTTGGATACAGAATGACCTCATACCTCTCAACCTCTTAGAGTAAGAAATCTGGACAAAGCCATAAAAAAGTGGTACAAGTAAGACAGTTTTGAAATATTACTCATACAAACTCAGAAAGTTGATAACATAACAGGTTTTGCATTAGCATGAATTTTCTGCAGAGTATGAAGCCTAAAACTCAAATGTCTGTCATTATTTTCTAACTTCAAGCTTTAACAGTTTGCCACTAATTTGCCAGAAAGCCACAATTTTATGAAAAACAGACCAAAAATAAATGGTAAAAATCTGGACATTCTGCGAAAATCTGTACAGTTGAGAGATATGGATGACCTGCTTTCCTCTTCTGGGACAACAGTGTGGGTCATGATGCTGCAAGATGGATCCCCTAGGGGCTGCTAAACTTGTAACCAGAAACATTCCTAGGGTACAGACACATGTTTTGAAAGGGACTACTTAAGAACGGCATGTGCATTTCCTTCACTGATTTTTCATGTCCCTCTCACAGTAGGTTACAGTAAGAAAGCTCCAGTGTATACATGATGGGGTAGCTCCTTCCTCACTCTTTACTCACAGTCCATCAAGACTAGTCTGAAATGTGTTATGTTGTTAAGACATTTTTCCTTGGTGGTAGTGATCTTTATAATTAATGCCAGATCATGTCATGGAAAGATTTGCCAACAAAATGTAGCTAGCACCTCTATAGGTCAGCAAGATTCAGCTAAACTAAAATATAACAAAAGTCAAATTACTTACATTTGTCCTGGATTATCTCTGCAGTGCAGTGATTATTTCTGTAGTTTGTCATCAGTTTTCAGGATATGATGTATGTTTTTATTCCTTAAATATTTGATTTTAAAGCAGTTCTGTTAGAAATAATACTTCCCATACCACAAATGCTTGGCTAATATCCAGCAAAGCTTTTTGTTTGTGGAACAAAGCTAGACTAGCAGATTTGTGAGCCAAAAATCATTGGAATAATTTCAAAATAAATCAACAAAATGTATTTTTAAAAATGAGGAAGTGGTGTGAATTCTACAATGTCTCATATCTGTAACAACCCTAATCCAGGTAAAGTGAGTAACTATTAATGATTTCTGAACCACCCTACTCCCAGTTTTCATGGTTTTGATTTGACTGCATGCCTCTGCCATTTTATTGCTGGTTTAATATATTCTGTTCATGGCAGACAATTGTTGGAACCTAATTTGTATTGTCATCTCATATGAGAAACATAAAGCAGGGGAAAAAAGTACAAAAATATTAAAATGTCTCCAAACACCTAAGCAACCTATTTGATTGCAGGACTGAAAGCCTAATATATTATTTGTACTAAGTGTATATAATTCTTATTTTTTAATGTGTTGATTTGTTGGTTTGTCAGACAGACTGATATAAAACAATACTTAAAAATGTAAAAGGGTGCTATTAACAACAATTTATACAGTAATGTCTTGTGGCACAATTGCTATATAGATAAAGATAAAATATTCACTGTTAGAATTATCAAGCATTCTCAGTTAGCATTAAGAACTAGCAGCAAACCATATATATTACTTTGTAGAAAAAGAGACGCAAGCAATACAAAGCATTACATAATCAATAGGATGTCTGCATACAGTAGCAAACTGCAGAAATATAAAGAAGAGACTGGATGCATTATTGAAACATGTTAAAGAATAAAAGGTGCATGTTACTTCTGCAGAGATAACTTCATTTGTAGAAGGTGTGAAAGTGAGTGACCCCTTGGATGTAGGGGAGAAGTGTGATTGCAGATCCAAGGACAACAGCGAACTTTGCTGGGAGATACAAGTTTGAAACTTGGAATTTTAATGAGTTTATGGTAGAGAGATAGGGATGCTGCACTTTTGTTAAATTCAACACTCTTAGCAAAAAAGGCAATATTTTTAAAAAGAGAACTCTGTGCATTAGTAAGAAGCAGATATAAGCAGATCTAAGCCTGTTTGGAAGACATTTAATTTTTGCCCTCCAATTTCAGTTACTTTATAGACTGTGATTATGATCAAATGAATAAATAAATAAGAAATACATAATTACCACATTAACGTTTTTCAGTTTTTCTGATTACTGCTGTCAGACAAATGCAGTACAATCACAGCTACCTCCCCACCTATGCACTTACAAACATGTGCGCACTAGCAGATACACTCACTTTTGCATCCCCCCAATTACAGTCACATTATTTATTGCATGCAACTCAGATGTCTAAAGTGAAAGAATATACAATATTACGATCAGATTTTCAGTCATAACCCACTTATTATGTGTTTGAGACATGGATGCCAAGAAATTTACCCTGACAGCAAAGCTGGAGAGGTGAATTTTGGTATCAATGTTGAGAACACATAATATGGGGTTGTTGTACTACATGCAACTTTATCTGCTCCACGTAATGCTAGTTAAGGGGTAAAAATCACTAAGGGTTTTCCTGGCTTTGAAAGATGTAAAACACTTATCAAGCGCTGTCAGAGAGGTAGGGTAATGTTGTCCATTTGAAACTTGGAATTTTAATGAGTTTATGGTAGAGAGATAGGGATGCTGCAAGTTTGTTAAATTCAACACTCTTAGCAAAAAAGGCAATATTTCTAAAAAGAGAACTCTGTGCATTAGTAAGAAGCAGGTATAAGCAGATCTAAGCCTGTTTGGAAGACATTTAATTATTGCCCTCCAATTTCAGTTACTTTATAGACTGTGATTATGATCAAATGAATAAATAAATAAGAATAACATAATGACCACATTAACGTTTTTCAGTTTTACTGATTACTGCTGTCAGACAAATGCAGTACAATCACAGCTACCTCCCCACCTATGCACTTACAAACATGTGCGCACAAGCAGATACACTCACTTTTGCACCCCCCCCCCAATTACAATCACATTATTTATTGCATGCAACTCAGATGTCTAAAGTGAAAGAATATACAATATTATGATCGGATTTTCAGTCATAACCCACTTATTATGTGTTTGAGACATGGATGCCAAGAAATCTACCCTGACAGCAAAGCTGGAGAGGTGAATCTTGGTATCAATGTTGAGAACACATAATAAGGGGTTGTTGTACTACATGCAACTTTATCTGCTCCACGTAATGCTAGTTAAGGGGTAAAAATCACTAAGGGTTTTCCTGGCTTTGAAAGATGTAAAACACTTATCAAGCACTGTCAGAGAGGTAGGGTAATGTCCATTATGTCTGCACTTACCTCCATACCTCTCACCTGTCTAGATTTTCGCAGATGTTCCTAATAAAATATGTGTTTTTTGGACAAACCACTGAGGCTTGAAGGCACTAAATAATAACATGCATTTGAATTTCAGCATTTGCATTATTCAGATTATGCAGGCAAACACGCACTCTGTTATTCTACCAACTTTCTTGTTTCCTTTTTTTTTTTACAGGACATTAGGGACATGTTAAGGATATATACAGCAAGCAGAAAAAAAAAGTTTTATTTTACAGCTGTCATTTGCTAGTCAGTAAAAGCAGATTTTACATCCTATTGGGAGATCCAACCTTAACAACTTTCGTAGGGGTGCTTAACCTTTGTTAAAGTTGGGTCATGCTCCATTCTGGTGATTAACTGATTTATCTTGTCTGTATATCAGAGCGTAATCAGTATGCTGTATGCACTTCATATAAATTATGGCTACAGTTCTGTATTTCAACTTATTGCTGTCAGTCACATGCATTGCACCCCCCCTACACACACACAAACACACACACATGCACGCACACACACACACACACACACACACACACACACACACACACACACACACACACACATGTCCACTAATTACAGCCACTTTTTTACTGTATAGACTGCAGATATCTGATTGTGATCAAATGAGTGAATGAATAAAATAAATAACTAAATAATGGCCACAGTAAGACATTTCACCATGCTGCTGTCAGGCATGTAAAGTGTAGCACAGTGCTGTACCCCTGAATACAGATACAGACACACACACACACACACACACACACACACACACACACACACACACACACACACACACACACACACACACACACTCACCACTTAATCATTTCATTTGCTGTGTGCACTTCAGATGTCTGTGAGCACACATAGGAATTAACAAGTAAATAAATAGCTGATGGCCACAGTAATGTATTTTCTCTCATTGTCAGACACATCAGTGGAACCCATTACAACTGGCCACACATACGTGCACTTGCGAGCACACAGCACACTCACATACAAAATATATTAATTGCATAAATGTGAAAATACAGCTGGCTGGCATCACTGAACAAAAGAATGCAAGTTAGCAGGCACAAGCAATCATACAACAAAGCAGCCTTTATTATTATTTAATAAAAGAAAACATCATTTAAAAATACGTGTTGCCCTTATACCCTGTCTGATTCTGTCCTCTATATCTGTCATTTTTTTCTCTTTCAGTCAAACTACCTCAAGCACCAGTCACAATACAACCTGAAAAAGTGGAAAATGGTTGCTCTCTGCTTCCTCTAGCAACACAAACAGTCATCAAATGAAGTTTCATTTCTGTCCCCTCAAAATGGTAGGAAGACCTGTAATAAAGCATAGTCACGTAATCCTCTATTGATGCTTGCATCTAAATACTTCATTTCTGTCCCCCCAAAACAGTAAGAAGACCTAAATGAAGCATAGTCACCTAATCCTCTATTGATGCTTGCATCTAAATACTAGGCTGTTCAGAAACCAAACCCAACTGATTAATCCAACCTATGTTTCCTTTTACCAAAATCTGTGCATGCGTAGAGTTTTATCCCTGAAATGTTAAAATCAACTTTTTAATTAAAAGTTGATAGAAACTTTCATCTGCAATTTGGCATTCTGAGGGCCTGCATTCCAGCAGCCAGTATTACAAGCCACCACTGGTTATGACATTACAGCATGTTGGCAAAATTGGAAGAATGGTAGCTGTTATAGTGGGAAAGCTAATGTCTTCTTGATTCAAGCATTAATTCTCATTTTGATAAAATGACTGTTATGTAGGTACAGTTGTGGAGGACTGGAGCATTGATAGAAACAGTGTATATTAAAGCTGCAGTAGGTATCAGAGTACACCCTTATCACAGAGTAGGTTGCTGTGAAAATGCACTGTTGACCCTTTGTCTTGGTAAAGCTATTTTGCTTTCTTCTGTGGAGTGAAATGCTGTGGATGTTATATACAGTGGTTGCTGGTCTACTGAATTTTGTTAGTGTTGACTTTTGTTGCTTCCATTTTTTAATCTTCAGAATATCAAAACCCCATATCAGTGAATCCCATTTCACTGAGACGACAATATCGAATCTTCATTTAAGCGAAACCTTAAAGCAGCGAAAACGTTTACTGGGAAACTAACTACTTGGCCACCAGGGCAACTTACACACAACAAAGTGATTAAAGCCCACTAAAGTGGGGGAATTGGCCTCCCCATCCCCTTAACTATATATACCAACAAAAAGATCGGATTATAGTGGGGGAAAGGGCAAATACCTCCTGGGTATACAAGTGGCTAGTTCCCTGGTGAATGTTTTTGCTGGTTTAAGGTTTCTTGTTAGTGAGGATTTGATATTGTCTTCTCGATGAAACGGGATTCATTGATATGGGGTTTCGATATTCTGAAGTAGACCCATATATTTATATATATATATATATATATATATATATATATATATATATATTTGGCAGCGCATGTTTTATATTGAGAGTTTTATGCAATGTCAGTAGAGCAATATCACTTAAAAGATAAGTTAGTAAGTTTAGTAGCCAGTGAAGAAGTATAAAAATGTTCCTGACCCATTTTCATGGGGCAGTAATGTATTTATGTTTTATTGTTTATTTAATTTGTGCTTGTGTGTATATGGGAAGAGGTTAGAGGTGGCAATATTTTACATTGATATTCTGACTGTATTGTTATTGTTCAGAATGAATGGCATGGCTTTGTCATGAGCCACTTGGGGTAAGATACGACAAAAGAAGTACTGAAGTTATAAGCATGGGTAGGAGACTTAGACTGGTAGGTCCTTCAAGAGAGATCTGTTAGTTGTTTAGAAATGTATGAAAGCTATCTGTTTTTAACAAGACAGTGCACTGCCAAAATAAAAACATATTAGCAGCCGGAGTCCTTTGGAAGGGGAAGTTAAACTCACAACGATTTCTTGTGAAAAGAAACAAGATAGCATTGGTTGAAATTAGAATGCATGCAGTTTAGGAGAAAAGTACAGGATTAATGTTTCATAGAAAGAGCTGAATGGAAAGCAGTAAAAGGCAGTAGAGTGAAAAACAATAAAAGAATTCAACAGTGTATCTGACAGGCATAAGACAATCCTTAATATGCTTAAGACAATGAATAACAAAAGATCTTATTTATGTATCAGGAAACTGACATAAATATTTTGTCATTCATTGAATATAGGCAAATTAGGCAGAGCATGTAATCTTTCTCTGCTGCCAACGTCTGTAATGTGTATTAATCTACATTGCTGTGATTATCAAAGTCTAACTGTTCATGGATGCCAGTGGTAGCACATACAGTTTTGAACCTGAAGTTTGTAGTTTGTAGTCCTAAATGGGTATTGATGCAATACCTGTAAAGGGCACCTGTGCACAACATGGGTGTGCTATACTCTAGGAATGTGCAGTCATTCAGGTGATGTGTTAATAATGATTTCACAATCCTTAGCTTTCAACTTTCCTAATCAGAATCCCCCAACTCTAGGAAAAAGAGAGGAATAAATGGACAGTGGAGAAGCAAGGCAATTACCGTACTGCATCAGTACAAGGAAGAGGAACTAAAAAAACTCAAGTTTGGAGATCATGATCAACATGACCCAGAGTCACTCAACGTAAAGCACCAGTGGTCAAATATTAGCATCATTGCATGCTGCATGACAGAAACTCATTGACTGGTCACATGTCACCAGATATTGTTGTTTTGGGTGTGTGGCACAGGTTTGCTGCATAGGTGTGTCATGTTACCAACAGCACTACTGTGAGCATAGTACAGGTAGGAGCAATAAATGTTTATATGTACAACACATGAGTGGGTTTTTCTGTGAATGTATCATAAAGGGAATTGAAAAAAAATTATTTTGCAGCAACCATTATGTATATTTATAGTTTAACGAATCAAGAGTCACAGTTGTGAGACTTATGTATAAAGTTATATCATAAAGTTTAGCACAGGGGAATAATGAACACAAGCATCCAAATCTGCAGCAAGTGAACAATGCCTGTACAGCACAGCTGTCTTTGTGGGTATAAGGGGCTTTAGACGAGGCATCAGTATAGTTTTGCCTGCTTTGTATTATCCAGAGACATTCACTGAGTGCTAGACATGGACAGCCCAGAAGAACCCACAGTTTCTGTTTGCAGCTTCCACTTTGTTTGTGTGCATGGCATTTGGAGGTTGGTCAACTTGCTGAAATTCTAGAACCACATAGAGTATGCTGGTGGTAGCCTCTTCGACTCAGCAGATTATGACACATACTTCTTTGGTTTTCCCCTAACATAATGGTGGTTTAGCAAACCTATTCTCAAGAAAGGTGGGGGTACTTTGGGTACTTCTGATACCTCTAGGGACGATTTTTCCTCTACTATGGATACAGAATTAGGGACACCAATGACCTCATCTATGGCTAAAAAGAGAATTGATAGCTTCCCTTTAGGCAACGTAGGTGGGGTGGAAGTAAACATAATAAACACAGCACCAACTCTAGAAACATTGTCACAACTGATGACAACAAAATAGATGAATGTAATGTTCTCAATATTTCTTCTTCTACTTTGTCTTCTGTGCCCAGTTATTTAGTTTCTGAGGATGTGTTTGCCTAGGATGTAGTCTCTTTTTATAGTTTGCTAAATTTAAGGGTGTTTTTTCGTAATCAGTTGATTAGCAGAGAAAGTGATTCTAACGCTTTTCCATTTAAACCCTCTACATTTGTACCCCCCTTAACAAGAATGTTTTGGTTTTTCAACAAGTATTGAGGGACTTGCATTTTACTTATGGATCCCATTTAAGGATTCATTTTAATAATCTGTCTCTTGCACAGAAACAAATGTCAGTAGCTCTTTGTAAAAATAAGCAGTTGGTTGTTAGTCCAGTGGACAAAGGAGGAGCCGTAGTAGTATGGGATTGGGCCATGTATGTGACAGAGGCTCATAAACAACTACTAGATCAATGCACCTATCATAGGATGCATTTGGACCCCACTCCAGTATTTAAATCTGATATTGATCAATTTTTAGAGTTGGCCAAGGATGAGGGCATTATTAATAAGGAAACCAAATTTCAACTTATGGTTAAGGATCCCTTGAAACAATATTTTTACATGTTGCCCAAAACCCATAAGAATTTACATCTACCCCAGGAAGACCAATACTATCAGGCAGAGTTCCTCTTATGGAACTGCTCTCCGCTTTTCTTGCACAGTATTTGAAACCATTGCTAGCCTATGTGAGATCTTGAATACAGGATACTACAAAGTTCTTGAATATTATTCCGGACACACAGTTGTAACCACGGTGGTATATGTGCACCTTGGATGTGTCAGCCCTATGTACAAATATTCCCCATTGGGCAGGTCTGCAGGCTTTAGAATACTAATTAAATTGGGTACCTTTATATAGCTCGGGATTTAATACCTTCCTACTCTGTTTAACTGAACATGTATTAACTAAAAATGTTTTTTACTTTCAAGAAGAGTACTATTTACAGCTTAGGGGTACTGCTATAGGGGCATCATTTGCTCCCATTTATGCAGACCTGTTTATGGGCTATATTGAGGAGCAGCTTATTTATGATCTGATGCATAACTTGTATTTGGAATCTATGGATATTTGGCGCTGATACCTGGACGATTGTTGGTTGGTATGGCACTCAGGGGCTGATTATTTAAGAGAATTATTTACTTATCTTAATGATGACAAGTGGGGCATACATTTTACAGTCAATTTCAATACTACACAGATTGTCTTCTTAGATGTTGAAATTCATTTAGAACAGGACGGTACCTTAATGAGTCGGGTATATAGGAAACATCCTGCAGTCAATATTTTGTTGCATGCTGACAGCTGTCATTCTAGACATATTATCCAGAATATTCCTAAATCCCAATTTATGAAGCTTTGCAGGATTTGTTCCTCTGCTGAGGTGTTTTCTTTACATAACCAACAGGTGATTGACAGGTTTTGTAACAAAGGGTATAAATATCAGGATGTTATGAAATCAAGCAATTATGCTAGAAATCTGGATAGAGTGGATTTACCGAAATATAAGAACAGAAGGGTAACTTTGGATACCCCGTTGAGTTTAGTTACCAATTATGGTAGTAATATTTCAGTTTTGATTGATTCAATAAACAAACATTGGGGGAATATTTACTTCTGAAGATTCTTTGAGGGATTTTATTCCATCGAAGTGTCTTTTTTCTTTTAGGAGCGGCAGGACTTTAGGTAGTTGGTTGAATTATCACAAGAGGCCACAATATAATACTGCTGGAATGCAACAAACCACCTTGTATGGCAGATTGTTGGTGGGTTGACAGCCTTGCCATTATTGTAGTTTTTGTAAGTATGTAGGGACCATACCTCTCAACCTGGAAACATCAAAAATCTGGACAAGGCCCATGAGAAATAGGTACAAATCTGTATGCTGATTAACATCTAATTTGCATACATAATTATGTAACCCCACCCACTCCAATGGAATTGTGGGATACCAACTTTTGAACGCAAACTGAAGAACAGACAATCAAAACATGGCACCAGAGTCCCCCTGCAGCCATTCCAATGTCTCGTTACCTGGCTATTTCGCCCCATTTACCATAAACACTAATGTATGCCTACTGCTTTACTTCTACAATGATTTGGATTTTATTTTTACATTTTACAGCACAACAATGCAGAAACACTAAAAGACATCATCTGGTAAACAAAGCAATACTGTCTCACAATGAAAATAGGCTTGCATTAAACTTTGCCCTTGAAACTCACATTCATTGAAACAGCATTGAAACCCACACCACATCCAAAGAAAATGCATCTGGCCAGTGGTGGATAAAGATTACTAGGCTGTTTTCAAATCATTGGCCGCTTGCACACAAAACAAGAAACATACATGTGTTCTTTTCTTTATACACCTTCCTGACTTTATTAAATTATATTCCTTGTATACTACAACACACATGTTAGAGTGCATTTTAAATTTATTGTTTGAACATTTTACCAGTAATCTGTACTGTAGGCAATGAAACAAAACACATGAACCAATAATGACAAAACTGCCCAATTCAGAACTTTTCCATCATAAAAGTCTGCTTTCACACCCACACTATAAATAGAATGACAGTAGTGTAAGCCATAGGCATCTTGCACAGCGTCTCGCACTTATTTTCAATTTCATTTTTTTTTTTGGGGGGGGGGACAAAAGGTCAAAAACCAGGGGCACATTTTAAACATTGCTTGTATAATTTTATAAAGTTGCTAGAATAAAATGTTGTGCTACCATCATACATTTCACTGGCAGGTTTTGAACCCAGGACTCTATGCACTACAGTCAGAACAACATACCTCTATGCCAAATCAGCAGCTGTCTGAAAAATAGGAAGACTGAAACTTAATAGCCATCATTTAGTGAATTAATTTCTCACTTCTCAACATAGCTCTTAACCTCAACACAAAAAACATGGACAAACAACAAAGCCAATAATGGGGGAATACAAATTCAGTTCTCACTTCTCACTCACCATATCTCTGAACTGTTAGCACAAAAACAATAATGGGGGAATACAAATTGTGTTCTCACTTCTTAACATAGTTCTCTCAACTCAGTACAAAAAAAATCTGGACAAAGCTCAGAGCATAACTTTCAACTGTTGGAGAAAAAAAATGTTCTCACTTCTCATCATAGCTCTCAACTCACTCAGAAATGACAGAAAACTGACTGGAGGAGACATTTGTCTCTCTTTGAAAGATAACATTGTGGCTAAGAGTAGTGACTCTTGGAAGATAACAGCTGGAAAGTTTACTGGAAGAGAAACTGGAGCAACAGGAAAATACTTGTAGATCTGAATCACTATCTGAAGTTTGATTGAAATTACTTGGGACCAGAACTGTAGGACTTTGTTTTGTTTACAGTATGTTTGTGCTACAAAATTAAGCAATGTATCATGTTATCTTTATGCATTACTGTATGAAAACTGCAGTGATTCTGAAGGTATGTTTACAGTGTATGCCTTACATAATACACAATATAGATGATTCATATCCAAAACTGAAAAAAACGGAGAGTTGCAAGTTTGAAATCTAGCCTTCAAATGCCCTTCTATTTGAAATGAAAATGTAAATATATTATTACAATAATTAAAGGCACAGAGGAAGTATTTTTCTAGGGGGTATGACACCTCCAACCTTGCCCCCCTTATTTCATATACTAACTCCTTTACTGAACTACCATGAAGAAATATGTAACTCCATCAACTATGTTTTTAAAAAATGGTGCAGTTTTCTTAACCATTTAACAAACTGCATTACTTGCGTTGGAATGGCCTTCTAATCAAATTGCCACTGCAATGATATTATTTGAATCAACTAGGTAAAATAACTACTCACAAATGTTCAATTTTAAATAAAGGATGTCAAATTAATTTATTTTCAGTAATAAAGCATTTAAACTCATTATGTACTCAGCACACTTAATCTACAAAAATAGCTGTATTTGCCTTTCACCAAAACATTATTTCCTTGAACTATTAAACCAATCAAAAAAGCAAATCAGTTACTTTTTCCAGTTGTATAAAAAGTGGCCAGTAACTTACCGACAAGATCAGTCTGCTTAGTGGTATTGTTAGAGAAAGGATGTTGTTTAGTGCACCAGTGTGTAAAGTTGGGCGTTAGGGACAGTGGGAAGGTTAGAGTTAAGGTTAGCACACATGAATAAGGGGGGACAGGGAGATTAATCTACCTTCACTATCCTACCAATGTGTGCTAACCCTTATAGCAGCCCCACACATTAAGGCACTAAACATCCTTTCTCTGACAGCACCACTAAAAAAGACAGATGGAGATAGATAGACACACACTCACGCACACGCAAGCACTTCAAAAATACCAGAACCAAGCATAACAACACAGCTAAGTTTTCCCTCATGTGGGCATAAACACTCATACACATTCAACCCCAATACTGAAAGTTTAATTTGGAATGAGACTTTTGGCATAACTACCCACTCCTGCTTATCTAACATCTGATACTGCATGCTTTGACTGTTCCTGCACTCAACAAAGCTTGCACTCAGTTTCTAGTACTTAACAAATATGCACCTATCCAGGCATGTCTAAGGGTCAACCCCCGGTGTTTTCTCCTGTCTACCTGATGTATCTGGGCATCTTGGGGCAATGCAGTAATTGCCTCATGTACACAGACAACCCTCTCCTCCTACCACCCAACACTACAACCTGTGAGAGATGCACTTATATAGTCAAACTGGAAGCAAAGCTCTCTTCACCCAAGACTGGACTAGACAGTCAAGAGGAGAAGGTAAACACTTGCACCACACCACACTCAGCACATAGTCCCTCAAAACCTACACCACCAAAACACACACATAGAAACATAAAATACACACCTACATTCGCGGAGGCTCTCAGTAAAAACCTGCCCAAGCAACAGGGACCACCAAAGCAGAAACACAAGCAACCTTCACCTCCCCCAACACAACCCAAATGATACATAGCCCACAAACTCATTGTGCCAATCAACCACAGCCCATAAGGCATAACAATGTACCCAACACTCTAGTCATAGGTGACTCTATAGTCAGGCACACTGATGTTCCACTCACCAGGCTAAACAAGGAGAAAGTTACTGTCAGCTGCCTGTCAGGTGCCAGGATCCGCCACATAACACATGCACTCAGGTCACTCCACAACAAGTACAAATAAGACTCTGTCATTGTCCATGTTGGTGTGAATGACCTGAGATGTACCTCATGGACTACATGAAAGGGACATGGAGGAGCTGTCCGATCTTGTAGCCCAGGCAGGTATGACCCTAGCCCTGAGTAGCATCCTGCTATCACGCAGAATGATACCACAGTACAAGGACAAAATAATTGACTTCAACAATTGGCTAAGCTTCTGGTGTCATTCTAAGGGGATCCAGTATCTGTCTGCCTGGGATGACATGATCAACAAGCCACGATGCTTTGCCAGAGATGGCCTGCACCTGTCGCCCCTGGGATTCTGGATACTGGCTAAGGCTCTAGCCACCCATATAGTGCCTTTTTTAGGCAAGGTTCAAATGACAAATTCACCACCCTAACAGGTACAGGCAAGAAGAATCTGAGGGTATTGCTACTCAATGCTAGAAGTCTAAACCTCAAAATGCACTCTCTCGAGGCACTCCTTAAAATGGAGAACATCGACATCTGTGCAGTGATAGAGACCTGGTTCAAGGCTCCAGAGAGTACCCCTATAGTACCAGGCTATAATTCATACCACACCTTTCGGCCACCTAACTAGGATCGAAACACTAAAGGCGGAGGTGTGTCCATATTCATTAAGGATATCCACACCTCCAGGCTAGTTGCTCAGCATAATGCATACGAGATTATCCAAGTGCAACTAACTCTGGGCAACACTGCAATCCAAATTGTAGCTTGCTACAGATCCCCCACCATGCCCCAGGATTCCCACTCTTCATTTCTTAATACACTGGAAAATATTAAGGTACAACTTAACACCCTAATAATGGGCGATTTCAACTACCCTACCATTAACTGGGAAAATTACTCATGTACCAACTCTTGGGCTCAACGTTTTCTGGAATTCATAAATTCCAATGCCATGGATCAACTTATCCACACCCCTCCTCAGGGGCAGCAGTATTCTAGACCTGGTTATTACCAACATGGGCAACCAGTGCTCCACACCAGAGGTCAGTTCCTCGTTGGTCAGATCCGACCATAAGCTAATCACCCTAGACATCCACATCCCTCCCCCCATTAGGGAAACCACAGTAAAAAAATTCTCCAAAGCCAACTTCACGCTTCTTAAGACAGAAGTGGCAAACTTCACGACACCCATGCTGACAGACAATAGAGGTATGACTGCTGAATCCTACACAAATGCACTTTATAAGCACTTACATGAGTGCATGGATCGTGCAATCCCTAACAGAGCCAAGATGCTATCCTCCAAAAAAAAGGAAGCCAATTTGGTGGTCCCCTGCCATAAACAAATTGTACAACAGAAGAAAGAAACTGTTGCAAAAAAGAGTAAAATCCCATGATTGGAGAAACTCCCTGGTCAGCTTCAGTAAGAAGCTGAGATCCCTCATAAAATCCTCCAAAGCTAGTTATGAAAACAAAATCGCCACTGACTCTAAAGACAACCACAAAGCATTCTATAGCTATGTCAAGAATCTCAATGGCAACACTCATATCTGCTCTGAGTTACAGCACAATGGCACTAAATATACAGAACTAATGGATATTGCCAACATCCTGGCAGATAGGTTCAGTGCTAACTTTACCCTCTGTCATCCCTAAAGGGCCCATCTCTATGCCAGAAGAATGCAAAGTTCCTGTAATCACGGCTGCACAGGTAAAACACACTATCAAAGCCAGAACACAGCATCCATGGGACCTGGCGACATCCCAGGCTGTGTTCTACATGAACTACAGAATGAACTGGCACCCCACCTAAGTACCATGTTCAGTCATAGCCACACCTCAGGCTATGTGCCCAGTTACTTTTTCCAGTTGTATAAAAAGTGGCCAGTAACTTACCGACAAGATCAGTCTGCTTAGTGGTATTGTTAGAGAAAGGATGTTGTTTAGTGCACCAGTGTGTAAAGTTGGGCGTTAGGGACAGTGGGAAGGTTAGAGTTAAGGTTAGCACACATGAATAAGGGTGGGCAGGGAGATTAATCTCCCTTCACTATCCTACTAATGTGTGCTAACCCTTATAGCAGCCCCACACATTAAGGCACTAAACATCCTTTCTCTGACAGCACCACTAAAAAAGACAGATGGAGATAGATAGACACACACACTCACGTACACGCAAGCACTTCAAAAATACCAGAACCCAAGCATAACTACACAGCTAAGTTTTCCCTCATGTGGGCATAAACACTTATACACATTCAACCCCAATACTGAAAGTTTCATTTGGAATGAGACTTTTGGCATAACTACCCACTCCTGCTTATCTAACATCTGATACTGCATGCTTTGACTGTTCCTGCACTCAACAAAGCTTGCACTCAGTTTCTAGTACTTAACAAATAAGCACCTATCCAGGCATGTCTAAGGGTCAGCCCCCGGTGTTTTCTCCTGTCTACCTGATGTATCTGGGCATCTTGGGGCAATGCAGTAATTGCCTCATGTATACAGACAACCCTCTCCTCCTACCACCCAACACTACAACCTGTGAGAGATGCACTTATATAGCCAAACTGGAAGCAAAGCTCTCTTCACCCAAGACTGGACTAGACAGTCAAGAGGAGAAGGTAAACACTTGCACCACACCACACTCAGCACATAGTCCCTCAAAACCTACACCACCAAAACACACACATAGAAACACAAAATACACACCTACATTCGCGGAGGCTCTCAGTAAAAACCTGCCCAAGCAACAGGGACCACCAAAGCAGAAACACAAGCAACCTTCACCCCCCCCCCCAACACAACCCAAATGATACATAGCCCACAAACTCAGTGTGCCACTCAACCACAGCCCATAAGGCATAACAATGTACCCAACACTCTAGTCATAGGTGACTCTATAGTCAGGCACACTGATGTTCCACTCACCAGGCTAAACAAGGAGAAAGTTACTGTCAGCTGCCTGTCGGGTGCCAGGATCCGCCACATAACACATGCACTCAGGTCACTCCACAACAAGTACAAATAAGACTCTGTCATTGTCCATGTTGGTGTGAATGACCTGAGATGTACCTCCTTGGACTACATGAAAAGGGACATGGAGGAGCTGTCCGATCTTGTAGCCCAGGCAGGTATGACCCTAGCCCTGAGTAGCATCCTGCCATCACCCAGAATGACACCACAGTACAAGGACAAAATAATTTACTTCAACAATTGGCTAAGCTTCTGGTGTCATTCTAACGGGATCCAGTATCTGTCTGCCTGGGATGACATGATCAACAAGCCACGATGCTTTGCCAGAGATGGCCTGCACCTGTCGCCCCTGGGATTCCGGATACTGGCTCAGGCTCTAGCCACCCCTATAGTGCCTTTTTTAGGCAAGGTTCAAATGACAAATTCACCACCCTAACAGGTGCAGGCAAGAAGAATCTGAGGGTATTGCTACTCAATGCTAGAAGTCTAAACCTCAAAATGCACTCTCTCGAGGCACTCCTTAAAATGGAGAACATCGACATCTGTGCAGTGACAGAGACCTGGTTCAAGGCTCCAGAGAGTACCCCTATAGTACCAGGCTATAATTCATACCACACCTTTCGGCCACCTAACCAGGACCGAAACACTAAAGGCGGAGGTGTGTCCATATTCATTAAGGATATCCACACCTCCAGGCTAGTTGCTCAGCATAATGCATCTGAGATTATCCAAGTGCAACTAACTCTGGGCAAGACCGCAATCCAAATTGTAGCTTGCTACAGATCCCCCACCATGCCCCAAGATTCCCACTCTTCATTTCTTAATACACTGGAAAATATTAGGGTACAACTTAACACCCTAATAATGGGCAATTTCAACTACCCTACCATTAACTGGGAAAATTACTCGTGTACCAACTCTTGGGCTCAACGTTTTCTGGAATTCATAAATTCCAGTGCCATGGATCAACTTATCCACACCCCTCCCCAGGGGCAGCAGTATTCTAGACCTGGTTATTACCAACATGGGCAACCGGTGCTCCACACCAGAGGTCAGTTCCTCGTTGGTCAGATCCGACCATAAGCTAATCACCCTAGACATCCACATCCCTCCCCCCATTAGGGAAACCACAGTAAAAAAATTCTCCAAAGCCAACTTCACGCTTCTTAAGACAGAAGTGGCAAACTTCACAACACCCATGCTGACAGACAATAGAGGTATGACTGCTAAATCCTACACAAATGCACTTTATAAGCACTTACATGAGTGCATGGATCGTGCAATCCCCAACAGAGCCAAGATGCTATCCTCCAAAAAAAGGAAGCCAATTTGGTGGTCCCCTGCCATAAACAAATTGTACAACAGAAGAAAGAAACTGTTGCAAAAAAGAGTAAAATCCCATGATTGGAGAAACTCCCTGGTCAGCCTCAGTAAGAAGCTGAGATCCCTCATAAAATCCTCCAAAGCTAGTTATGAAAACAAAATTGCCACTGACTCTAAAGACAACCACAAAGCATTCTATAGCTATGTCAAGAATCTCAATGGCAACACTCATATCTGCTCTGAGTTACAGCACAATGGCACTAAATATACAGAACTAATGGATATTGCCAACATCCTGGCAGATAGGTTCAGTGCTAACTTTACCCCTCTGTCATCCCCTAAAGGGCCCATCTCTATGCCAGAAGAATGCAAAGTTCCTGTAATCACGGCTGCACAGGTAAACACACTATCCAAAGCCAAGAACACAGCATCCATGGGACCTGACGACATCCCAGGCTGTGTTCTACATGAACTACAGAATGAACTGGCACCCCACCTAAGTACCATGTTCAGTCATAGCCACACCTCAGGCTATGTGCCCACTGAATGGCGCACAGCGACAGTTATCCCACTCCACAAAGGGGGAGCCACCACAGACCCCGGAAACTACCTCCCAATTAGCCTAATGAGCCTGGTCTGCAAGGCTATGGAGCGTATCATCATGGAACTTATAAACAATGACATTGGTAATCTCCAAACTCAGGACCCCACCCAGTTCAGGTTTGTAAAAGGCAGATCATGTTTCCTAAACGTGATAGACTTCTTTGAAGCAGTCACCAAAGCCGTAGATGAGGGTAAGGTGGTTCACACAACCTATCTAGATCTCGCCAAGGCTTTTGACACCATCCCCTACTCTGGAATTATAGATAAACTCACTAAACTAGGTATAAATCCCTGTGTCACAAGATGGGTTGCCAACTGGCTCACTGACAGAACCCACACTGTGAAAGTAACAGACTCCAAATCCAGCTTCAGACCAGTGACAAGTGGAGTACCACAGGGTTCAGTCCTGGGTCCTCTCCTGTTTGGTATCTATTTCTCTGAAGTACAGGCCAACACAAAAGGTCTTTGGCTAACGAAGTTCGCAGATGACTGCAAACTAGGAGCCATAATCAAAACTCCAAAAGATGTGGACATCCTACAAAAGGGCCTTGCTGAGACAGATGCCTGGTGTCAAAGCCATGGTCTCAAGCTCAATGCCAAAAAGTGCATTGTCATTCCTTTTGGTAAAAACTCAGTACCCATAAACTACCACATAGGTGGTAGTCTACTTAACATCGAAAGTGTGATAAGAGACCTTGAGACACAGGTGGACAGTAGTCTCTCCTTTGATAATCACATCACCACAGTAGTCAGAAAATCCTTCTATGTGGCACCCCTCATCACAAAAGGTTTCTCATCCAGGAAAAAAGAGGTCATTGTTCCCCTCTACTCGTCACTCATTAGACCCATTATAGAGTACAATGCCCCTTTTGGTATGTACTTCACAAGACATCTACAACAACTGGAAAGGCCACAGAAATACCTCACAAAGAGGATTACCGTTCTCAAAGAGATGCCCTATGCAGACTGTCTCAAAAAACTGCAGCTTTACTCCATTGCATATCACCTACTCAGAGGCGATCTCTGCCTAACACACAAAGTTATGTCAAACCCAGAGCTTTTAGACATGCTCCACTTAAAGAAATCCCAATCCCTATGAGCTACACGCTCTAGGGACCTAAACCTCATCACCACAATAAACAGAACATGCTGGAGGGATAGATTCCTGTCCCAGAGACTCCATACTCTGGAACAAACTACCTATCTATATCAAACAAAGCTCCTCATTAGCACTGTTCAAGAAAAATCTTGATGATTGGATGGGAGATAGGAAATTCACCCCGGGGATCACTTCTGTGGTTCTGCTCGACAGTGGCACAGGAAGATAATTTTCTTGGGTGGCGAAAGCCAGGGTACCTTTGGCTAGGCTTATATAGGCCCTAGGACCAATAGCCTAGTACCTACTTATGAACCTATGAACCTATGAACCCTGAGTAGTTATTCCTCTGTTGTTGCTGCCATTAATCCTTGCCGGGCTGCCCTGAGTAGATCCCGGCTCGGCGAACTGCTGTTTCAGCTTCCTGGCCTGCACAAGCTCTTCTGTTCCCCATTCCCGCTGTTTCTGCGCGGCCCGCCAGCTTGCAATTCAACCAGCCGGAACTGCTGTTTCAGCTTCCTTGCCTGCACAAGCTCTTCTGTTCCCCATTCCTCATTCCCGCCGTTTCAGCGCGGCCCACCAGCTTGCAATTCAGCCAGTAGCTGGTAGCCTGACGGAGCTGACATCATTGTGCATGTGATGATATCAGCTCTGACAGGGCGAAAATTTTAAAAAGGCAAAGAAAAATTGAAAATGAAGGGGTGCCACTTGGGAATCGTGGCACCCCTTCATTTGGACCCCAAAACTCAGTAAAAACCGAGTAATTCGGAACGGTTGGGAGGTCTGGTAGGGACTACACAAGTATTCACCGCTCATAATACGTCTTTGGTATTTGATATTTGGGTGTATAGGGATTGTGCATCGGACTAGGTTATTTATTTAGTGACATGTAGCTGTTAGACATTTTATGTGGGCAGACTTCTCGGCCATTTAAGTTACATATTTCTGAACACTTAAGTGATGTTAGATGTGCTCGTGAGTCTGATGCCTTTTATAAACATGCCATTTAACATCTAGCAGCTCAGTTTAGGTTTGTCATTACAGATAGAATTATGATTAAGAACAAGGACAAATCAGGCTGGTGTAACATTTTAGATAAAAAAGAAAAAATGGATTGTTCAGTTGGGAGCACTTTTTACACTGAGTCTTAATGAATATTTGTGATTGTCCAAGGGGATGTATCTAGATGGTATTTAAATAAGGGGTGGAGAAATGCATGCTTATTGCACTGAAAAAGGCTTAATATCCGAAACGGGTCTATGTGTGGTTTGAATTATAACATGATACAATAAAGTATTATTGCTGACATTTGAGTGCTGGCTGTTGTGTCTTTTGAGGTTCAGCAATGCTACCATGCTTTTTGTGAAAAGATGGTGCAGTTTAATATGTTTCTTGAAGGTGAGTACAGCTTCTTTCACTGCTAGGAAACTAAGGGCTGTTACCATCCTCATCCAGAGAGAGAATGTGGCAACAGTGCCATACAAAGGGAAAAGGTGGTGCTTTTTCTAACTGGCACTATGCAGTCTGCCCAGAGTGGAATAGGCACCCATCTGTTGTTGTTTTAGGGATTGCCTCATAGGTAGATCATAACAGCCTTTCAGAGTCAGTCATTATGTAGGAGGAGATTAATGGTCCGTCCCAGGTTATCTGCTGCCTCCTGTAATGTGCATCACATGGATGTATGTCCTACTTCAGTTATCCTAGTTATGAGCATGTACAGAGAAGTATTTTATACAGGGTGCTTGTTCTTCCAAGAGTACCGTGAAGTGTGTAAAGCTTCCCACAGATGGCACTCTTCATGGAGAATATCCTGTCGCTAAATAGTGGCTTTTGGCCCCATGATTAAGAGCTATCCACTCTTCAAAAACTTTACACCAACCACTGCTAACACTGCATCCCTGTGTGCCGTAAATGTTACAGCATGAATTGACAAACAAAAGCAACATCTGCAACTTCCTTCATGTCCCTGCAGTTGCCTACTATAGGCTTCTCCTGTTGGGCATCTCCTGTACTGTATCCTCTTCTGTTTTGTCAAGGACCTCTTGGGCAGCCATGTGACTTCATCCTTGGACATGATGGGCCTATCTTTCTTCTCACTCATCCTTCACTGTAGTATCTGCAGCATCAGGAATATGTTGATTGACTTCAGCACCTCTTCCTTGTACTGATACAGTATGGGAATTACCTTGCTGATACTGGTGTTTTGCATTCATATATGTGGAATACTCCAGTATATGGTTGGTATATTCCAGGTAAAATATGTCGACATCCACAATGAGCTTTGCTATGCCACGTTGTGAATGGAATGTTCGATACCTGTTGCCCACCTTCTTGGGCACATATTCAGTGGAGTCACTTGTTGGGTTACTTTTTTCACATGCTGCTGCATATTGTCTAGGGATTTGTGTCATTCTAGCATTTAAAGGCTAGGCTGTATATTGTAGCTAGGTAATACTACATTGTCCATACAAGAGTCATGTATAAATGGTGGTCACATTATTTTTCTGCCTCAATATCCTATGCCTTTTTGTGATGTGCTTATGCATCAGTCTGTATGTTATGAGGCCATTTCATCCAGCTGGATTTTAACTGCAGGGGGACTCAGTCGGATATCAAGAATTTGCCAAAAGCTGCTAGAGAAAAAAAATTATGTAAGCACTGTATTACTGCTTCTGAGTATACTGCTGTCAGTCTGACTAGTGGCAAAGCATCAAGTTCCCTTTGATTTGAAAATTAAATGACTAATGGCAGCAGTGTTTTCCCTCTGTTGTTCCTGATCATCTGAAGCTGATATGTGGCTTTAATTGATGGGTGTGTAATTCTGGATTTCATGTTCCGGTATGGGTTGGTGCCTGTTCATGAGATATGTTGCAGTTGTTTGGCAGGACACTTCCTGAAATTAGTCTATGTTGGAAAGTATGCATGTATGAGGGTGGTGCAGTTTCCTGACTGTTGGAACCTGTGAAACTGAATTGTTCTCATATTGTAATGAATTAAATAAAATTATGCGTGAATGTCAGCATATCTTGTCAGTTTGCATTTGTTGCTGCACTGAACAAAAATATGAGGAAAAAGGCATAATACGTCCCGATGCAAGAAGAGATCATAATCCTTCCCTATGCAAAGAATTTACTCCAGTGAATAGTTTCAGATTTGTTTGCATGCACTCTTGCAAATGATACCTGCCACTGAAATATCAAGAGCTTTCGAATCAGACTAGAAACAATTTATCAAGTCACTGTGTAATTCTATAAGGAATCGGCATCCGAGCTTGAATATCTTTATTGATGCTGCTACAAAGGTTTAATTTCCTCCATTCATACTGCCCACAGGTTGAAAAGTAAGCTGGGTTTACAGAAAACTGTGGCCAGTACAGTGCAGTACATGTTAGCTCCACCCAGAACCCAGGCATAACACAAGTGCAGTGCAAACCCTGGAGTGCTGTACATAATTAGGTGGCTGAGGCTGGACTTGAACTGCCATAGGACAAAGCACCAGAGCTGTGACTGGTATGATTTCTTATGTCAGTTACGTATGTCTTACTGCAGTTCTTTAAAAAAGTGATTTTATTATTGTATGATATGCTTTTTGAGTCAGCAAACTTAGGTCACTAACTGAATGTGCTAATAGCAGTATAGTATATTATTTCAATGAAGTAATGTTTCTTGATTTGCTGCATTATAGAGATTTTGACATGCTAATTAATGGAAGTGTTGTGTAAAGCCATTATGTTTTGGATCAGTGGAAGAAATACCAAAATCTGGTTCTGAAACATTAGTAAAATTAAAGAATCAATGGTGATTAAAATGGAATTAAAATTTCTGAAAACTGTAAAGAAATGGCCATGATTATGATCTTTCAATAATGATATTCTTATTCTGGAGGTTCCTAGAATAACCTAAGACTTTTCTCCTAGAAGTTTCTATAATAAGTGTAATTTTTTTTTCAGAGGAATAAAAAAAATTGTTACAGTAATAGGCAGGTGTATAGTGTTACTCAAGTGCACCAGCATTTTGCAGTACAGAAATAAATGACAGATAAGCCAAGATACAGAGAAAGTATTGTAGCATAAGCAGATTGGGGAGAATATTGTAGGATATGCAGATTGGGGAAGAGTATTGTAGGATATGCAGACTGAGGGGAGTATTGTAAGATATGCAGAATGGGGAAGAGTATTGTAGGATATGCAGACTGAGGGGAATATTGTAGGATATGCAGAATGGGGAAGAGTATTGTAGGATATGCAGATTAAGGGGGAATATTGTAGGATATGCAGAATGGGGAAGAGTATTGTAGGATATGCAGACTGAGGGGAGTATTGTAGGATATGCAGAATGGGGAAGAGTATTGTAGGATATGCAGACTGAGGGGAGTATTGTAGGATATGCAGAATGGGGAAGGGTATTGTAGGATATGCAGATTGAGGGGAGTATTGTAGGATATGCAGAATGGGGAATAGTATTGTAGGATATGCAGACTGAGGGGAGTATTGTAGGATATGCAGAATGGGAAAGAGTATTGTAGGATATGCAGACTGAGGGGAGTATTGTAAGATATGCAGAATGGGGAAGAGTATTGTAGGATATGCAGACTGAGGGGAATATTGTAGGATATGCAGAATGGGGAAGAGTATTGTAGGATATGCAGACTGAGGGGAGTATTGTAGCATAAGCAAACCTTTCATATAGGATGCTGAACAGACAGCAATTACCATAAATCAGTGTTCTTGAACCTTTGTAAGATATTTGATGGTTGTACATGGTACAGTAATAAAAATGCAGCAAATTGGTGGTCTCGTTCACATTTGTGCATATGAATTTTCTACCATCAAGCTGATGTTTTAGAAAGAGAAAAGAAAGAGAGAGGAAAAGAAGACTGACACAGCAGGTCAGCATCTCAAGTAAGGCAAATATACCAGTTAGATGCAGAAATACTTCTGAATGAAGTAATCAAACCATCAATTGATAATAAAAAGGGAAATTAATTATCATATTCAAGAAACAATTAAGTGAGCAGGACTTTACATACAGCTAAATGTAATGCAAAATGTTTATAGCAGGGCCAGTTACTTTAATTGAGCTGAGTATCATGCCAACAGTTCTATGAAAGGGAAAGTAGTATATGTCAAAAAGACTTGTATAATAATTTATTACATGTATGTGGTGCATCTGCATAGTATTAACTTAGATAAACTGAGGCAAGGTAGCCTTCTTCTTTAACAATAAACTATTGTCTCACCACACTACTCCAGTTGGGTACAACCCAATTACATTAGAAGTCCACAGAGAAATGCTCCATAATTGTACGTCAGAAATTTAAAAAGTAGGAGAAAAAACAGAGAAGACAAATAAATTATCTGAATATTAATTTACTTCACATTCATTTGTAGTAAAGATAGAGTATAGCATATTCAAAAGGTAAAGGCTGCAAACAAACTTTAAACAGTATTAGTAATCATAAGTTTTAAGTTATGTGCAACTCTGATTTGAATCTGTACAATATGTGCATTACAGAGAAAAAGAAAGGTCATACAGCAGTTGCAGCTTTTAACCTCTTATTAGGCAAAAGAATTTAGAGGATAAAATAGTAATAGAAGGATGTAATAGTGATCAGTGACCAGGAATAAGGAAAAGAATGTTAGAACATTGACGAGGGGATTGTGGTCCCAGGATAGTTCTAGACATATGGTATTACTATAATAATGAGAACATGTATGGGGTGGTTCTGGTACCAGGATAGTTCTAGACATATGGTATTAGTATAATAATTAGAACATGGATGGGGGTCATCTGGTCCCAGGATAGTTCTAGACATATGGTATTACTATAATAATGAGAACATGTATGGGTTGGTTCTGGTACCAGGATAGTTCTAGACATATGGTATTAGTATAATAATTAGAACATGGATGGGGGCATCTGGTGCCAGGATAGTTCTAGATATATGGTATTACTATAATAATGAGAACATGGATGGGGGTGGTTCTGGTAGCTGGATAGTTCTAAATATATGGTATCACTACAGTAATTTGAACATGGATGGGGGATTCTGGTAACAGGATAGTTCTAGATTTAAGGTATTAGTATAATAATTAGAACATGGATGGTGGTGGTTGGTTCTGGTAACAGGATAGTTCTAGACATATGGTATTACTATAATAATTTGAACATGGATGGTGGGTTCTGACAACAGGATAATTCTAGACTTATGATATTAATATAATAATTAAAACATGAATTGGGGGCTTCTGGTACCAGGATAGTTCTAGACATATGGTATTACTATAATAATTTGAACATGGATGGTGGATTCTGGCACCAGGATAGTTCTAGACATATGGTATTAGTATGATAATTAGAACATGGATCGGGGGTTCTGGTACCAGGATGGTTCTAAATATATGGTATCACTATATTAATTTGAACATGGATGGGGGCTTCTGATACCAGGATAGTTCTACACTTATGGTATTAGTATAATTAGAACATGGATGAAGGTGGGGGGGTTCTGGTACCAGGATAGTTCTAGACATATGGTATTACTATAATAATTTGAACATGGATGGTGGGTTCTGGCACCAGGATGATGCAACCATATAGCCAAACTGGAGGTTAAGCTCTCTCAACTCAGTACCGGCATAACCAGTCAGGAGGAGAAGGAAACCACACTCACTACAATTCCAGTCTCACATAGACCTACCACGACAGCAAACCAAACACATAATCACACAAAAACATACTCGGAGGCTCTAAATAAAGATCTGCCGAAGCAGCAGAGACCTCCAAAGCAGACACCCAAGCAGCCGCTACCCCAAAACAAAACACTTGCAACACATCTCACAAAGCCAGTGTGCCAAACAGTCACAGCCCTTAAGACTAAACAACACACCTGATACACTTGTAATAGGTGACTCTATCGTCAGGCACACTGACGTCCCGCTCACCCGGCTGAACAAGGAGAGGGTCACGGTGAGCAGCCTGTCGGGCGCTAGGATCCGCCACATAACACAAGCACTCAGGTCACTCCAAGGCAAGTACAAATATGACTCAGTCATTGTCCATGCTGGTGTGAATGACCTGAGACGTACCTCCCTGTACTACAAGAAAAGAGACATAAAGGAGCTCTCTGAGCATGTAGCCCAGGCCGGTATGACCCTGACCTTCAGTAGCATCTTACCCTCACCAAGAATGATGCCACAATATGAAGACAAGATGATCAATTTCAACAATTGTCTTAAGTACTGGTGTCATTCAAAGGGGATCCAATGCCTGTCAGCTTGGGATGATATGCTCGACAAGCCACGATGCTTCGCTAGGGACGGCTTGCACCTGTCACCCCTGGGCTTTCGGATATTGGCAAAAGCTCTTGCTACCCCCATAGTGCCTTTTTTAGGCAAGGCTCAAAAGACAAACCCACCTCCATAGGTATCACAAGGGATAAGAAACTAAGAGTAATGCTACTCAACGCCAGAAGTCTAAACCTCAAGATGCATGCACTCGAAACTCTCCTTAGCATGGAGAACATCGATATCTGTGCAGTAACAGAAACCTGGTTCAGGGCTCCCGAGAGCACCCCAGCACTACCAGGTTATACCTCATACCATGCTTTTCGGCCCCAAAACTTGGACCGAACCACAAAAGGAGGAGTATCGATATTCATCAAAGATACCCACACCTCCAGGTTGGTGGCAAAGCAAGAAGCATCAGAGACTATCCATGTGCAACTAACAGTGGGTAAAACTGGCTTCCAGTTTATAGCCTGCTACAGACCACCCTCCCAAACCCAGGAACCCCACTCAGCCTTCCTGAGAACACTGGAAAATATGAAGGTCTCTCCAAACACCATTATATTGGGCGACTTCAACTACCCAAACATAGACTGGGAGCATTACTCTAGCTCCAACACCCTAGCCCAAAGGTTCCTAGAATTTATAAACTCAAATGCTATGGAACAACCTGTTACCACTCCCACAAGAGGGGAAAACATACTGGACCTGATCATCACCAACATGGGGACTCTATGCTCCAGACCAGAAGTGTATCCCTCACTGGTAAGATCAGACCATAAACTAATCTCACTGGATATTCACATCCCGATCCCACCCCCTGCCCAGAAAACCACAGTGAAAAACTTCTCTAAAGCAAATTTCACACTCCTCAAAACTGAGGTGGAATCCTTCAAAGCCCGGGCCTGTGGAAAATACAGCCCAGACCGCAGAATCCTTTATAAACACATTCTATGAACACCTTCAGGAATGCATGGATCATGCGATCCCAAATAAAACCAAGACCCAATCCTCCAAAGGCAGGCGTCTTGTCTGGTGGACCCCAGCCATAAACAAACTATACAATAGAAGGAGGAAGCTACTACATGATAGAGCAAAATCTCAAAAAGGGAAGGCATCACTGATCAGTATTAGCAAAAAACTACGGGCACACATAAAATTGTCTAAGGCCAGCTTCGAGAGAAAAATTGCACAGGACACTAAGGATAATCACAAGGCTTTCTTTAGTTATGTTAGGAACCTGGGTGGTAATTCCCAGATATGCTCAGAATTAGTCCAAAATGACAAAAAATACACCGAACCCACAGACATTGCCAACATCCTAGCTGACAGGTTCAGCGCAAACTCCAAAAGGGCAAATATCTATCCCAGCAGAGTGCTGCCCCCCTGACATCTCAGCTGCTCAGGTAAGAGCCGCCCTCTCCAAAGCAAAAAACACAGCATCAATGGGACCAGACGGTGTCCCGGGCTGTGTCTTACATGAACTCCAAGAAGAGCTAAACCCAAACTCAGTGGTCCCTCTCCATAAAGGTGGTGCCTCAACGGATCCTGGAAACTATCGCCCCATAAGCCTGACTAGCTTGGTCTGCAAAGCTATGGAAAGGATCATCATGGACCTCATAAATAAAGATATTGGGGACCTACAAACACTGGATCCTACCCAGTTCGGCTTTGTTAAGGGCAGATCCTGCCTCTTAAACCTGGTTGATTTCTTTGAAACAGTCACCAAGGCCATTGATGAGGGAAGGTGGTCCACACAGCCTACCTGGACCTCGCAAAGCCTTCGATACAATACCCCACTCGGGCATTATAGATAAGCTCACCAGCTTAAATATAAACCCCTATGTCACTAGATGGATTGCAAATTGGCTCAAGGACAGAACCCACATGGTTAGAATTGCTGGAGCCATGTCAGACTCAAACCAGTTACAAGTGGTGTCCCACAAGGCTCAGTCCTGGGACCTCTCTTGTTCGGTATATATTTCTCGGAGGTACAGGCCAACATGGAAGGACTGTGGCTGACCAAGTTCGCAGATGACTGCAAACTGGGCGCCATAATCGACTCTCCAGTCAACACAAGCATCCTCCAAAAGGGCCTCATAGAAACAGACAACTGGTGCCAGAGCCATGGCCTCAAGCTAAATGCCAAAAAGTGTATAGTCATCCCCTTTGGCAAAAACAAAGTGCCCACAAATTACCACATAGGTGGTAATCCATTAAGTACAGAAGAAGTAATTAGGGACCTGGGGACCCAAGTTGATAGCAATCTCTCATTTGACAACCACGTGGCCAAAGTGGTTAGAAAAACATTTTATATAGCCCACCTAATCATGAAGGGATTCACATCTAGATCAGGGGACATCATCGTGCTTCTTTACTCATCCCTCATCAGGCCCATAATTGAGTACAATGCCCCTTTTGGGATGTACCTTACCAGACACCTGCAGCAACTGGAAAGACCCCAAAAGTACCTCACCAAGAGGATCAAAGGGCTCAAACATATGCTGCCCGGTTAAAGAAACTCCAGCTCTACTCAGTGGCATACCGCCTGTTCAGAGGCGATCTGTGCCTGACGTATAAAGCCATGTCCAACCCAGAATTAATGGACATGCTGCACCTCAGAAAATCCAAATCCCATCGAGCTACGCGCTCGAGAGACTTGAACCTCAGCACTGAAATAAATAGGACATGCTGGAGGGACAGATTCATAACCCAGAGGCTCCCTTCACTCTGGAATAAAATCCCAGTCCAGGTTAGGCAGAGTCCCTCATTGACTCTCTTCAAGAGGAATCTTGATGAGTGGATGGGAGATCATAGGTTTACCCCGGGTATCACTTCTGTGTCACTGTTAGAGGCACAGTATACTAACCTCGAAAAAGGGCATAGCAAAATAAATTTAAAATGGGTGGCGAAAGCCAAAGACATTCTGGCTAGGCTTATAAATGTCCTAGGGCAGATAGCCTAGTATGAACCTATGAACCTATGAATAATTAAAACGTGGATGGGGTGGGGGGTTCTGGTACCAGGATAGTTCTAGACATATGATATTACTATAATAATTTGAGCATGGATGGTGGGTTTTGGCACCAGGATAGGTCTAGACTTATGGTGTTAGTATAATAATTAGAACATGGATTGGGGGTTCTGGTACCAGATAGCTCTAAACTTATAGCATTAGTATAATAAATAGAACTTGGATGTGGGGTTCTGGTACCAGGATAGTTCTAGACATATGGTATTAGTATAATAATTAGAACATGGATGGGGGTGGGAGGGTTTCTGGTACCAGGATAGTTCTAGACTTATGGTATTAGTATAATAATTAGAACATGGATGTGGGGTTCTGGTATCAAGATAGTACTAGACTTATGGAATTACTATAATAATCACAAGAAGTAAACAGAAGTAACAGATACTCAGGTGATGCTGCTGTCGTGCATTTGGATATCCAACTGATGTAGATGTAGATTTCATGGTGATTTAACCGCTTCACACTTACCAGCACTCATATTTATAAAATAGCTTTGTGCTGGCACTCTAGACTGTGATCACCTGGAGCTGTAAGAAGGAAAACAATTCTTGTGTGTGATACCAGGGTTTTGGGTTATTCTGTTTTAGCTGTTTAGTTTAAGGCTTTTTATCACATATAAACTGATTAATCACAGCTGTGAAGAGCAAAAACTCAGTGCCATGTTTAAGATATAGCTCTGTGCATTTTCTTCCTCTGATGTTCTGTAGATGTAACAAAAGCAGAGACAACATAAGTAGCCCTAAAATGCCATGGAGCTGAAAGCAGCACGATCACTTCTTTAGGTGTAAAGGAGATTAATTCATTGTTTTTGACATTTTTCTGATTGCTCCAAATCACTTCCTTCAGATCTTAGAAACAGTACATTAAAACAAATGATTCTCCATAGTGACTTTGCAGTCTGAGAGGTGTGGTTAGATGTAGCTGACCCGAGGCATTATGCTAGCATATATCACTGTATAGACGTCTGGGTAGTAGGCCAACTGCTTGCAGTGTGAAGGGTTAAGTGGGTCACTTTGAGCTGAACTGCAGCAATATAATGATTGTGTTGCAGCTTATGGATTTTTATTTAATGAAAGACAGTGATGGTATCTGCATGACAGTTTGGCAGTGAATTTCATCAATTCAGTGTAGGCCTGTTCCACTTTAGACATTTGAAGATTAGTAAAGGTGGCCCATGCATATATGAAACTAGCAGTAGGTAATAGCAGGATGCAGTTTCTAGTTACTTTTCAACATGACTTTATTGATATGCAGTCTAAGCATTTGATTGTGTTCAAGAATGGTCTCTAGAAGATATATAATATCTAAAGCTTACTAATGCTTCTAGTACTCGATTTCATACAATGCCAAGAACACAGATTTGGGACTGAAGTATTGCTAGTGAATAGCATAGCTTTGATTTAGTTGTTTTAGAGAAGACATGAATTTCATAACCATTCTTCTGTCCTATTTTATTTATTTATTCATTCATTTCATTTTGGGTTTAGTTAAAAAAAAAAAAAACTTTTCAGTTGATGCCTAGGGAGAAAAACACCAAATGTAAGCAGCAAGAGGCCTCTGAATCCTTTTTAGCAGAGTAATTAGGATTTTTTGCAGTAGCCCCCCCCCCCCCCCCACACACACACACACACACACTGCCTGCTGAACATCAGTCCAGTTCTCTGCATAATACCCTCTGTTTCTATTACTGGGTGAGAACCAACTGAGAAGGTCCATCAATGAGGCTGCCATCAGAGGTATTTTTTTTTTATTATGACTCTACATCCCCTGTGCATACTCAGTTACACAAGAGGAGGCAGCATGCAATGGGCTGTCTGCACTTTTTTGCGATGGATTTTACCAATAAGCAGCCCCATCTCTCTTCTACGAAGTACAAGATCTCCATCATGGAAATTGTACCATGCTTGTGTGCCCCACAAATCCCACTCCCAGTGCAAGCAGATCAAGCTCATTTATTCCACTCCCTTCCTCCCTCCCTACCCAACACCACCAATGCTGAGACTGCTAACTGAACCCTGGACATTTGCATCCCAGTTAAGGTTTCATATTACTGCAGCATGAAGCCAATTTGCAGAGTGATTAAGAGATGAATCCTTAGCATATTAGGGGTAAGAATAATTTGAAATTATTTACAAAGTTGCTAAAAAGAAGAGGACCTAAACTGGATCAATGTGTAACACCAAATGGATGTTTAAATTTAAGTACAGCTTTATTCAAAAAAAAATGGGCTGGTTGTATTCTTAGAGTTAGATTTTGAAACTATGGGCTGGATTCATGAACTACTAATTTCCACTCTGTTATTATGTGCATGTCATACTATTTTGTATTCATCAAATGTCTCTACACATCATGTAGAGCCTCCAAACAAAGGTAAACAGCACAGTATGCTAAATAAAGCATAAGTAGCTGAAATACATGCTAATTAACCAATCCAAGCTGGTACAACCATTCAGAAAACTACAAAATATCAGTGTAGAAATGGCATAGCCCTTTGCCACAAACACCAAAATCTACTGGAATACAGCCACCATCACACATAGAAAAAAAGCAATGTTAGGGGATGCTGCTGCTTTCTTGCATGTGCATGCACAACAGGCTCAAATCTATGCTGGTGCTGCTGCTGATAGACCTTGTTCAAGGAGAAACATGTTCAGACCCCATTTAACATATAATGTACTGCATGATATTGAAATAGTAGAATGATACAGGGTTGAAAGGGAAGCACTACAGGGACTCTGCAATCTCTGCCACCCCCTCCTCAGACCTACGGAAATCAAGGAGAAACTATAGCAGTGGAAACTAAGGTATGTATAGCTTAAGGATATTAGCTGTTGGTACATTTTAGAGACCCACAGGGGATATACTAGGGGTGTCACAGACCTCAGCCTCCAGAATATTGCATCAGTGTCTCAATGCTATGCTACAACATGCAAGAGAGTGCATCTGTTTTCCATACATATGAGAGGAGAGAAGGAGAACAATGTAGGCATGCTATGCTGTGATACACTTCCCTGAAGTCTTGGGGCTATAGCTGCACTCACATAGAAATAAAGCCCCCTGGTGAACAGGGAAGGATATACATAAACAGGAAGTGGTCTCACTCAATCAGCTGCCAGGTTGTCTGTAATGCCTGAGGGATCATCCTCAATGTCTGTGCAGGTAACCTAGGCAGTTACCATGACTCACACACATTGCACACCTCACAGCTGTACACAAGGTTTGCTAGGGGTGATGTTCCAAAAGGTCATCTCCTGGATGATGCATATTATGCCCTGGAACTGTGGTTCATGACACCCTATCAGAAATGTGCACATACCCACAGAGGAAGGATACAGCAATGCTCACGCTCAAACTAGAAACAACATAGAGCATGTGTTTGGCATGCTAAGTCATGGTTCTACTGTCTAGACACATCTGGGATGCCCTGCAGTAAGACCCAGGCACTTGTGCAGAAATTCTCACAGTCTGTTGCCATGTTATACAATATCATCGTGAAGAAACAGCTGCAACGGGGATGGCAAGGGTTAGGACCACACATTCATGGGCCACAGGTAGGGGCAGCACCTCCAGCACATACAGATGAGGATTCTGAGGGAGAACCTCCAGCTGTGGAGGTACCGGACAGACGTAGGTATGCACAATATGCCCTTGCCCTGGCTAAGAGGCAAAGGATAGCACACGCACTCACCACCTAAAACTCAAAGGTTAGCGCACGCACACTCAGCAACTAAGAGGCAAATGATAGCACTCACAACACACACTCACCAGCGTAGGAATTCATCTAACAACCTAAGTACATACAAATATTAAAAGTGATGCTATCCGATGTCCACAAACATTACTTATCTATGTAAAATGTCTATGTACGGACAGCATCAGGCAGAGACAGCCCCAAAGCACATGACTCATAACTGCAGTAATGTCAAGGCAAGTGTGGAACCTGTAATATAAGAACAAATGTGTAAGAAGATAAACTACCTCATACTGTCCTTCTCGTACCTATCCACTCTGTGCATTACACATATATGCAACCCTAAGTCAAACCCAAATGATCAAAGCCCAATGTACAATCATCATCATTCTCAGAGGGTGGGAGTGAAGGTGCAGTAAGCCAAGAGCGACTCCAAACTAGTGAGTATGTGTGAGTAAGAAACACATAACATTCATTAAAGTATGAAATATCTCAGGGACATTAACAGAAGATATATCAATCAATGTTAATGCTTTTTTACATTGCAAATATGTGCAGTTTTGTATAGACAGTTTGTGTGAAATTTGTGTGTCTGTGTGTGTGTGTGTCTCTGTGTGTGTCTACATGAACATAATCAAGCTGTGTACTAGCACTACATCCTGCTATGTGGGACAGGTGTGAGCCACGCATGGTAAAGTTGTCTATTCAGTGACGTCACTCTCAACCATGCAAACTGCCTCTGTCAGGAGTTGCACTGGCACTTCCATGTCCCTGGTTCAAAGTGGGGGATCTCCCTGAAAGCGACTGATGCCTGCTGGACAAGCTCTCCTCATAACTACTTCCAGGACCATGACCCCATAGCCTACCACTTGTGGGTGTGGACACCTCACTCACTGATGGCGCAGTGGAAGTAGTGCCAGTACAGGAAGAAGATCTGGCACGGCCAAGTTGGCTAGAACCAGGGGATGTTGTGGTTCTATGGACATGTGGATGCCAGCCCTCCCTCAACAGATGTACCATCACAGATACTGCCCGATCCAATGTGGCACTCATCCTATCCAATGAGTCACCTACAGGGTTGAGGCAGTCACTCAATATCAAATGATAACACAATACTGTAATGTAACCATACTAACTTGGACAGCTCAACAAGAACTGACATATGGGCAGCATACCAGCAGTTCATTTTTAAAAATGCATACATCACAAAAATTCCCTTTTCTATTCCATATTGAAATACATTCAAAATATGAACATGTAAGCAGTTTGTGTAGATGAGAACGATACCTTATGAAATAGTGCAGTGATCTGTAGAACAGTCTTCTTCAAGTAACTAGCAGTAATGCTCTTTGTGTATCCAATCAGTCACCCCTCCTTCCACTTCCACAGCTGCACCATTACCTTTCTATAGTGTAGATTCAGCCCTCTGAGCACTGTGAATATGCAAATGGGGTGTGAAATCATTAGCATTCCTGAATACAAAAAAAAAAATCACTTGGTGTAAGGGATAGAAACATGGTATAGGTAGCTACACAATTGTATGCACATGCCCCAGGACTGTAGAGGCGAGCAATGACAGTTGTTAGCTGCTAATAGCTTGCAAGTGTTAGTGATTGCTCTGACTACAACAACAAGCAATACTGAAGTGACTGTTCTCTCTGAAGTGTTTGTATAATGCTAAATGTCATTGGAGGTGTTATTGCAAAATTTGGTGAGTGTCTTACACCACATTGTACACCTAGTTAACTTGTGATTTCCCTTGGAGCATGTCTTGCATGTAGTAGGTATTACAGATTATTTCAATAGGTATTACACACACAGTTTGGCCAGGCAACATACTTAAAATAGTTATTCCTAGATATTCTTAAAATCATGATAAAAAAGGTACTATAATCACATTCTGACACAATTTGTAAAATAATCTGCTTGCTAGAGTTGGGCCCTGCTTCAACTCTACTATTTCATTTAGCTCAGAGACTTCACATCTTGTACTACAGAGAAAACTAGGTTGACGTGTAGATTTCCTCTGCAGAGTACTGTCCAAAGTGCTGATGACCACATGTCACCACTAAGTCTGTTGGCACTACAGAAGTAAAACCAAATTACACTTTTTCCTTCAGCAGAGAACTCTGCTCACAGTCTAACATTGCACAATCAGGAAAGGCAAGCAGAACAATCCATTTTTGAACTGAGCTTTGGAGCTAACATGGAAGAGTATTGTACAACATGTGGAACACCACAAAACCCCAGTAAACAGTGGTATTTCACATGGTAATACTTTCCAAACATCCACATAGATATGTTTCTCAACATTGCGCTTTAGGAATAGATTTAGAACAAAACTAAGTATTGTTGCTGGATTATATTACTTCATTACATGGACATTGTTTAATATACTCATGTAAAATGCAGTGAACTGTGTGGTTAACTGACCACTTCATTCTGGACAGTTAGGTCTGCACTGCAGCACTGACACAAATGATATACAACCACATAAAGTTTGGAAGCACAAGCATCATCAGTTTTTATCCCTCCTGCATCGGAACATTAAGTATCGCTTGGTATTGACAGTCCACATTACCCATACTTGAGCATAAACCATTGCTAATATCAGAACTATTCATTAATGTTTAAATACTGTCATCATAACCTGATGATCCATGAGTAATTCACTGTTCATCATGTGTTTCACAAGTGTGTGTGCCTCATATACACAAGGCAAGTAGGTACATATCACTCTCAATTCTGCAGTATACATTAATGACAGCATAGCTGACATAGGTCATTAGTACGTATGTGTTAGCGATCATATTATTGCACTTACTCCATCATATCAACAAATATGGATTGACACAAAACTTTCAACATTACAATATCTTCTCTGACACAAAACGACACAGAATGATAAGCTAATCCTATCTACACTACACGATCATAATGTAAAAATCAGACTTCTGTGGTGGCACTTGCATTAAGTGCTGGGTCTTCTAGACTGCATAGATAGCTAGAGGGTTCTAATCTCACAGCAGTCAACTTGTGTGTGTGTGTGGAGTTATGACATTAAGTACAGAGAGTCTCAATAGAGCTGTAACCTAGAATTAAATTTACACTGCATGGTGAGTTCACATCAGTGTCAGACCCTTCTCCCAACTTCATCTTGTCTGCAACACCACATTGATGTCATCCTCTGTAAAGTGCACTCTCACACTATAAATGTCAGATTTCTGCAGTGGCACTTGCATTAAGTACTGTGTCCTCTAGATTGCAGAGCTAGTTAGGTAGGGGCTTCTAATTTCAGAGCAGAAAACTTGTGTGTGTGTATATGGAGATGTGTAAACATGACCTTAAGTACTGATAGCCTCAATAAAACAGTAGACTGGAATTAATTTTACACTGCAGGGTATGTCCACATCATATTCTCTGCAACATCACACTAATTTCATCCTCTATAACTTGTGCTCTCACAATACTGAATTCGAATTTCTGTAGTGGTGCTTGCATTAAGTACTGTGTCCTCTAGATTGCATAGCTAGATAGGTAGGGTTCTAATTTCCCAAGAATAAATTTGTGTGTGTGATGGTGGAGCCATTGCATTACTGGAGGGTTAATTCAACAGGTGTCCTCATTTGACTTCCACTCATGAGAAAAATTTATATTGTCAGATCAATCCCACATCCCCTTCTCTCACTGTCCATAAACACATACTGTCTGCAACAAACTGACAAGGTCATCATTTCAATAATTTACTCTCACACCACTAAAGGTAGACCTCTCCTGTAACACATGCATATAACACACTTGTGTGGATTGTATCAGCCAATAGATAGGGAGTTCATATAGAGCAGTGCAACTCTCCTGATTGTGTGTGTGTGTGAATGTAAGTGGATAAAGGAGTGTGTTACACCTGTTGATAGTACTGACAACATTCAGAAGTCCACACAGATGTAGAAGTAATTTTTGCACACACATCTGCTCTGCATGATGCAGTTGATGCCATCGTTTCAAAGATGCTGTGTGGCTCACATGCAATCAGAATTTTTCTCTGGTACATGCATATAATACACTTCTGTGCAGATTCTGTCAGTTGATAGGTAAGATGTTTGAATACAGGAGTGATTGTCATATGTAATTCTGTGTTTCTTCCTCTTTCTGTGCAGAACATGCTGCACATACATATATGAGGTATATCTATACAGTGTGCTTTTGCTGTGCAACCACTTTTTAGTGGAAACATGAAGATAATACACAATACTGATGTCATCCATTGAAATGTGCAGTTTCACAGTTGTCAAATAAATCTGTAGTTGTACTTGTGCTTCAGCAAAGCTTCATAGGCCTGTGATGCTATCCATGTAGCTGAAATCCAGACATCATTGCTTAAGGTCATTGTAGATATTGTTAACAGTGTTGTCACCCACATGTGCTATGTTCCTGTGTAGATTTTATTTCCTGTTACAAGTGTTTATTCTACATTTCCTTTGGAAATGCTATATTGAAGACAGATGCTGAATTTGAATAGATTATCTTCCCATCGTATTTCTAGTAAAACACCTTCTCAGGACTGAGGACATGTACGTTGTTGCCTAAGTAAGGCATGTGTCCCAGTACAGGATTATATTATTGGATATAATTGTTATTCTACCATCACAGTGACAGCAGCAGGGAGCTACAGTTGTGTTTGGATATGCCTAGCATCAGGCAATGTTGTCTGATATACAGCAAGATTCTAAGTAATTGCAGGTACACATATTCCTTGATTCATAAATATGATGTAATGCTTTCACATAACCACACATATAACAATTTGCGATGCACTCATACCATGGCATATTCATTGATACCACTACGATGTCAATTTTCTCAACATTTATGCAAGTGTTCCAAAGCAGCATTGAGTGACTCCAAGCACTTGTGTCCTTAACTGTTCTGCATGAAAGACATCCCCCCAATTATGCTTTGTACGTATAGAGTTGCAGAGGCCTCCGCCATCAATTTTATATGACAAAAATTATGGGCAAATACAATGCAGCTGATTGAAGGAATTCACATAAGTGGAGTTCAACAGCTGTGATAACAGTTCCACAGTGGTGAATGAGATTAACAGATATATTCTTAGCTGGATAAGTTGTACAGCTTGATGTTCAATTGTAGCATAGGAATTAATTTTGTGTGAATGTACTAATGTCACAAAGCAACCATTACATCACATCAGTCTTGTCCATTGATATGTTGCATGAACACATGTGAACGTAGCTTTGAATTTCATGGCAGTAGACATTTTTTCTGCCAGTGTCATGGTGAGACTGCTACTGTGACACATGCATTGTGTACTCTGGTGTACACGAGTGTTCCAGTTCTTAGGAGGTACAAACATACAGAGAAACTTTCCTTGACCACAGAACATTGATATAGGACTGACCACAGTTGTGTGCACATGAGCATACTCATTTAATTGCCATCAGTCTGACATGCTGATATGACATACATTATCAGAGATTCTTACTTAATTCACGCATTCATTGCATTTGTTTGTGACAATACACACCGCTATCTCCTTTGGCAGATGCTGACAATACACAGCTCTAGGGAATACATTGCATCATATTGTGGTGTTTGTATCTGCTCTTATCTGTCTGCAAAATAACAGTGTCAGGCAGGAGTGCCTTGCACAAAGGTATTACATTGGGCACACTTTGTGCCCACATTTGTTGCACCACATACATCTACATGTGTGATGCATAACCATTGCAGTATTGCCATACATAATTCCCTTAACGGGTGATCCTCCTTGTACATGTGTTAGGCTTATTTCTGTGGTGTACAGTATGCTGCGGTGGTATGGCGGTAGCGTTGTTACCTCACAGCAAGAGGTTCTCCTGTTCGATTCTCGGCTTGGCTTGGGAGTGCCTTCTGTGTGGAGTCTGTATGTCCTCCCCGCGGTTGGGTAGCATTCGAAAGACATGCGTGTGTAAATGGGTGTGCCTTCATTGAAGGTTGGGCATCGAACTGGCACCTCGGCATTTCGTAAAAATCTACTGCCAATCATTAGCCGACCGGAGTTCCGCTGTGGTGACCCCTTACAGGGAAAAAGACAAAAACAACAACACAGTTAATACACAGGTCAGTGTTAATAATGATGAGATGAGGTTGATTCTTGCAAAAGGAGATTGTGGCTTCTGAGCCATTATTATTTTCCAACATGTTATATTGATGGAATGCACACTGTGCAAATAACCCCTAAAGTATATACTGTCCTTGCGAACTCAGCATGTCAGTGACATTCATATATCATGTCATTCCCTTGTCTTACAATGTTAATTTGTGTAACTGTCACATCCTATAATATCATGTCTGCTTGTATTTACCTATATTTGCTCAGGAAGCTTAATTAGTATGACATATGTATTACGAAATTTAATTATTACAAAGTTTTCTTTGTGACATAAGCACATTTGCATCAATTATCTTACTAGATTTTCAATATTTACTCTCCCCTGTTACATATTTCTGTATACGTTTCTTTGATTTCTGTGCACATTGTCCTCAGTACTTTTCCTGTCTAGTAACCCATGTTTTGTAGTTGTTCTTATTGTTTCCCCTCCCCTTTTAATTATTTCTGTATTTGTATGTTTGATTTATGTGCACAGTGCACTCAGTAAACTTTCCCTGCCTGTATACAGCTTGCATTATTTGCCTTATGTAGTTCTTTGTGCTCTCCATGTGAGCACGCTTCTCAGGTTTGCCCATAGGCAAGCTTGTTTGTTTACTGTGTGTGCTCATTCTGCTCAGTATGTTTTTCTGGCCAACAACACTGTTGCTGTCCATGAAAACGTGTTTGTATTCATGTAAGCATGATAAGCAGCATGCAAATGCAATTAGCTCTGCTGCTTATCTCGCTAACATGTAAACATTGTGTAACACGTAAACACGATAACGTAAACATTGTGTAGGCTTCCTACAAAACCTACACATTTGTTCATTAATCCCTGCCTATGTCTATGGTGATACATAGATTTTATTTATTTATTATTTATTTATTATTGTTTGTTAACCGGGTTAGTCCAGCTGGGCTTGTGGCCCATTTTCAGTGGAGACCCGAGGAGAAAAGCTCCGGTACATAGTATAAAATGCAGAAGTTCACAACATTACAAAATATGAAGTACAGAAATCTGCAAACTTACAAACATACAAAAGCTCCAGTACATAGTATAAAATGCAGAAATTTGAAACATTACAAAAATATAAAGTACAGAAATTTGCAAAACTTACAAACATACAAAAGACAGAATTACAGAAAGTTGCCACATTACTAGTAGATAATGTGAGTTATATATGTCATTATTAGTCTGTACAGGCATAACAGTTTTACAATAGTATATACACTGCTTTGCAATTAAGAGGATGTCAATTTGGGAATATGAGTAAGATAGGCCAGAGGCTCGCAAGCAAAAATTTTGGAAAGATGTACAGAGAAAGACCCATAACATTTTGTTAGGTTTGGCAAAGAAAAGATGATTTAGGTGTGGAGGTAGTGGTATGGGTGTTTTAGGGTGATCCTCCTTGTACATGTGTTAGGCTTATTTCTGTGGTGTACAGTATGCTGCGGTGGTATGGCGGTAGCGTTGTTACCTCACAGCAAGAGGTTCTCCTGTTCGATTCTCGGCTTGGCTTGGGAGTGCCTTCTGTGTGGAGTCTGTATGTCCTCCCCGCGGTTGGGTAGCATTCGAAAGACATGCGTGTGTAAATGGGTGTGCCTTCATTGAAGGTTGGGCATCGAACAGGCACCTTGGCGTTTCGTAAAAATCTACTGCCAATCATTAGCCGACCGGAGTTCCGCTGTGGCGACCCCTTACCGGGAAAAATCCGAAAGACAAACAACAACAACACAGTTAATACACAGGTCAGTGTTAATAATGATGAGATGAGGTTGATTCTTGCAAAAGGAGATTGTGGCTTCTGAGCCATTATTATTTTCCAACATGTTATATTGACGGAATGCACACTGTGCAAATAACCCATAAAGTATATACTGTCCTTGCGAACTCAGCATGTCAGTGACATTCATATGTCATGTCATTCCCTTGTCTTACAATTTTAATTTGTGTAACTGTCACATCCTGTAATATCATGTCTGCTTGTATTTACCTATATTTGCTCAGGAAGCTTAATTAGTATGACATATGTATTACAAAATTTAATTATTACAAAATTTTCTTTGTGACATAAGCACATTTGCATCAATTATCTTACTAGATTTTCAATATTTACTCTCCCCTGTTACATATTTCTGTATATGTTTCTTTGATTTCTGTGCACATTGTCCTCAGTACTTTTCCTGTCTAGTAACCCACGTTTTGTAGTTGTTCTTATTGTTTCCCCTCCCCTTTTAATTATTTCTGTATTTGTATGTTTGATTTATGTGCACAGTGCACTCAGTAAACTTTCCCTGCCTGTATACAGCTTGCATTATTTGCCTTATGTAGTTCTTTGTGCTCTCCATGTGAGCACGCTTCTCAGGTTTGCCCATAGGCAAGCTTGTTTGTTTACTGTGTGTGCTCATTCTGCTCAGTATGTTTTTCTGGCCACCAACACTGTTGCTGTCCATGAAAACGTGTTTGTATTCATGTAAGCATGATAAGCAGCATGCAAATGCAATTAGCTCTGCTGCTTATCTCGCTAACATGTAAACATTGTGTAACACGTAAACACGATAACGTAAACATTGTGTAGGCTTCCTACAAAACCTACACATTTGTTCATTAATCCCTGCCTATGTCTATGGTGATACATAGATTTTATTTATTTATTATTTATTTATTATTGTTTGTTAACCGGGTTAGTCCAGCTGGGCTTGTGGCCCATTTTCAGTGGAGACCCGAGGAGAAAAGCTCCGGTACATAGTATAAAATGCAGAAGTTCACAACATTACAAAATATGAAGTACAGAAATCTGCAAACTTACAAACATACAAAAGCTCCGGTACATAGTATAAAATGCAGAAATTTGCAACATTACAAAAATATAAAGTACAGAAATTTGCAAAACTTACAAACATACAAAAGACAGAATTACAGAAAGTTGCCACATTACTAGTAGATAATGTGAGTTATATATGTCATTATTAGTCTGTACAGGCATAACAGTTTTACAATAGTATATACACTGCTTTGCAATTAAGAGGATGTCAATTTGGGAATATGAGTAAGATAGGCCAGAGGCTCGCAAGCAAAAATTTTGGAAAGATGTACAGAGAAAGACCCATAACATTTTGTTAGGTTTGGCAAAGAAAAGATGATTTAGGTGTGGAGTTAGTGGTATGGGTGTTTTAGGTGGGAGCATGTGAAGGACATTCCCATTTGAAGGACAGATGGGAGAGAAGCATGGATTTGAAGTTGTTGTGGTTTGGTATGTTACGTAGTGGTGGGGGGAGAGTGTTCCACAGTTTGGCTATGGTGTGGGACAGTAATAGTTGGCCAGGTGGGTGTAGGGGTTTGTGTACATGTAGGAGGTTTTGGCCTTTGGCTCTCAGGGTGCAGCTAGGTGTGTAGGGTGTTAGAGATTTGGCAAGAGAAAGGCATTCTGTTGGTTTGAAGATGAGTTTGTGGGCTGTTGTAAGTTGTAGGTATTTTAGGTGGTTGTAAAGTTCTAGCCAGTTTAGGGTGTGTAGGGAGTGGCAGTGATGGGAAGAGTTCTTAGAATTGGTTGCAAATTTGCAGATTTTGTTGTAACAAGCTTCGAGTTTGGAACGGAGGCCAAGTTGTAGGTTGGAGAATGGGGTAGTACCGTACAAGAGAGAGGGGAGAAGGAATGTAGATGTGAAGGTTTGACAGGAGGAGGGAGTAAGGTAGCAGTTATGTCTGTAGAGGAGACCAATTTTCTGGTGTTTTTTTTTATTGCAGAGAGGATGTGGGAGTCATATTTTAAGTTTTCATCAATGGTAATGCCAAGTAGCTTGGTACTGGGAATGATTTCTAGAGGAGTGTCATTGTGGCTTTTGATGGAAAATTGATCTCTGTTGAATTGGGAGGTTTTGGTGGGAGTGAAAATCATTAGTTTTGTTTTGTTAGCATTTAGGGCTAGGTGATGGGATTGCATCCATGATTCTGTTTTAGAGAAGGCTATTTGGGTATTGAGTAGAAGTTTGGAGGGGCAGGAGGCAGAGTAGATGATGGTGGAATCATCAGTGTATAGGATGACTGAGGAGTCAGGGATGGAGTGGTGGAAGTTTTTGATGAATATGTTAAAGAGGAGTGGGCCCAGTACCGATCCTTGAAAAACTCCTGTGGGTGTAGATAAGAAAGGGGAGGTTGATTCTTTCCATTGCACAGCCTGTTGGCACATGAAAAGGTAGCTGGAGAACCAGGCTAAGGTTGAGGGAGATAGGTGCAAGTGAGAGAGCTGGGACAGGAGTAGGGAATGGGAGATTGTGTCGAATGCCTTTGAGAGGTCAAGAAATAGGGAAGATACGTATTTGCTGCTATCACATGCTAGGTTGACTGTTTCAAGGAAAGGAAGGAGGGCGGTCATGGTGCTGTGGCCAGGGCGGAAGCTGTGCTGGGTGGGAGAGAGGAGTTTGTGCTGGGTTAGGTAGGGCTTGAGCTGGGAGTGGATGTTTTTTTTTCTAGAATTTTAGAGAGAGGTGAGAGTAAGGCTATGGGTCTGAAGTTGGTAGTGTCAGTGTTCTTACTGCCTTTGTGGAGAGGGATTATGAATGCATGTCACCAGATGGTTGGTACATAGGATTCCTGGATGGATCTATTTATGAGAATGGATATGGGATAGGCTATTGATTTGGCTGATAGTTGAAGGAAATTTGCTGGAAGGTTGCCAGAGGCATTGCGGCATGGTTTTAGCTTTTGGAGTAGTCTTCAGATGTGAGTTATCACTGACAGCCATAGAGGAAAGCAGAAAAAAACAGAGCCCACCACTTCTCCATTATTTAGTTTATCACAGGTGGAATCATTGAAACTGAGAAGACCAGACTCAATGCTATGTCCTTGCCAAAAATCAAGCTGAGTAACAGAAAGAAGGTAACTTATTCTTAACTATGCCTTAACCTGTCTATAAACACACCTCTTGAGTATTTTAGTGGTAAGACAGAGAAGGGCTACTATGTAGTTTGGTAGTTCGGCTGATATGCCAGTCTTACAAAAAGGGGCGATGAGGAAGGAGTTCCATAGACTGGAGATATAGGATGTATGTGAAGAGTTATTAATAAGAGTTGAAGCAGGGGAGGCAATTGTTTCAGCTGAGAGTTTGAGGTGTTCACCCTGAACATTATTGAAAGCTGGTGAAGTAGTTCTATGTTTAGGCAGTAGGCTCTGCAAAAGTAAGGTCAGGACTGCAAAAAGATGAAAATTAAGTGATTCCTTAGATGTTACAGAATGCATAGTTGGGGGGAATACATGGGGGTATGAACTGCAATGATATTTGGTAGTATCTGCAAAATGTGGCAGAAATATCTAAAGGACATTGATAGGATCACGGTTTGGATCGATTCTTCACTTGTGCCAAGGCAATGCTATGCCAAGATATTTGCTGTATGCATTTGTGTTCATTTACTAATTGAGAATGTATCTTTTGATCGATTGTTAGAAGAGATCTCACTTTGTTGGGTAGTTCTCGATACTTTGATTGCTGGGTCAGTGCACAGGCATCACAACCTAAGACAATCTGTCTTCTTTCTATACTGCTGATTGAACAAAGAAGATTGTTCTTATATGTGCCTTTAGGTATATCTAATGGGGCATACATACAACCCAGACTGAAAGAAATACATTGGTTAACTTTTGCCATGTCTGGGAGTAAATCTTTCTCTGGGGTAGTTGATAAATAAAGTACTGACTGCATGTGATGGTGTTAGCATATATGACTATGATACTCTACGATCTTTTGAGGCCTTTATCATGCCAACATATGTTACAATCTTGTGGTAGAATTTCAACTTCTAGTATATTTGATTTGAGTTTGGTTTTTATCCTAGCTATTTTATCAACTAGTATGTTAGTCAACAATAGAAAATAGTTATTTTATTACACATGCCATGTTCATATATATGGAATATTTTTAGGCCAAATAAAGTAGTCTAAAAAAATCATTTGGGTCATGTAGCTTGATTTTTTTCAGATGAGTTCCCCAGATAAGTTTCCAAAAGAAAAAAAAGAGACTTAGTTTGTTAGACTGTCTTGTGCGTCTGCATGAGGGGAGATTGAATTACTAGTTTATCTTATCACAGCCTGGAATGACTAACCCTGGGAAAGGATTACCATAATTGGTTAGACCTACCATGAGCAGCAGCCCTTACAGTAACCCTTTCCAATTCAAAGACCACCCAACCACAGTAATTTTCCACAAGCAAAAAAATCACTGTGAAAGGCAGTCCCACCAGCCATACTACAGGGTAATGAGATAATCCAGGAAGCATCTAATGCTAACTAGTCATGTGCTGTCCCCAGAACTAAATGTGGTAATTGGTTTACACAGATGAGCGATTCAGAGAATTGCTTATCTGTATAAATTAGCACAGATGGCTGTGTTCATTAACCTTTCATTCATTTTAATATTAAATGCATACCTATAATTAAACATTAGATGTTTGAACCATAATTTGCCATTAAAAAATATATATTTTTGAAAACAGTGTATTTTTAATCATTCCATTAACCATTAATCATCATATAAGAAGAATATGTACAAACACTTCTAATCATTAACTTGTCAAACAGATGAAAGTCATGCATTCAAGTCAATTGAACAGACCACTCTGCAGGTAAGTTTAGTGAAATTCTGAAATTCAGTGGAGTGGTGGTGGAGTTGTGTGTGTGTGTGTGTGTGTATGTGTGTGTGTGTGCATGTGTCCACGTGTCTACATGAATAAATGAGCAGGAGCTTCTGCCAGTGTGATGCCTGGGAATAGTAGTTACCTCCACAAAATCTTTTTAGCACTAGCGATAATTAAAGGCAATTTAAATTAGCAGTTTAGCCAATGATGAGGTCTTCTTCACTGCAGCTAAATATGCTTCTGAATTGCTTTTTCTGCAGCTCATGTCACTGAATCCCAACCTCAGTCTTTTTGTTACAGGTAAAATTGCATAGAAAGGTAACTACGAGTTTGCAGTTTTCATTATCTGGAAGTGCAAGTTGAAACAATGTTGCTTTCATCAGACAGGTTTCTGGAGGCTCAACATGTCGGATTCATCTCCCTCCCTAGTCACAGTTCCAAGAAGTTACGTTCTTTATTGCCAGTAGAGGAAGACACATACACTAATCTGAATCCACTGACTATTTTTGTCCTGTTGTGGGATGTTACTGATTCTTCATAAAAGTGTGATGGTTTAGAGTACAATCATCAGTCATCAGACATCAGACATCTGTTTGTATCTGTAGAGGGCTAGAAATAGAATAGAAGTCTGCTACAGATTTGTCATGCCAGAAAGAGAGAAGAGCTGTAGCACTCTTGGTTTATTTTTCATCTTAGTTGTTTTGATGTATTACATACATTTTCCTTAGATTATTCGTTTAATTATTGGAAACTTATTTTTCAGAACACAAGATAATATTGATGTCACATGCCTGATCTCTCTTCAGTTGCTATTTAGTTATTTATTTATTTATTTATTTATTTATTTATTTATTTTACATTTGTTGACCGGGCTAGTCTGGCTGGATACATGTCAATTTTCAGTAGAGGCCCGGGGAGAAAAGCTCCAAAGACATATGCAAGAAAAATACAAATATAAAACTCCCATATAATATATAAAAAGAAGTAACAGTAAAGATACATACAAAACTGAATTTAGAAAGTGGTAGCTGTTTGAAAAGTAAACAAAAATTAATTTTTTTTTTCATAATAGCAATATATGAGCATTCATTATAACAATATTAACATGAATAGTTCAAATGAGCTTAGCAAGAACAGTAAGGGGTACTGTAGAAATTCAAGACAAAGTAAATATACATACATAATGATGGAAGGATGTTAATGATGAGATGTAGGAAAGTTAGTCAGGGTTAGTGCAGGAACATAACCAGTGTGTATTGAGATATAATTTTAGTTTCTTTTTAAATAGTGTAGGAGATGACAGAGAAGTGAGCTCAGTAGGAAGTGAATTCCAGAACTTTCCAACAGTATTAGAGAACAGGGTATCACCTGCTGAGTTGGAAGATCTGCAAGTGTTAACAAGAAGTTTGTTGAATGAACGTAGGTTTTTAGGATTGCTGTATGGGGTGAAAAGGTATTGAGAGTATTGGTGTATTTGTGGGTTGAGAGAAGATCTTGTGGGCTATAGCAAGCTGGAGATATTGTAGATGATGTAGAAACTCAAGCCAGCCAAGTTGTTTTAGATTAAGGCAGTGATGAGTTCTGAAAGGAGAGGCAGTAGCAAATCGAGCAATATTATTATAGGATACTGCTAGTTTGCTGAGGTTGTTTTTAGAAAGATTTGTATAAATAGGTGAGGCATAGAGGAGAGTAGAGATAAGGTGAGTTCTTGCTATGGCAGCCAAGGGTGCCCGCAGGCAGGTGCAAGGGGGTGCACTTGCACCCCCCTGGAATCGGCTGACTAGTTAATCTTATAATTTAAAAAAAAGTTTGTTTTTTTTTGTTTTTTGTTTTTTTTAAGGGCATTCTTCTTTAAGAAGAAAGAAGTCCAGTCGCGCTGACATCATCGCGTAGTGCACATAGTGTCAAGTTTGCGAGCGGGAACTGAAACGGACGGTTTCAGGTTTGCAAGCGGGAACTGAAACGAATGGTTTCGGGTTCGCAAGCGGAAAATGGAACGGACGGCGGACTTGAAGATGGGACACTTGTGAGCGAGCGGGAACTGAAACGGACGGAAGATGGGACACTTTCAGAGTGAGTAATGTGTGTGTGAAATGGTTTCTGAAGATGGGGCGTGTGTGTGTGTGTGTGTGTGTGTGTGTGTGTGTGTGTGTGTGTGTGTGTGTGTGTGTGTGTGTGTGTGTGAAAAACGGTTTCTGAAGATGGGACGTGTTATATGAGTCTACTTCTTCCTATCAAAAATTACACTCCACCGAACGGTAGTTCACGGACTCTACTTTGACAAAAATGCAGTTTGTTGAAAGTACATATCTCAAGAATTTATTTCTCTGAACATGGCAACAACTTATAGAGTATGCACTGTGCCTTTAAATTAGTCTAATAGTTTAACCTGGTTCTACAATGTACCTGTTCTAAATATGGCAAATGTGCTATGCTACGAGCCCAGAATGATGGAGATGTGTATCAGACTACCAAATCCCAAAGAGGAGGAGAAATGTTAGTAATCGAAGGCTTTATATATTATTTGGAGAAGTGCTCTAAGACACAAAAGTATTGATGTTGTAAGTATAAGTCTTCTCAAAATAGGTCAGGAAAGTGCTATAACAGGTTGTGTTACCTCCAGTGAAGCATTGGTAAAATCCATTGCACATAATCACTCCGATGAACTTAGTGAAATAGAAACGTATCCTGCTTGCTTTAATTTGAAGCAGAGAGCTAAAGTATCTCGGTCTTCAGCCTGTGTTATTGTAGGTGATGCAATTGCATCTTCGTCAGTAGAATTTGCTGCTACACATCCAAGTAGAAGATCTTTACTGCAACAAGTTAGCAGAGCTTGTTTAAAGTATAGAGGGAGACATATAGCTACTGTGTTAACTTTAATAAATATTAATGCAGCAGGGATTTCTTTAAAAGGAGGGGAATTTATACAAAAGAAAATGTCCGACTCATTAACTGATAATATAGTGGTGATGTTAACAACTGTCCAAAATTCTGATTTGAGTATGTCAGATGTATGGCTCATCATGGACGGTACTTATTTCATAAAAGGAACTGTTTGCATGCAGGCAACTATATACCATACATACTGTAGTGAAATATGGAGCCTATAGTAAAGGTGTTCCTCTTGTTTACTGCCTATCGAGTAAAAAATCATTAAACTTATACAACATGATTTGCACTACTTCAGCTGCTGAATACTAATGGTTTAACTTGTAATGTTAGCTGTATGTTCTGCAGTTTTGAAGTCGCTGCTGTGAAAAGTATAAAAGTGAATATGAATGAGGTTATATGTAAAGGATGATTATTTCATTTTGGGTGTAATATGTGGAGAAAGGTTCAAACTCTTGGGCTAGCTGCATTATATAATACACCTATGATGTTACAATTAGTAGTGACAAAGCTTGCAGCATTAGCATTTTTAAATGAGACAGACATGATGCCTACGTTTTATGAGTACGTTTCCCATTGAAGAGAAGTGTGTGTGTGTGTGTGTGTGTGTGTGTGTGTGTGTGTGTGTGTGTGTGTGTGTGTGTGTGTGTGTGTGTGTGTAATTCCCCAGGTGCTACATGGTGGTGGGTAGAGAATAAGGATTAAACCTGTACCTTGGGTACAAGTGGCAAGAGCCTGAATTCCCTACCCACCACCATTTGTAAAAATGTTGCAGGTTTTTCCCTCATACTTGTTCTGTTCCTCATAAAATATGTGGTTTCTGTATTTGTGTCCTTGCAAAGCGAGTAGTGCATTGGTGCAGTGTTAGCATTGTTGCCTGACAGCTACATGTTCTCTGGTTTGATTCTTGGCTGGGGTGTCTTACCTTCTGTGTGGAATCTGTATGCCCTCCCTGTTTTTGTGTCTGTCTGGAGTGTTTCTCCCTGGGCCTCTGCTAAAAATTAGCTTTTGTTCCAACTCAGACTTTCCTGGTTAACAAATGTTAAAAAAAAAATGACACTCATTTGAATATCAGACTTCATATTCTTCAGAAAGTGCATGGTAACACAAAAGGTTTTATTCTAGCAATTTTCTAAGATAAGATTTATATTTGAAATGTATCCCTATCTTTGGGACTGTAATCCCCCCATTATTGGCTTCATCCAGGTTTTGTGCTAAGGTTGAGAGCTATGGTAAGAACTGAATTCAATGAATATGTTTGGGGGCTATATTCCCCCATTACTGGCTTTGTCCAGATGTTTTTTGCTAAGAGGTTGACAGCTGTGCTATGGTGAGAACTGAATTCACCAAATAGTAGCCATTTAAGTTTCAGTCTTCCTCTTTCACAAAACAGCTGATTTGGCGTAGTGGTATGTTGCTCTGACTGTTTTGCACAGGGTCTCCTGGGTTCAAGACGTGGCAGTGAAATGTATGGTGATAACGCAGTATTTTATTATAGCAACTTTCCAACATTATACAAGCAATGTTTAAAATGTGTCCCTGGTTTTTGGCCTTTTGCACCCCCCCCAATAAATTTTGGCATTTTCCAGATTTCTAGTGCTGCAAAGTTCAGAGATACAGCTGAGTGTCGAGTAGATTTTACAAGGAGCTGAGAGCTGCAGGGGAGCAAAAGTTTAGTGCTGCTTATGCTTAGTCTGCTTGCATTGTTAATAGCACAACAGGTAGTGTACTTGCTTTTGATGCTGAAGGCTGTGGGTTCTACTTCCACAGTAGGTAGATGCATTGCTGATACTGTACTGTGTTGTAAAGGGGGTGGATGCTGCAGTCCTTTTTGACAAAGATACCTAGTGACTATGAACCTGTTATCAGTTTGCTATCCATTCCTGTTGTGGTATTACTAGCTTATCATTTTTTTAATGCATGCAACAAAGGCAATTTATTCTTCAAGGGCAACAGGCACTTTATTTGTAGATGAAACAATGACATATAAAGTTGTTTGCTAGCAGCAACCTCTTTATTAGTTACAGATTTCTTTAATGTGGATTTTACTACTTCAGCGATTGTGCATATTTACTGATACTGGTGGACTATAGAAGGTTGAGTAGACTTTTTATGATGGAAATGTTCTGAATTGGGCAGTTTTATCATTGGCGTATGCATTTTGTTTCATTGTTTACTGGAAAAATGTTCAAAACAATAAATTTAAAATGCCCTCTTAACAACTGTACTATATTGTACAAGGAATATAATGTAATACAGTCAGGAAGGTGTATCAAAGAGCATGTGTATGCTTCATGTTCAAGGAGCCTATGATTTTGAAAACAGCCCAGAGTTAATTTTTATCTGCCACTGGCAAAATGTATTTTCTTTGAATGTGGGTTTCAATGCTGTTTCAATGCATGTGAGTTTCAAGGGCAGAGAAGTTTTAATGCTAAGTCTATTAACATTGTGAGACTGCATTGCTTTGTTTAACATATATCTATTAGGGTTTGTGCTGTAAAATGCAAAATAAAACTTTCTAATGAAATCTAAATCATCGCAGAAGTAAAGCAGTATGCACATTACAGTGTTTATGGTAAATGGGGCAAAATAACCAAGGAATGGGACATTGGAATGGCAGCAGGGGGGAGGCTCCATTCGACCATGATTTTGTGAGGGGGGGGTAGCAAACTCAGACAGCCCCGGTTGAACTATACCTCTCAGTTGTCCATATTTTTGCAGAATGAATAGATATTTGCTTCTTATTTTTGGTTTGTTCCTCATACAATGAAGTCACTAAATGACAGACATGAGTTTCAGACGTCATAACCTTCAGAAAAATGCATGCTAATGCAAGACCTGTTATTCTATCAACTGTCTTAAGTTTATACAAGAGCAATTTTTAATAGTGTTTGTATGTTCCCCCAATATATTTGGCCTTGTCCAGATTTCCTGCACTAAGAGGTTGAGAGGTATGTGCAAATCGCTTTGTAGAATTAGGAATATCCAAACCTCTCCATTGTCCCCAATTTTGGCTCAAAATGTTTCTCTCCCCTAATAATCCTTCCTCAAAATGGCAATTTTGGAAGAAAATGTGATTGAAGTCTCCTAGAATAATGGTGTTGGCTTAATGCATAGGGACACCATATTAGTTAGGTAGGAGATATGGACTGATGGTGTACATAGAGGGGACCTATAGTTGGGTATGACACAGTAAGGAGTTTTGTTAATGCTAAGTTGGATGCAGAGGAATTCCACGTCATTATCTCACCTAGCAAGTCTGGAGATGAAATGTTCTTTAAGAATATGTAGACACCATCACCTTTTCATCTTGGGTGATAGGCCTGAACTTGTGGCAGGTATTGAAATCCTGCATTAAAGGAGTGCTGTCATCGGTCTTGAACTAGGTCTCTGTGATGATGCATATATAGATGTTTTCCAGGGGAAGCAGTGCTTGTAAGGAGTGGACTTTTTAGCTTAGGCTCTGAAAAGGAAATTGGTTATGTTCTAATTCATGTAGCTATAAAATTCAGTATAAAAACTGTAAAAGTTTCTGAATGCAAACACACTATTTATTAAAGCAGCATCATGGTAGGGAGTACTTCAGTACAGAGAGATTCAACTATATACATAGCCATGAGTTCCTTTATACCTCTCTGTCAAAAACAAACACACACCATGGTCGCACAGAGTTTACAGTTGTAACTTTGAAAAAAATCTATTTATGTATTTCTTGCACTAAGAAGTTGAGGTGTGTGTGTGTGTGTGTGTGTGTGTGTGTGTGTGTGTGTGTGTGTGTGTGTGTGTGTGTGTGTGTGTGTGTGTGACAGAGTCAGAGAGAGAGAGAAATGCCCTAGTTAGCTCTAACAGGTGGAATTTATTTTCAAGTGCATTTTCAAGGAATTGTGAGCTTCAAGGGAAGCAAAGGTTACTGCTGCTCATGCTAAATCTGCTTAAAATGTGCAACTGTTTTGTTTAGCAAATGGTATCATTATTGTAGTATAGAATTTTAAAGCAGTGTTAGCACAGCAGGTAGCATACTTGCATCTTGATGCAAAGGGCTGTAGGTTCTATTCATACAGCATGCACATTTGTATTTTAAGGGGGGTATGGTACTGCAGTTCTTAGTATGTCCTCCTTTGGATGAGACACCTAATAACTATGAACCTGTTTTTCAGCCTGCCACCCATTCCCTATTGCAATATACCAACTTGTTCTGAATTGGGCAGGTTGTCATTATTGGTTCATATGATTTGTTTCATTGCTTAAAGGAAAAATACTCAGAACTATAAATTTAAAACACACTCTTAACAAGTGGTGCTGTATTATACAAGGGATATAATTCAATTATTATGTAGTATAATTAATACAGTCAGGAAGGTGAATCAAAGAACATTTGCATGGTTCTAAAAATGTGTGCAAGGAGCCTATGATTTGGAAACAGGCCAATGGTAAACTTACCCTGCCATTGGCCAGATGCATGTTCATTGAATGTGGGTTTCGATGCTGTTTCAGTGAATGTGGGTTTCAAAGGTAGAGAAGTTTTAATGCTAAGTCTGTTTTCATTGTAAGACTATTGCTTTGTTTAGATTTAGTAAATGTCTATCAGTGTTTGTGCTATAAAATTTGAAATAAAAGTTGTAAATGAAATCCAGATATCTGTAATCATTGTAGAAGTAAAGCATAAAACAGTATAAACACTGAGAGATTTGAACAGTGTCTATGAGAAATGGGGAGAAATAGCCAAGTAATGGGACACTGGAATGGCTGCTTGGGTGGGGGGGTGGGGCTGAGTTGGTGGTGGCAGCAGAGGGGGTGGGGCTTCGTGGGCGGGGCTTGGGTTTGCACCCCCCCCTGCAAAAAATCCTGCGGGCTCCCTTGATGGCAGCCCTGGCTGCTGCTGTTAGAAAGGGTTTGATTCTATAGAGGGATCCTAGTTTTTATTGATTGTTTTTATAGTGTTATTAATATGAATATCAAAGTTGAGGTTATTGTCAATTGTTATTCCTAGGAGTTTAGTAGTTGGGTTGGGGGAAATAAGAAATAAGTGCACCATAGTTAGAGTAGCATTTTAGTTTTTTTTGGGTTAAGAAGGAGGCAACGGTGAGTGAACCATTGTTCGACAGTATTAAATGCTTTGTGGGTTAGGGTATGTAATTCAGTTTGAGAAGTAGCTGAGAAGATAATAGTAGAATCATCTGTATATTGAATGCATGTAGTATGTGGAATTACTAACTGAAGGTCATTAATATAAATGGAAAATAGCAGTGGACCTAATATGGAACCCTGAGGGACACCAAGGGAGATGGGCAGGAGATTAGAAAGGTTATTGCGCCAAAGTACTGCCTGCTGTCTGCTTTCAAGGTAAGATTTAAACCAACTGATGGCTAAGGAATCGAGTGATAGAGATTTCATAATATGTAAGAGGAGATGGTGATAACCATGTCAAAAGCTTTGGATAAATCAAGGAATCTTGAATTTGTCTTCGACATTTTATCTCTGCTACTTAGCTGATCCAGTCATTGTACCACCTGAATGAGCAAAAGTCATGCACAAATTCGTAATATGAAGAACCACTCAGGAACAGTCTGTTTCAGTGAACCATCAGCAGTCAGGGCAGGTTTAGGAAACTAAGGGGGCATTGTCACATACCATTAAACTATTAATGTGCATTTTTCTTTTTTCACCATTTAATTTATTATTTATATTTAGAGAATGGGTGATCCGTGGATTGCATCCTTACTTGAGAATGAACGTTCTCCATCAGGGTATTAATATAGAAGCAATGCCCACTGAAAAATGAATTCACCACTTCACGGCATCATATCAAGCCATCAAAGAGCTCAGACAGAAAAAAACTAAAGGCCGCCTTTATTTCATGCTTGCTAAGCAGTGCTTCTGCTGTTTAGTGAATGTTTCAGCTTTTCCTGGTTAGGGGTCGCCACAGCAGAACTCCGGTCCGCTAATGATTGGCAGTAGATTTTTATGTATCGACTTGCCAGGCCTGACGCACAACCTTCAATGAAGGTACACCCATTCATGCATGTCTCCACTCAGAAGACGCTTTAGCTGAGAATCGAACAGGACAACGTCTTACTGTGAGGTGATAACGCTATCACAGCACAAAAATGTAAAAAAAAAAAAAAAAGAAAACTAAAAGAAAAGTGTGTGTGTATTTATGTCTATGTGTAAGTGTATGCATGCATGTGAGCAAAATTGAGATCAATTGAGATGTTATACACTCGCTAAGCGGCACTTTTGCTGTTTAGCAAGTGTTAAAAAAAAAAATAAACAAGAAAATGTGCGTGTATTTATGTGTATGAGTGTGTTTGCTTTTCTCTCTGCATGTGTGAGTGTATGCCTGCATGAAAGCAAAGGAGACTGTGTGTGTGAAAGCAGAAGAGACTGTGTATGTGTGTAAGAGAGAGAGTGAACAGTGAGATCGAGGGAGCTGTTATTTTACACTCACTAAGCAGCGCTTTTGCTGTTTAGCAAGTGTAAAGTAAAAAAGAAAAGAAATTTAAAATAGTGTGTGTGTGTGTGTATGTGTATGTGTGTGTGTGTGTGTGTGTGTGTGTGTGTGTGTGTGTGTGTGTGTGTGTGTGTGTGTGTGTGTGTGTATCTTTGTGAGTGAGAGTGGATGCTTGCATGAAAGCAGAAGAGACTGTGTGTGTGTGTGTATGCGTGAGAGAGAAGGAGAGAGTGGGAAGAGTGAGCGTGATCCCTGGCAGCAGCAGCAGTTAAGAGGTCTGCATACCTCTCGACCTCTTACTTCAAAATATCTGGATAAGCATAAAATTAATGGGGAACAAAGGCTCAAAATAACAATATATTTTGACATGATCCTGTTGTAAAATCACAACATTAATTCAACATTAGGATTTGTGTCAGCTTGCATTTTCTGTTGCAGAAGTGTGTGTATTTGTGCCTGCATGAGAGAAATCGACCATTGGCAATAGTAGTAAAGAGGTCTATATACCTCTCAACTTTTCAGCTTAAAATATGGATTAATAAAATAAAGGGAAAACAAAGTCTCAAAAACAGGAGCAGATTTCAATTATTGTTCTCTTAAAAGTTGCATAAATAACAGGATTTATGTTAGAATGAATTTTCTAAATGAAAAGAAAGTATGAAACTCAAATTTATGTCATCATTTACAGATATCAATCTATCAATCTCTAATAAATGGCAACAAACCAAACATTTTAGGAGAAAGGAACAAAAAAAAGTAAATGCCAGAAAATTTTTAAAGTGCTATATTTTGCATGAAAAATGCTTCCTACAACACCATTAACATATACTACAGCAAGTTTGAAACATTAGGCGGAGGAACTATTTTACATCAAATATATGTAAAAAAAAATAATACTTAAAAAAGTAAGTAAAACACAACAATTTTACAGAAAACCTGTCCTCTAAGCACAAGAATGCCTTCCAGGGTATGTGTTAATGTGTAATGCCCTTCCAAGGGTGTAAAGGCCCAATGCCTAACACCCCTGGGCTGCTGTTAATTACACATTAACACACACCCTGTCATACATTATTGCTTGCTGATATATCTATATATATATATATATATATATATATATATATATATATATATATATATATATCTATATCTATATGTATATATATATATATATATATATATATATATATATATATATATATATATATATATATATATATATATATTCAGGTATTGTTTCAATATGTGATATTTCAGTTATTGTTTTGTTTTCTGAGTTTTTTTACCTCCAAGCCTACCTGCTATTAGGATTCTGTCCGTTGGTCCTGAACCCATTAATTTCTTTGTAATGTTTTTCCTCAGCATGAATGCAAGAGACAGCTGAAGGAGCCATTGACTAGGCAATAAAGCAGGTGATTTGTGCCCTTACTGGTATCCTGGCGATGTGGCTGTTTTTTTAAGGCCCTTACCCAGACCTGGTAGTTGACACAAGCACTCACATCACCTTGGAATCACCCTATACCCTCTCCATGTGTGTATGGAGGCACCCTATACCCTCTCCACATGTGTATGGAGGCACCCTATACCATCTCCATGTGTTTGCATGTTTCCATTCAGATGTTACTGAGTGCTTCCTTTACAGGTTTGATACCACTAAGCCTGCGTATATAAGTCCACACTTGCATGGTGCTGGAAGAACCATCCTTTCTACCTAGGATGGGGGATCAAGTATCAGCCCCTCATTCCCTACCTTCCCTGCCCAGCTGTTCCAGCACCTAAGCAGCAATTCAACTTTGGGTCACTTGGGTTGTAGCCAAGGCTTTACCCTCTGTACCATAGAGCTGGGCTGCTGTTGTTTTATCTTTAACTGCATATGTCTTTGTCAGTTGAGTTTTAACACCATAGCTCAGGTGACTGGTAAGGTTTCTTTAGAAGTTTAGGAATTCACATGTTGGCATATTGGACTAAGATCTATAAAGGGCAAAAGCTATGTGGTTTATTATGTATAGTGTTCCAAGGTTCATAGATTCATAGGTGTGTACTAGGCTAATAGCCCTGGGGCCTATATAAGCCTAACCCAAGAAGATTCCCTGGCATTATGCTACCCAAAGTTAGTTCCCAGTGCCCCTGTCAAGCAAGGCCACTGAAGTGATCCCCGGGGTGAACTTCCTATTGCCCACCCACTCATTAAGATTTCTCTTAAAGAGGGTCAGTGAAGTGCTCTGCTTGACGTGAATGGGAAGTTTGTTCCAGAGTATGGGAAGTCTCTGGGTTAGGAACCTGTCCCTCCAGCATGTTCAGTTTATTGTGGTAATGAGGTTAAGGTTCCTGGAGTGTGTGGCACAGAGGGATTGGGATTTCTTTAGGCATAGCATATCTAGCAGCTCTGGGTAAGACATGGCTTTTTAGATCAAGCAGAGTTTTTTGAGTCTGTCCATATGGGGCATGTGTCTAAGGCCTAAGATCCTCTTAGTGAGGTATTTTTGTGGCCTTTCCAGTTGTTGTAGATGTCTAATGAGGTACATACCAAATGGGGCATTCTGTTCTATAACAGGTCTGATGAGGGATGGGTAGAGAGGGATTATGACCTCTTTCTTCCTGGATGAGAAACCTTTTGTAATGAGATGTGTCACATAGAAGGACTTTCTGACTACAGTGGCAATGTAGTTATCAAAGGAGAGGTTGCTGTCAACCTGTGTCCCCAGGTCTGTTATTACCCCTTCGGTGTTTAGTGGACTACTACCTATGTGGTAGTTCATGGGCACCGAATTTTTCCCAAAGGGAATGATAATGCACTTTTTGGCATTGAGCTTAAGGCCATGATTCTGGCACCAGTCATTGGTGTCAGTGAGGCCTTTTATTAGAATTTCTACATCAGCTGGAGAATCAATAATGGCTCCCAGTTTGCAATAATCTGCGAACTTGGTCAGCCGGAGTCCCTTTGTGTTGGCTTGAACTTCAGAGAAGTAGATGCCAAACAGGAGAGGACCTAGGACCGATCCATGTGGGACACCATTTGTAACTCGTCGGTAGTCAGATTTGGAGTCTGCTACTTTCACAGTGTGGGTTCTATCTTTGAGCCAGTTGGCAACCCATCTTATTACATAGGGGTTTATACCTAGTTTAGTGAGTCTATGATTCCTGAGTGAGAGATGGTGTCGAAGGCCTTGGCAAGATCTAGATAGGCTGTGTGAACTACCTTGCACTCATCCACAGCTCTGGTGACAGACTTGAAGAAGTCTCTCAGGTTGAGCATGCATGATCTACCTTTCACAAACCCATACTGCGTGGAATCCAGAGTTTGGAGATTCCCTATGTCCTTATTTATAAGGTCCATGATGATGCGCTCCATGAGCTTACATATCAGACTCATCAGGCTAATGGGGTGGTAGTTCCCAGGGTCTGTAGTCGCTCCCCCTTTGTGGAGTGGGATGACCGTAGCAGTGCGCCATTCAGTAGAAACAAAGCCTGAAATGAGGCTGTGATTGAACAGGGTACTCAGGTGTGGTGCCAGTTCACATTGCAATTCATGTAGAACACAGCCAGGGATATTATCAGGTCCCATGGAAGCTATATTCTTGGCTTTGGACTGTGTGTTTTTTTTACCTGTGCAGCCATGATAATAGGGACTTGGCATAACTCAGGTATTGTGTTAGGCCCTTTAGGGGGTGAAAAGGGGGTAAAGTTCGCACTGACCCTGTCAGCCAATATGTTGGCAATATCAGTTGGTTCTGTATATATATTGCCATTGTGCTGTAACTCAGAGCAGATCTGAGTATTGCCATGTATATTCTTGACATAACTATAGAATGCCTTGTGGTTGTCTTTAGAATCTGCAGCAATTTTGTTTTCACAGCTGGCTTTAGAGGATTTGATGATGGATCTCAGTTTTTTTGCTGAGGCTAACAAAGGAACTTTTCCAGTCTTGGGACTTCACCCTTTTCTGCAACAGATTTTTCCTTCTGTTGTAGAGTTTGTTTATGGTGGAGGACCACCAGATTGGCTTCCTTTTCTTTGGAGGAGGGCATCTTGGTTCTGTTTGGTATAGCCCATTCCATGCACTTGTGTATGTGTTCATACAGTGCATTGGTGTATGATTCAGCAGTCATGCACCTATTTTTCATTTGCATGAGTGTTGTGAAGTTAGCTACCTTTGTTTTTAGAAGCCCAAAATTGGTTTTGGAGTTTTTTTTATGGTGGTTTCCTTTAGGATGAGTGGTGGGATGTGGATATCCATGGTGTTTAGCTTGTGGTCAGATCTGACCAGGAAGGAGTTGATTACTGGTATAGTGCAATGGTCACCCATGTTAGTAATGACCAGGTCAAGGATGTTTCTACCCCTGGTGAGGGTAAGAATGAGTTGGTCCAGGGCATTAGAATTAATGAATTCCAGAAAATGTTGAGCAAGTGTGTTGGTACATGAGTAATTTTCATAGTTAATGGAGGTGTAGTTAAAGTCTCCCAGTATAAGGGTATTGGGTTGTACCCTAATATTTTCCATTGTGTTTAGGAATGTGGAGTGGGAGTCTTAGGACATGGTGGGGGATCTATAGCAGGCTACAACCTGGATTGCAGTTTTACCTAGTGTTAATTGTACCTGAAGTATCTCTGATGCATTATGTTGAGCAACTAATCTGGAGGTGTGCATATCCTTTATGAATATGGAGACATCACTGCCTTTAGTACTTCGGTCCAGATTTAGGGGCTGAAAGGTGTGGTATGAATTATAGCCTGGTAGTGCTGGGGTGCTCTCCAGAGCCTTAAACCAGGTATTGGTCACTGCACAGATGTCGAGATTCTCCATTTTAAGGAGTGCTTGAGATTTAGACTTCTAGCGTTGAGTAGCATAATCCTCAGATTTCGTTTGCTTGTAGCTGTTATGGTGGTAATTTTGTCTTTAGGACATTGCCTAAAAAAGGTAATATAGGAGTGGCAAGAGCCTTGGCTAGTATCCGAAATCCCTGAGGTGACTGGTGCAGGCCATCTCTGGTGAAGCATCGAGGTCTGTCAATTATGTCTTCCCAGGCAGACAAATAATGGATCCCTGTAGAATGACACCAGAAACTTAGCCAATTGTTGAAGTCAGTCATTTTCTGCTTGTACTGTGGTATCATTCTGGGTTATGGTAGGATACTGTTCAGAGCTAGGGTCATACCTGCCTGGGCTATAAGATCAGAGAGCTCCTCTATGTCTCTTTTCATGTAGTCCAGGGAGGTACGTCTCAGGTCATTCACACCAACATGGGTAATGACAGAGTGATATTTGTAACTGTTGTGAAGTGACCTAAGTATGTGCGTTATGTGGCGGATTCTGGCACCTGACAGGCAGCTGACCATAACTTTCTCCTTATTCAACCTAGTGAGTGGGACATCAGTGTGCCTTACTATTGAGTCACCTATTACTAGTGTATTGGGTAAGTTGTTTTGCCTTATGGGCTTTGGTTGAGTGGCACACTGTTTATGTGAGCTATGTGTCTCATGGTTTGTGCTGGGATGTGATGGTTGTTTGCATTTCTGCTTCGGAGGTCTCTGTTGTTTGGGCCAATTTTTATTGAGAGCCTCTGCGAAAGTAGGTGTGTGTTTTGTGTTACTATGTGAGGGTCATGGTGGTGTATGTTCTGCAGGGCTATGTGTTGAATGTGGTGTGGTGCAGGTGTTATCCTTTTCCTGTTGACTGGCTAATCCAGTCTTGGCTGGAGAGTGCTTGGCTTCCAATTTGGCTATATATGTGCATCTCTCACAAGTCATAGTGTTGGGAGGTAAGAGGAGAGGGTTGTCTCTGTACTTGAGGCAGTTGCTACACTGCCTCATGATGCCCAAGTTCAGCAGGTTGACAGGAGAAAGCACAGGGAACTGACCTTTAGACATGCCTGGATATGAGCTCACTATATTAAGTACTGAAGCCTTTTACAGGAAAAATGTCACTCAAAGTGTCTGAGTCTGTACAGAGCATTGTCAAACACTCGAGGGTAAACCAATACGTAGACCCTGAAAATTTAAGGATGAAGTATTTAGGCAGATATTCTGACGTTAGAAACAAATCAAGCAGTACTTAATGAAAACAAAGAATTAGCTTGTCAAGAATGATGAAAAGAGGGGAGTCGCATGAATGGCTACTGTCTGGCTGCTACTAATGCTGGTCTCACCACAGCTTCACTTTGTTGGGATACAATACTCCTTTGCTTCTTCTCTCACCAGAAGCAAAATGTTAGCACCAATCCCAAGAAGAGAAACAGGCCACAGCCTGTTTGATGATCCACAGTCTTGTCCCAGATGATGCAAGGGTCTGCAGGCTTGTAGCCTTTTTCTGGTAGATGCCTTGAATAGCAAGCAGACCAATCAAGTACGTTAAGCACAGACACTCACTCTCCAACCAGAAACAGTCAGGAATCAATGCACTCTGCTCCTACTCTCACCAGCATCAGAATGTAAGCACAGATTCCAAGCTGTCACCTATAAAGCAGTTATTAAGCTTTCTGGTGATCAGCATTCTCCAGGAAATAATGTAACTGCACTTTATCTCACCATTAGAAAACAGAAGCACTAATCCCAGGATGACTACTGAGAGGCAGAATGTGGGCTCTTCCATAACTGATGGTCTTGCAATAGATGCTTAAAGGTAAGATGAAAATGGTTTATACTAAACACTGCAGTGTGCACTAGAGGAGTTAGATGTGAAAGTAGGTAATTTAAGTTTTACCTGTCTAAAAAGTTAAGTTTTAGTGGAGAGTCACAATTTTTAAAACAGCAAGATAGATTGAAAGGGGGTGGTCACTTTTTTTTATTCTGGTACTATGGAATACAGTAGGATGGCCAATAAATTTAAATAGCTGAAGGAGAGTGATTTCAGAAAATGATAATTTTGTGCTTACTCACACCAACCAGTAAAAGCAGAGAGGAACTGAGATATATGGTCAAATTAACACAAGGGGAAGGCAACTAGAAAGACAGTGGTGTTCAAGCACACAACAGTAACCGGGTGGGGGGGATTTCTGCCTAACTCACAAGAGGCAGAGCTGTGGTGTCTTTTCAAGTTTTAATATGCAGTTAAAAGCAGAATACAAGTAAAACACAGTGTAAAGAAAACAAATCACAGAATACAAAATAGAAAAAGGCAATAAAGTAATAAAGAATACTACAAATAAAAAAGCAAACTGACCTTTCCCTCACAGCAAACTGTAGCAGAGTCTGGGTGAGCCTTTCCAGTAAAGCTCTGCAGTGTTTTATTTTACCCCTTAAATAGAAGGTAAGGTTCCTAGCTCCACCCCCTCAGTTCACAGATGATTAACCTTAACTGACCTCTTCTAACTTATGTGTGACGCCTTAATCTTTTATCAAAATATTTTACACAGGTAGATTCTTTTTCAGGGAAATAAAGGGAAATTTGAGAAGGAAAACCTTCATTTTAGTGCTGGGCTTTACAGCTGTGATTTCAGTTGGCATCTAAGCCATACTTTTTATATGTTGATAACAGTGAAATGGAAGCTGGAGACTGTTCTTGGACTGAAATACATTAGTAGCCTATGTGTACATTTCTGGTTAATTAGCTACTACAAGATAAGCACTTTTGATGGCCTTCTCTTTTTGTACCATTTCCCCAGACATTCATGGGCAAAACATCATGCCAAATGCCCTGTCTTCACACTTAAGTGTATTTCATGGATTTTCTCCAATATTAAAATGTGTACCTGGTTTGGCACAGCTATTTGATTAGAGTTAAACATCAGTTTCTGTCATTTTCTTAATTTCATCATGATAAATGCAGTAGATTTTATTAGTATTCCAGCCGTCTTCTTGTCATCTGGCTAGTTTGTCAATGCTGTATATTTTTATTAACGGTAGTTCCAAGTCATTTGTTAAGTCCAAATCAATGTACTGCTCAAAAGTATCAAATATGGCATTTGCATTCAGTTTTCTTTTTTGCTTTTTTTTAGATTCCTGTACCATTAGTTTATTCCCATATAATTAGTGTATTCCAACTTAGTACATTAACTAGGAGCTGACATGCTACTGTCTTCTCCCATTTTGTCACCAAACTTATAGCTAGGCTAGACTAGAATTTTGGCTGTATACTGTTAACTTAGTGCTCAAAACATCAATTAATCATTGTCTACTTTTCTCTTGAACAAATACTTTAACCCAGGAACCAAAACATTATTATATTCTCTTATTCTTCCCTGACATACATCACATCCTTGGTCAAAATGGAAGGTCAGCAAATTAGTTCCTCCTCTGTTGCTAGCATCATTGCACTTAATAATATACACACATTGTAAGAATTGTCTAATACTCACAGGCAATGAACTTTTACTGAACTTTTCACTATCTGTATGTGAAATGTAATTACCTAACCAAATTTGAGGTCACTGTCCCACAATCAAACCTATCCTGTGAACATCACAATCCATACACATTAAATTATCGTATGCTGAGGCACTAAAAAAATGCACACCCAAGCGGCCAACAGACTAGTAGCTGCAAGTCCCAACATAATCTAAATACTGCAGCACTGGTCAGTGACAACACAGCTGTTAGTCACAATGAAATAGCACATCCTAAACCAATTATGTTTAAACAATTTTCAAACACAAATAGAAATGTACTAATGATTGGTGACTCCATAGTTAGGCATATGGATTTTACACTCATGAGGCTGGGCAAAAGCACGTTGACAATGAGCAGTGTCTGAGGAGACAAGATTGCTAACATTGCTAACACTCCAAGGGCACTTGGAACTATTAAAAACAGACAAATATGAATATGGCATGCGGATGGCTTGTGTTGGGGTAAACAACCTAGTACTCAACAGCTTATTGGATATGCAGAGAGAAATGACATAGTTACCCATGCATGTCACAAATGTAGGAAAGACCCTAGTATTGAGTGGAGTCTTTCTATCACCAAAAACTCTTCCAAGGTATATAGAAAAAATGATGAGCTTTAAAAATTGGCTAAACTCTTCACATCATTGTAGGGGGAATCCAGTATGTGTCAGCACAGCATGGGATAAGATGCTTAACAACCTTTCTTGTTTCACCAGGGATGGTCTTCAACTTTCATTCCAAAGCTTCTGCATCCTGGAAAAAGCTTTTTCCACCCCCCCTGTTGCACCATTTTTAGACAAGGTCCACCTGATGAACCTCCCAACCTAACATCAAAAACAAATTAACCTTTGGACCACATCAAGATGGCTCTACATATGTTCGAAGTCCAAATAACAATGCCGGACCTTGAAGTCCTCCAGCATTTGGAGCAAATCCCTGTATGTCTTGTTATTGAAACCTGGTTTATTTGCTTAGAGAGCTCCCTCAATGGCTGGGGTTTGTAATTACCACTTGTATAGACCTGTTGGAAATGGTGGTGTAATGATATTTATAGAGACCACATTATCTCTAGATAGATACCTAGACACTTGCAAGTAGAGCTCATAGAGATTCATATCTTACTAAATAAGATCAGATTTCAGTTCAAACCATGCTACAGAGTTCCCTCCATGTCTCCAGAGAATTATACAACTTTCCTTAATATTCACGATGAAGTCCCCATAAGTAGGAATACTGTTATCCTGTGTGATTTTTAACTACTCCATGATTGACTGTTGACCTATGCCACCAACATAGCATATGTTCAAAAATTCTTAGATTTTATGAACAGAATCTCCCTGGGCCAAATTGTTAAAGAACCTATTAGAGAACAGAATATAGCTGACCTGGTTATAACAAACTTATCATCTATGTGTACCATCTCCAAGGTATCTCCGTCGCTAATCAAATTAGACCACAAACTAGTAGCCTTCTCCATCAGAATCTCCAAGCCATTAGGAACAAATAATACAGAATTCAAGGACTTTAAACATAGAAATCACCTGCAATTCTACTATGAAGTCTCTAAATTCAAGTGTAACATTATTATGCATAATGTTGACATTTCAAAGAGTTATACAGAACATTTCTATTAATAGCTGGACAAATGTATTAAGTTGGCAATCCCAACTAAACCCAAGTAAAGGGGCTGTCTAAAAACAAGACCATTGTTATTGTTTGTCAAGTTAAGGTTGTGGTGGTCCTTAAACATTAATATACCATGTAATAAAAGAAAGAAACTCCTAAACTGATGTAGCAGAGCATAGGTCCCAAAATTAAGGAGAACATCAAACAGCTAGATATGAAACTAAAAAAATGACATAAGAAAAGCAAATCATCTCATAAAATTAAACCAGCTATTAAAGCCAAAAACAACTACAAATCCTTCTTTACTTACATCAGAAAAATAAGAAATAGCACCCAACATTGCTCTGAGCATATTCATAAGGATACTGATTAGTCCAATCCAGTGGATCCTGCCAACATACTAATAAAATCAGTGCAAACTTCATACCAGAGAAATCTATTCCAAATCCACTTATCACTAATGGAATCAAGCCACCAACTATCATGAAAGACCATGTAATGAAATTACTCTCCAAAACAAAGAATACTTTATGCATGGTGCCTGACAACATACATAGCTATTTAATTAATGTCACTGGGCAAATATTAGTGCACCCATTGTGTAACCTCTTCATTCTGAACCTTGCTGGCTTTGTCCCACGGATGTGGCACATAGCTGTTGTGATGCCACTCCATATACCATGCGGCACTCTCATGGGACAAAGCCAGTAAGGTTCAGAATGGAAAGGTTACACAATGGGTCCACTAATACTTGCTTAGTGATATTAATTAGATAACCGTGTATATATATTTGCCCACTCTGATTTTATGCTTACTTGTTTAAAATGGAAAGGGTTAAAAAGAAATACAAAACTAACCTGCTCTTACTTCTCTGAGTATAACACATCATTCAGTCTGTGAGCAAGTCACTGCCAATGCTCCTTTAACTTGACAAACAATAACAATGGCCTTCAGACTGTGGGCTTCTGAGTTTTGCTGTAGCAGAACTCTGCAAATAGTAGGTTTACCAATTTGGAGGCCTTCTTTCTAGGCCATTCGTTTCAAAGCAGAAGCAGTGCACCAATACAATTTACCTAGTTTCCAAAACAGTAAGTTAATAAATTAATAAATAAAAGCATGCAAAGAATATACTACTAGAGAAAAGATGACAATTATGAGGGAAATACACAGGTTCCCATCTCTCTCTCTCTCTCTCTCTCTCTCTAATTATATTGTGTGATGTTTGTTCTGTTTTATTTACTCCATTTGGTCAACAGATCAGCTGATACAAGGTGTCAGTGCAAGATTGCTATAATAATGGGAATGGGAATTATGCCCTCTCCTCTCTATGGTGCAATGTCAGTCTTGGTATATACAAGTAGCAGGGAGTGTGGGGGACAGAGCCCCTATGCATGAGGGGTGTCTCCTCTGCAAAATATGGTGTTTTTTGATCTGCATGTTTCATGTTTATGTTTTGGAGCATGTGTGTTTAACTGTCTGCATTTTTAGTTAAGCTAATTTATCTATGGGAGAGGTGGAGAATAGAAAAGAATGTACAGTTAAAATTCTGTTAAGCTGTGCCTGTCAGTAACAGCCCAGTTTATCTGTTGTAGCATAAAAGTAATGGATAGCTTTGGCAACATGCTGATGTTGACTGCTGCTGTACTAAATATTTATGTTATGAGAATAGATTTGCTGTGCAGTTCTACAGAATGGACGTTTTTAATACCATTCCAAAGACATGCCTCTGGAGCGTTTCTCCCCGGGCCTCCGCTGAAAATGGGGCTCTGTCTCAGTCAGACTTTTCCTGTAAACAAACGTTAAATAAAATATGTATATGTTTCCATATGTATGTTAAATATGTCTGTACCTTTGTTTGTATGTAAAATGCTAACATTTTTAATATACATCTGTTTGCCTGAGAGTCCTCTGTAAAAGGCCAGTGTGTTCCACTGGGCCATGGATTATCAATTGTATGCACATTATTAACAGCAGGCATAGAAAGTAATTAACAGATCTGAATTGCAGAAATGTGAATTTAGTTATACGGTCAGGCTGCTTTGCCTGTGCACAGGGATTCTTTCTGCAGAAATGTTAGAGGAGTATGTATCCCATGTTACTTCACATATGTGAAGGATGAGGTTTAAATTCCAACGAAAGCGATAAAAATGGTTCAACATTTATTCTGTTACTCTTGTTACATGAATGATTTATAAATTAACAGGAACTTGACTACAAAGAACTGTCTCGTGAGGACAGGGCTGTCAGAATCACTCTGTTTCATTCTGTAAGCATCTCAATTACTGCCGTGTGCTTGGAGTCTGTTACATTATCACAAGCTTGCAGCAGATCTGGTAACATGATTGATGGTCAGCAATCACTGGTTCTTCAGCATTTACATGAGTGCACTGCTGTGCAGTCTAGTGCTATAAGGATGTAGTTCTGTTTATACTATGCACCTTTTAAATTCAGTACACTGTTCTTCAAGGAGAATTGTTTTGACAACTGACCCTTTGATTCCAGTGTTAGTGAACTATCTGTATCTACCTAATATATGTTTAGGATTTAAACTTGGTGATTTGTAGAATATCTTAGTTGACATGCCAACAAAGAACATTGTTGTTTGTCTTTCGACTTTTCCAGGTAAGGGGTCGCCACAGCAGAACTTCGGTCCACTAATGATTGGCAGTAGATTTTTACGAAGCGCCGAGGTGCTAGCTCGACTCCCAACCTTCAACCGAAGGCATGCCCATCTACGCACGCATGTCTTTCGAACGCTACCCAACTGCGGGGAGGACATGCAGACTCCACACAGAAGGCACTCCCAAGCCCAGCTGAGAATCGAACGGGAGAACCTCTTGCTGTGAGGTAACAACGCTACTGCCATACCGCCGCGGCTGTACATGCCAACAAAGAATAAGTAAGTTTAATTTGGATGAAATCCCTGGTTCCTATGTCCTGTCTGTGTCTATGAACAAGTTACTTAACTAGATGACAAGTTCCCTAGTAAATACACTCTGCAAAAACACATGATGATAATTTTGAAACCTTTGCAGTATGTCACAGACTGTGAACAACGAAAAGTAGTCCATAGTTTCAAATCTCCAGCAGAATTTTCAGTTACTGCATGTCATATCCCACAGAACTATTGGCTGAACAGCTAAGACAGACAGACAGGCAGAGAGGGAGGGAAGAATTTTGTACAGTGACATAATTTTTGTGAGCTGCAATATTAAAAGTGTCAGTCACTTCATCCAGTCTGCTTTATCTGGCAAACCAAATGAGTAACTTCTTTGGTAGCGTTTGTTTGGGGGGATTCACGATAGATGTCTCTACAGTTATAAGAATATGGCAAAGATTTTTAATATAATTTTTATTGTTGCAATTGTATAGAAACAACAAATGAGTTAAGTTCCATGCCAGTGAAGACAAATCTGTAATGTTCCTTTTGTCCAATCTAAAAAAAAAAAAAAAAAAAAAAAAAATGATTGTTAGACAGAGAATCACAGTTGCTGCAAAGTCTTTTGAGGGCTCCATGTAAAATTGTCAATAGGGAAGACAAGCACACCAAATATATTGATATCTTTTTGCAGTTTTAAAAAATAGCAGGGTCCTTTTGTGCTAATTTTATGTCACTGCTATTTCTTTGTCTTCCTTCGTTGAAGTTTGGGCATCAGGCTGGCACCTCAGCACCGTAAAAATCGACTGCCAATCATTAGCGGACTGGTGTTCCGCTGTAGCAACCCCTAACCGGGAAAAGCCGAAAGAAAAACATACCCTTAATATGAATATTTGTCAATGCACAGATGCATTTGTGTTTAGTTTCCATGATGTCCCTTCACATTTTGCTTCATGTTGAAGCCAAGACTAAACATCATAACATAGTTTATGACTCTGTGAAAAGTTGACTTAGTATCAATAGAATGTAGCTTATACTGTTTTGACAAATAACACTTAGAAGCCATTTTGTTACGGTGAAGATAATGTGGGAGAGTTTTTAGGAGACTTTGAAATGGCCATTTCCTCAAACCCTAATTACAAGAAGAGTGTTGGTTACTATGTCTGCAAGTCTGTTTGTCAGAGGATTATGAAAACACAGTTTTATCCCACTTCTTTAGTTTTTTTCTTAGTTTGATAGTTTCTGTTGTTTTTCTAGTTGCATGATTCTTTTTGTTTTCCTTTATAAAAATCATGCTGTACAACCACATCTGGATTTGGGTTATTTTGTACATCATCTACTGGTTCAATGCAAGGATTTTTGACCCTCAACAAATCAGCTGATGCTATGGTCTCAGCAATTTCCTCTACTTCAGCATGCCACACTCTATGTCAGTTTTAGTATTCACCTTTTGACTTTCCTGCATGAACAAGGATACATGGTTTGTAGAAAATCCTTCTTTCTTTTCCACATATTTGGCTATTTTCTTGATTTTATTCAAACATATTTTTGTTAACTCAGTTTAGAGGGATGACACACATCTGGTTCTTTACAGTACATTCTGTATTACTTTTATTTTTTTTCTCTCCTACATACCTCCCTTCAACAGACTATCAGCTGTCACCAGCTCCTGTCTTCAGTCACTGGGTCTACTGGACCGTCTTAGCCTCCCTTGGGCTGCAGTCTCACAGTACTGCTGGGCAGTGTGCCCTAACCCAACCACCGGGAGTAGCCTTGCAAGCTCCACTTTGGCTGCCTTTGGGAGGTGCATGCATATGTCTGTGCATACACAGCCTTGCCACCAAGAAATATACCACTTGCAGTATGGGGGTTTCCTGGACATGGCCTTTGTTTTTCAAAGTCTCTGTTTACCTGGTTAATGGTATCCATTGCAGGGCACAGCCCTGTAGGCATATTTGATTACCAGCTTATAAACTAACACTTCTTAGTCTAGAATCATGTGCTCACACAGATAAACCTTTTTGTCTTACAAAGATCACTGTTTCATCTTTTTCACTAAAAATTCCTTGACCCTGCCACTCTGCATAGTCTGTTCATTTATAGTATTTATTGTCCACGTTTAATGCCTTTCATCTGTATCTGTGGCTGCTTATTGGATGATCTGGCAGCTTTGTAACTCCTTTGTGTGCATTTTGCTTTAGTAACTCCTCTGTATGTGGTAGTAATGCAGTAATATGCTATCCTATATTCACTGTAATACTCTCGGGTGCAGGTAGCTTACATTAATGGAAGATTTGGAGTGTGTCCATACACCAGTTAAAAGGGGCTGCATACATGTAGGTCATCAACATAAGAGCCCAGCCTGAGGTAGTTTCCAAATCACATGTGCTGTCCTGCTTAACTTTTAATAGCATTTCTGCAACTGATTGATTAGGAATCTTTCTATAAGTTCATTACTCTATGGTTTATATGTTGCTGTTTTCTCAGGCTTTTTCTCTCATTTCTTCACAGCTGAAATCCCCCTTCTCTGTCACTGTACAACTTTGGAGGCAACCCACAAATGCCCATCCTTGACTAAGTAAGCTGTTTTTGTTTAGAATTGCATTGGGTTTCTTTGTGGCCTATGTGTTTCTTGCACTGAACCAGTTAAATGTGTCAGTTATGTGAAGATGCCATAAATTTAACTGAAACACATGTAAAACCATAGCAATAGTCACATTGTGGATTAGAACTACTAGTACTCTGACAGTTGTTCTACTCTTAGGCTTTGCTATATTATTTGCATATTTCACAACTCCTCAATTGTATATACATGTATATTAGAGATCTGTACTGTGTTGAATAGCTTTTGTAGTTTTTTTCAACAGGGATATATTGAAACTGTCTACGAATTTTTAGCATTATCTTTTACTTCTCTGCTTTTCTTCCGAGAGTATGAGAATTTCACTTTCAACTGGACTGTCTTGATTTTTTTTAGTCATGGACAGTATAATGTTCTGAAGTTGATTACTTAAGTCTGACTGGGTAGATTTAAACCTTTATGCTTTGTCATTCTTCTTGTGTAGCAGAGGCCCAACTATTTTCAAAGACATATAGGAAAAGATTTACTGGAACTAATTCCGTTTCAGTGTTGAATTTTGTCTGGGAAAAGAGCTACAGGAACTAGATCTGTTTTAGTCTGCCATTTTGTCTTGGGAAGGATCTATTGGAACTACATCTGTTTCCGTCTGGCACTTTGTTTAGGAAACGAGCTACTGGAACTTGGCCAGTGTGGAATTTTGTTGGACAGGTTTTTAATGGAATTACCATTCTTTTTGGACTGCGCAACTCTTCGATCCTAGACTAGCTTAATACTCTACAAATTGGCTTGTGGGTTGTGTTACATTCACCTTCCTAAGTTCACTAATACCATTTTTTCTCCTTGCACAGTGTGTATTCCTAAAATGTTAGTGTCAGCAGACTCCGATGATTCCACAACAAAAATTTCTGTATCTCCAAGAGGCTGTTCTTAAAAAAGTTATGTACTTACCATAACTTTCCATCTGTGTTATCTTTCTCATTCTTCCTTGACTTGTGGGTTTTGGATCTGACCTCGGATCTGACTCGGCCACTTTCCCCTACCCATAATGCCTCGGTTCGCCCGGTTACCTGAGATAGAGTTTGTTGCTACTATGTTTGCCAACAATACACCACGTAGGCAAAGTACACCAAATTCTGACAGCTGCCAATAAAGAACAGAAGCTCAACAAGGAACAGAGGTTCCTATAAACACATCTGTCGAAAGTCAAGGAAGAATGACGAAGACAACACAGATGGAACATTATGGTAAGTACATAACTTCTTTATCTGATGTTGTCTTCTCATACTTCCTCGACCTGTGGGACAGAGTCCCCAGCTTCAACAACCTTGGGGGGCCTTCATGGAAGGATATTCCAGAGCACTGCAGAACCAAAAGCAGCTCTACTTCTGGACACAATGTCCAGTTTGCAGTGGGAAATGAAGGTGTGATAATTAGACCAGGAGGCAGCTGAATAAATATCTTGAATTGAAACTTTGGCCCAAAAGGCTTAAGAAGTTTCCATAGATCTAGTAGCATGAGCTTTGATTCACTGAGGTAAACTACAGTCCCATAACCATTTAGCTGTGATGGTCTTAGTAACTGGTTTACCCTTTTTTGCATTTGAAAAAGATATGAAAAGCTGGTCAGATTTTCTGAAAGATTTAGTTTTGTCTAGATAAAAATACAACTGTCTGTGAACATCTAGCAGATAAAGTGTGTATATTCTCCTTTGTTTTGGAAATGAGGGAAAAAGACCTGTAGGTTGATAGATTGGTTTATATTGTCACAGTCACAACTTTGGAAAGAACAGATGGATTAGTACATAATGTCACTTTTTCTTTGTGAAAATTTAAGTAAGGATATTTACAGGACAGGGCTTGCAATTCAGACACTTGTCTTGCAGAAGTGATAGCCACCAGAAAAATAGTCTTCCAAGATAAAAGTTCAAGTGTACTTTGGCTGAAGGTTCAAAGGGAGGAAGAACTAGAACCGGCAAAATCATAGTTGGATCTCAAGGGTCTGTTGGATCTTTGATAGGAGGGTGAAGAAGGAAAGTCCTACTGAAAAAAGCATTGCACAGCTTTCATGAGGCCAAAGATGATGCATTTTCTCCTATATGAAAATTTGAAATGGCTGCCAATTGTACTTTTACAGTGGAATGACTGGCCACCTCATAGAAGATATGAGCAAGAAAATTTAGGACTGCTGGGACAGGAGTGGTAAAGGGATCTAAATTCTGTTGTTTAGCCCAATTAGAAAATTTTTTTCCATTTGCTCTTGTAAATTCTTCTCGTCAAAGATTTGTGGGAGGAGGTCAAAATGTTATGCACTAGGAATGAAAGCTTGGCAGATCTAGCCATCATTGGAATTGGAGAAACCATGCACTTATTTTCAGACCTGGGAGATCAGGATAAATTTGCCCTGATGGATGGGATAGTAGATCTGGATGTGGTTCAAGAGTCAATGGAGGGCAAATTAGATGAGACCAAAGAAAGGTTAACCAGATTTACCGAGGCCAAAAAGGGGGAATGAGGATCAATTTGGTCTTCAACGTGGAGGCTTTCTGAAGAAACTTGAGGATTAAGGGGAGAGAGGGAAATGCATAAAACAATCCTGGAGGCCACGCATGGAACAGAGTATCCCTGGGTGACTGTCTCTGAGGGAGAATCAAACTGAAGAACCTTCTGCACTTGTTGCTGTGGGGAGACGCAAAGAGATCACAGCAAGGTTGACCCCATTTGTGGAGGATCATGTTCACCACTGACTGATTCAGAGACCACTCGTGAGCCATCAGTAGAACTCTGCTGAGCCTATCCTCTAGAATGTTGCGCTCCCCTGGAATGTGCATTGCAGTCAGAAAATGGTTGGTAGAAATTGCCCATTGCCACATTCTCATTGCTTCTTGGTACAGTGGGTAGGATCTGGTTCCCCCTTGCTTGTTGGTGTACCAAACTACCAACATATTGTCCATTTCTATTGTAATCGTCCTTAGAGGAAGGAAGCTGTGAAGTGCCTGCAGCACCAAAAGGACCGCTCTCATCTCCAAGACTTTGATATGCAGGTTGTTGACCTATGACGTCTATGTGCCTTGGACCATCCTACCCAGGAAATGCCCCCACACACACACACACACACACACACACACACACACAAATGGCTTTTGGGGGAGGAAGAACAAAGGGGTGCCCTTGAAGAACCTCCAGGGAGTGAAGCCACCAGAGGAGAAAATCCTTGCACACTCGTGATAGTTTGATTGGATAGTTGAGGGGTAGTTGAAGAAATGACCACTGGACTGCTAAGGTCCATTGCAGAATTGTCATGTGCAGGTGTGCTATTGGTAACAGAGTAATGATAGCCGCCATAGAACCCAGGGCCCTGAGTACTAGTTTGGCTAGAGGAGATGGGATTGCCAAAATCTGTTTGACATGTAGTTGCAGTTTTGAAATCCTATCCAGAATATGGAAGGCCAAGCACTTGTATGTATCCAAATGAGCCCCTATGAAATCTATGCTCTGAACTAGTTGAAGCTGGAACTTTTTTAAATTAATTGTTATGCCCAAATAGGAGCTAGCTGTACAGGTAGTCCCTGGCTTGAATGAGTAGATGTCTGGTTAGAGCCAGTTGTCCAAGTATGGAAAAATGTGGAATCCATGCAGTCTGAGATGAGCTGTGACTACCACCATGCATTTGGTGAACACACTTGGGGCTGAGGTATGGCCAAAGGGAAGCACTCTGAACTGATAATGACTGGCTCCCAGCCTGAAGCGTAGGTACCTTCTGGAGCTCCTGTCCATCTTAATGTGGTAGTATGCATCCTTCAGGTTCACTGAGCAGATCCAGTCATCCATTTTCAAAAGTGGTAGAATGGACTGGATCGTGAACATCCTGAACTTTGTACTTTTTACAGACTTGTTCAGGGATGTCATATCCAAGATGGGCCTGAGGTCCCCTGACTTTTTTGATACTAAAAAGAATCTTGAGTAAATGCCAGATCCAAACTGCTCTGGTGGGACTTTCTGGATGATTATTTTCTGTAGCAGCTTTGAGATTTCCAACTCCACTGCATCTCTCTGACTGGGTGGAACATCCAGGAGGGGCATCTTTCGTTTGGGGGATTTTGAAAAGCAAATTAAGTATCTGGATATGATCCTTTGCACCCACCAATCATTTGTGATGGCTAGCCAGGCATCTGGGTGCAAGGATAAGCACCCCCTAACTACTTCCAGAGAAAGGCAGTCAGGCAAACCCTCAGGAGCACTGAAAGGGTCTGTTTAAGATGGAATCCTGAGACCCTTGATTTTGCAGACCTGCTATGCTGCATGGGTTTTATCTACCATTGTAACTGTTCCCCCCTCTGCCTCCAGGAGAGTATTCTTCCTGTGACTCCTGAAAAGGACTCAGAGATTTTTTTGAACCACAGTCCCCCCTGCTGATTCCTGGAAAAGGATCTCTAGGGGATAGAATACTGGATTCCAATGGCAGACAGAGTCTTTCCATTTTTCTCGCTGCATTAGAATGTGTCTCTAATGGTGGGCCCAAACAAAGATGATCTGCCAAAAGGGGCATTGATGAAGGATGCCATGAAGGGTTCTGCAAAGTCACACAGCCACATCCAGGCCTGATGCCTAATGGCAATGCCAGAACCGGCAGCTCTAGTGGTACCCTCTGCTACATGGGAGATTAACCTCATGAATGCATTAGAGATCAACTGTAGAGTGGCCAATCTGGAGGAAAAGGATTTCCTGCCTAATCAGACATGGACCGGGACCAAGCTAGAGAGTTCTTTGATTAAATCCCTCTATAACCTAGTAAAATGGGAAAAGTAGTTTAAGGCTCATAAAGTGAAGGTAGATGAGATGTAAACTCTCTTACCAAACCTGAATGTAGCCCTAGGCTCCCCATTAGGTGGATGAACAAAGGTAACTTTCCTGGGCCAGCTCCTTTTTAGTGGCTCCCACAACAACCATGGCATCTACCGGGATTCTCTAAGTCCAATGGTGTCAGTCAGCAGGAGCACTGAGAATTTTGTCCACATACTTGGGTATAGTTTCTTTCATGTCCAGATCCTTCCAAGCCCTGCATGACACCCGATTAATGAGAGCATCAGCAGGGTGGGAGGGACACCCAAGATATAGACAGGCCAGATCCAGAAGCCTCCAAGAATACCTGTTCCGCTGGAGTCGGGTTTTGGGAAGACCATCCACCTCTTTGGCGCAGGATTTCTAAGATGTCTTCAAAAGAGACATCGTCAGGTAGAGATCTGGGGGACCCTTCCCCTTCCTCAAAATCGGTATCTTCAGTGACTGATTCCTCTGGGGAATTGAGGTACCTCCTCTTATGCCTTCTTTTCTGGGTTATCTCCTCAGTGGGGTATTCCAGGGAGACATTGGAAGAGATCTGGGGTTCCACAAGTGGAAGTGTTTGTAGGCTTTGCTGGGCCAGCTGTCCTGAGGGGGACACAGTCCTCAAAGGGGAGAGAAATGGATCCAAAAGGGTGGGAGCTGAGGAACTCCTGAGCATGGAGAGGACCCTGCCCACCACCTCAAAAGCAGAATGAGCTGGAGAAGCCAAAGATCATCCTCCCGGAGCCAAAACTACCTGAACAGACAACCCCCAAACATGCCCAGCCCTCCGCTTCGAGAGGGAAGCCAGGGCTGAGCCGATGAATGACGACACTTCAAGAGGAGGTGACGACTCTGAAAACTTCAGAGTTGAGGTCAACCCCTCAAAGATGACATTGAGGCTTTGGCTCCGAGAGCTGCTCTGCTCTAAGATAGTTGGAATCAAGTGAGTCAGGGTAGGTGCCAGGGTTGAAGTGAGATCCACTGTCGGCTCTGGCACCTCGGCTGTTGGGGCATTCTGATCTGAGTGCTCCAAAACAGCAGGTTGAATTGGAGAAGGAGCTAGGGATCTAAAGGGTGATTGTCTGCCCACAGTCCAGGTAGGGAATAGGGCTGGTAAGACCCCATCTGGATCTGCATCTGAAGGAACTGCCTCATCAATCTGTCCACCTGTGACTCCGAAAGACTGTGGGTAGACCTGACAGATGATGCTCTGGAAGGTGGCTTGGACATGATCTTAGGAGACCAAGGAGTAGGGAGCTATGAAGGCAAAGGAGCTTGAGGCCGAGGAGAGGATTGCCTGGACTTGCTCGGATCCGAAGCTCTGGGATCCGACGCCTTAGGAGCCTTGGCTGGAGGCTCATCTGAAGATGATGAAGCAAGCTTCCCCAGGGAAAGCTTCCTGTGCTCCCTGTCTTCACAGTGATTTCTGGGAGGGAGATGAGCCCCTACAGAAGATGAAGATGAAGAACTTGCAGACAGGGCCAATGGAGGTAAAAGGCTCTTCCGAATGAGTTTGTTCATTCTGTTGGCAAATGCCTTTTAATTGAAGCCCTCACAGATGGTACAGGAGACATCAAGGTGAACAGGGCCGAGACAATATAAGCAGTCTCTGTGGGCATCAGATAAGGGAATCTTGTGCCCACAGGAAGTGTACTTTATGAAACCTAATGGTTTCTTGGAAATCACAAAAAACGTAGAAAGAAAAGGAGAGAAAAGGGAGAGAGAACAGAATTTCCCACCAAGAACAGACCAGCAGACACTAACACTAAACTAGAGAGTTTTTTTAATATATACAGAATAGAAGGTAGGGTAGAATAAAAAACGGAAGGCTATAGCAAAAATTACAAAAGGAAATTCACTTAGCTTGTGGCTAAATCCAAAAAAACTTTTCACCGGAGCTCAAGACGATGGACCACGATGCTTCTCGTAAGAGCAGCAAATGAACTGTGAGGTAACCGGGAGGGGGGGAGCATGGCATTATGGGAAGGGGAGGAACACGAGCTTCAGAGCCTAAGCTTTTGGAAAGCGGCCAAGTTGGATCCAAGATTGGAGATGAAACTCACAGGCTGAGGAAGAATGAGAAGACAACATCAGATCAGCATATTATACTGTTCAGCAGTTTCCTGTATTCATGTCACATGCTCATTTATGTTTGGATAGTCTTTTACCCAATGGAATGTGCTTTGTCAAATAATAGACTTAGATCTCCTGACAAACAACCCAGAGTACTAGAACCCCCAAATAGTTATTCTGAAGATGTACTTTCCCTCTTTCCTAGACACTGAAGATAATGGTGTCATGCTTCTTATGACCTCTGCATTCTTACCAAAAACACATTTTGGAGCATACTGCATGGAGGAAAAAGTCAGATCAGAACTTGCTGTTAGAAATAGGTCTTTCTCTTGGGCATCCATACAAACTAACCCTGTCCAGCAACTTGAAGATCAGTACTGTATCAGAAAGAGTCCTGCCAAACTTCCTTATATGATTATTTCTTTGCTGTCATTCAGCAATGAAATCTATCAGAGGAAAAGTGCAATCACTTGTACTACTGTCGATTAACAAGTATACCTCATGACCTCTGTATTCCTAAAATATTAGGAATGATTTATCAAATATTAAATTTCTTTATCCATTTATGTGTCTTTGTTTAAGTCCTGTGCAGGTATTCCAAAACCTTGTCTTTATCCTGGCTTGAGAGTGAAAAGGTAACTGTCTGAGCTTATCTTTTCTTCTGAAATCAATAACACATCTCAGATTTCTAATTCATTTTTAAGGCTTCACACTGCCTTTTTTCCTCAAACCTTGGAAATGTTTTATACATAGAAAAAAAGTCTCTGATACTGCTTTCTATACACAGAGCAGACGATGGATATGCACTGTAGCACTGATGAGAGGAGGCTTACATGAAGACATTTTATGTAAACTATTGACAGTAAGCAGTGGCAGAGATTCATAAAGGTGGTCTATAAGGCTGGTATGCAGTCTAAATCGCATACCAGATACCTGCACAATTTGTAAACAGGCTCTGACTCCTGTGAATAGTATCATATAGTGCTGCATACCTGAAGGAGTCCAGGTATGCAGCAGATATGCAAAGATGGATCCATGGCATGGTCCTTGACTCACAAAGGTATGAACTGCAGAGTGTATTTTAGGGTTGTTTCCAGAAAGCATGGGAGTACAACTATGGATTAACCAAAGAGAAAGCAAGACAGAGTGAGTGTGACAGCTATATCATATAGTGCTACACGCCGCACTGATGTCATTGAACCCCAGTCAATGGGTTGTATATAATGAATGAATCCTTTCATTATCAGTACATGGAGATGTAATATGGCCCACAGTCATGACAGCAGAACTTGAAATGTCTGTGAACGACTGTGTGTGTCATGACTGCAAAATGAGAGCGGCAAACTGTGTGCCAGACAGCCTAGGTATGCACCTCTGAGTGCACTGACTTAAGGGGCTATTTACCTGCAGATGGCAGCATCTCCAGATTGTGCAGTCTGCTGCTGCCTCATTCCACTGCCGATATCAGCTTGTCAGTATGTCACATTGTTAGGACATGGTTTGATTTTTTACATGCATGTTCAACATACTGCAAACCCTGGACATACATGTACAATGTCAAATGCATGTCTGACTAGGAATGTGAATACTGTTTTGCTGATAGTCACCATGGGTGCTGTTGGGTGACATATATGGGCTTTTTATCAAATATGGCCTTAGGTGTGTCTGAGATGAGTTACATGGTACTGCAATTAAAACATTGATCATTGGTGCTTTTAATACATGTTCATCTGATCTGTGTAGATGTTTGCACAGACAAATGTAAAGCACCTCAATGTCCCTAGCATGACAAATGCACTAGGAGACCGCATGCTTGCATATAACTGAGGGTGCATGTGTGTGTGTCTGTGTGGGGGGGCATGCCTGCTGTGTGCATCATTGTTTACTTCTTCAGTTTACTGAATCTGTTTGTAGGTAGTCTGTTCCTGGGTCAACTCTGGTGTTCTGAATCATTGAATCAAAGAAGAAACAGGACTGCATACTTGGCAAATATTGAATTTACCATACATGGGACTGTTCACAGTGTTCATGAATAAAGTACTGAAAACTAGGCCACACTGGAAACACCCTTTGGCAAAATATTATTTTCCACGCCCATATGCAGTCTGTATCTATCTTATTCCAGAACGTCTTTAGCTGAGAGAAAGAGTAAGAGAAATATATTGAAGAAGAAGGCATGCAGAAAACTGTACAGTTAAATGTGTCTGAAAAGTAACAGAAAATAACATTACTTAGTTAAAATGTTTGATTGAATTGATGATGCTTAATCCGTTTATCAAACCATTTTGCCAAATTTGTCTTTCCTTCGGAAGTATAGAACTTATACCTAATTCCCACTGTAGATATACACTGCCCATTGCATAATACATGTGCATGTACTGTTTTACATATTTCTGTTAATTCATTTTCTATATATTAATTATTCCTTGGCTTGCACTGATTTTATACCTCATGAAACCTCACTACTGTCTTATCGTCTGTCTTCCTTGCCCAAGATGGAAGTCTGACACTACTTTTGCACGTGTCTGTTTTGGCTGATTGATGGAGGTTGCCCAAATCTGGTTCAAGGATCCATTGTATTGACCAACCACAGAGTTCCCCTCTTCCCTTATTTTCGTCTCGTATGGAAATGAGGAAAGCATTGCTGTCATATCATCTCCTGCCAACACTTGTCTGACTCTTGGACTGATTGTGTACAATAATTAAAACAGCAGATGTCCAATTTCAGCTGTTTATGTATAAGAACAGATATAAAGATAAACTGTTGCCCGCCCATGTTTAATGCATGCCTTTGGGTAGAAAACGATAAACTGTGTCCACCCTGTGCTATGTAAATGCCTTTGGACAGAAAATGTCTTAATGCTCTGAAGAACAGAGTAACATACGAGATAATGCACTGTATCAACATGTTTTCTTGTTTTCAGCACTAAGGCACCTTAGAAAAAGGTCATTGCTTTAATTGGATCAGAGTATACTTCGATTTCATCATCTCTGTAAAGGCATGCATCTGGTCATATCTTCAGCACTGAGACAGGATATCTGCTTATGTCATTGTTGGCTTAAGTCCAAGAGATATGGGGTTGCTTGGCATTCACTGGGAGACTGGCAGATGACATATTCATAATGAATTTATTTAGTAGCCAATCAGAACAGATCTATGTCCAGTCATGACCCAGTAAACCCAAGTACAACATAATACTTGATAAATGAGCAAATGCAGTTGAAAAAAAAAACAGTTTGTATAGTACAATAATAAATGCATTATCAGTGTATACATATTTTAGAAGCTACAGCATCTGTATTTGAGAAGGCAGACAGAAGAGCGTACAGTACAGAGTCAACACCAGATGCTGGCTAGGAGAGAATGGGGGTACAACTTGTCTTTTTTACTGAAAATACTATTGGCACACACCACAAGCCATCTACATCATGATGCTTCTTTGTGGATTTTAGCCCATTCTTGTTGTTTTAAAAGCACATTGACCCTTTATGTGTAGGAGCCTGATTGGTCGCTCCAGGCTGGGAGAGGGATAAGCTAGGATGTTGCATTTTTGACTGTCTACTTACTTAAGAAAGGAATATTATATATATGCATATGAAGGAAGATGAGATGATTGCAGCTTTAAAAATTAATACAAAAAAAATCATACAATATATTACTAGAGTCTACATCATTCAGAGCTGGCTGGTTACAGGGTGTCCACACATGGATCTGAAGTGATAAATATTGGCAAGTTTAAAGCAAGTAAACCTACTTCTCTCACTTGAGTCCATAACCCTCAGCTTATTTGCTCAAGAATTCTAGACAAAGCTAAAATAATTGGGGGACAAAGGACCAAAATCAGGGATAATTTTTAAATATGACTGTAATTTAATGAAAAGGATAACAGAACAAGTTTTATGTTTACATGCATTTTCTGAAAAAGAATATGAATGTTTAATGTCTGGCATTACTGACTGACTGTAATCTTCAGTGATGTACCAGGAAGTCAAACACTTTATGAGGGACAGTGCGATATGAAGCAAAATCAGGGGCAATTATCAAAATTATGAACAATTGAGAGGTATGCTTGAAATAGAATTGCTTATGAATTACTTGTTAAATAACATTGTGCTGTATGAAGCATTTTATTGTAAAAGCTTAATTTTCTTCAAGCAGCATTTAAACAGTTCATCATTTCCTTCACTCATCTGAGGAGTAGAATGCAGATGCATCTGGGCAGCAGAAAGCAGCATCCAAAAAGACAAACAGTTTCTCTTGTAGGTAGGGAAGGGATCCTCAGGCTTGTCCCTCAAGTAATGGTTTAGACTTGTTTGAGAGAGAGAAGACAGAGGAGCTACAGGACACTTCAAAGAGGATCCCATGAGCCTAAGAGTATTGCCAAAAGAGGGACCATCTTGATGAAGCCACTGAGAAAAATGGCTTCATCATCTTTCTCTGCCTCTGATATTGTGGCAGAAGGTCTTCAGTCCTCCCAAAATCCCCATCCCACAGCAGTTAGAAGTGGAGGGATACAGTCTTCTGTCAGGAGCTGCAGCAGGGAACAACATACACCTGCAAGGAGTAGGGAGTGAGGAGTATCCAAGAGACAGGTGCTGGGGGCCACGTGCAGGGTCCTAGGCAGAAGAGAAAGCACATGATGAATGCAGTACCAGGTAATAAAGGGCCTGAGCAAAACCTGTGCTGTCATCAAACTATGTTCCGTAATGCTATACCTCTGCAGCCATGTTGACATATCCCACCATACAATAACAGCACGTTTATGATGGAAATATCTGTGTTCTTAATGGTCATAGAAGGACGCATGGAAGTCTCATCTCTGGTCAGCAGTCCTGCTTTGACTTTGGGAATATGTGATGAATGCAGTCCCTAGACGCAAGTTCAAACAACAAGCTCCTCCATGCAAGCAGATCAGTCCTGCTGCTGCTGCAGATTCTGAGGTGTGGAATGAGCAGCACTGGGTACCTCATAGCTCCTCCTAAAGTTAGTTTCCTAGGGATACTCCAAATCCTTTGAGTAGTCTAATTTATGAAATATAGTGGGGGAACAGTGAATTCTATAGTTCTTGAAGTACTGCAAAGACTGTTTTTATGCATCAAAAATTGCTAAGTCATGTTATAATGCACACCTAACATGGAATGAGTGACAAAGCTTGCCAATGATGAAGCATAATTTATTTTTGCCATGTAAAGACAAAGTGGTTTACTTATAATTTCACAGGCATTTCCTAAACTATTAAATTGTATCAGTACAATAAGTCAATTTCCTTATCCGCAGCTGAAACTAAAATACTGTGCTTTGGAAATGCAGTCTAGAAGAAATGCAGTCTAGAAGTATTTTCAGAAGCAGTAATGCAATGTGAATTATTGCCTTTAGGTTGTCTGTTTCTGAAAGCATTGTTTAGAATTGTAGCATAGGTTTATTCCTCAGTTAGCACTGCAGCTTATAACATGGTCTGCTTTCCCCACTGCTCTTATCCTTAATGTTAGCTCATTTCTTTGTCAGTTTCAGTATTTGTACAGTGCATGCACAGGAAAAGTCAACCCTTGGGACGGTGCTACAAGTTTACAGTATGTTTAAATATATAACTTTAGGACTTCTTCATATGGAGAGCTAGCAGTGAATCATAGTGTACATGAATCAGAAAGAAAGAGAGCTGCCCTAATGATACATCCTCTGCTCTGTACAGCTTGTTAGCAGAAGTACTCAGCAGTAGTATTCCACTTTGTTTTTAAGAAATTGTTAGCAAGGCTTCTGTGCAGTTTACATACATTAGAAACAATCACTACTATATAAAAAGATAGCTTTGCAAATAGGTGGATTGGACACTCTTTAATTGGCCATAGGTGTGAGTGTGCATGAGTGTGTATGGTATGGAAGAACAGCCACCTAGCGGTGTGACCCTTGGATCTAGATGATTATCACTGTTGAAGTGGCACCCCGACCCTATGTGCAAAAATGGGAAAAATGTGTTGTGGATGGATGGATACAGAACAGTATAGCTAAATATAATCACAGGACATTCTGAACATAATCATTCAGTCAAGCTATGTAAACAATTTTGCCTTCCACATTGAGTGACTTTATGGAAAACTGATCCACCCTTGGAGGTGCAGTGGTGTAGAGGTCTCTTTTGCTGCCCAACAGCACTTGGTCCTGCAGTTCTGTTCTCACTTGGCTGACCTCTTTTTATACTCTGCATGTCCTTTCTGTGTCCAGGTGTTTTTTTTTTCCTAGGTGTTCTGGTTTCCTCACACATTGCTGAGACATGCGATAGTTAAACTGGTAATCTTCTAAAGCACCTATAGGTGTCACTGAGTGCTTCCCCATGATAAAGTGACATTCTGAGCACCAGGACACACTGTGGCTTTACTGCAGCCCTGATTAGGATAAATCAGTTAAATTTAACATGAATGACTGAATTAATTAATGAGCCACCTTTGGGTATTCAAAATCATCCTTGATTCACCAAGGTTGGCCTGTACCTCTTGTTCCAGGGCTTCCTTATACTGGCTAAAGCCTTTGCTACCCCCATAAGACATTTTTAGACAGAGTCCAGCTAATAAACATCCCAGCTAACTAACATATCAAATCCAAAACAGGATCATGTTAAGATGTTGCTGCTCAAACCAGAAGTCTTCCCAACCTTGCAGGTCTGCAGTATTTCGAACATATCCATATCTGTATAATTACTGAAACTTGATTTAAATGTTAGGAAAGCACTCTCTCCATACCAGGGTTTTGCACCTACTATGCCTTCAGACCTGATGGCAACTGTGGTGGACTCTTTGTATTTGTTAGGGACCACATCACCTCTATACAGATTGTCAAGAGACCCACAAATGGAACTTATTGAACTCCATATCCCACTAAACAGGACCAACAGTCACATTATAGCCTGTTGTATGACACAGCCTGTCTCTACTGAAAATCATGTAAGCTTCCTAAATGTACTTGTTAAATTCTGTAGAACAAAAACACTTGGCTGAGAAAACCACTTTATAAAGCAAAGCTTTCGGGTAGAACCCTTCTTCAATACTAATACATGAACAACATACTATCACAGTTTAAATACAGGTTGACAGTCACATGACCAGTAGCCCAATAAAATCATGTGACAACACCAATATAATTACAAATGTGAAGACAAATGTGAAAACATAATCATATAACAAATAAAATTATCTTATACTAAAAGTATGTAAATACACATTCTATAAAACATTTAAAAGCATTAGAGAGTTTAAACATATATCATAGTTTAGTATGCTGTAGTTTAACCAGTATAGGTTTAAGGCTAACCATGCCGTTTAAACCTGGAGGGGAATCAGAGGCAAATCTCAAGATCCATTCATATTCCTTGATCTCCAGGTAATTATTACTGTCACCACCTCTAAGTGTGGGGTAAATAGCATCAATAACCCTAAACACAAATCTATGCTCACTACCGCAGGCAGATATATGTTTATACAAAGCATTTTTATCATAACATCTCCTAATTTCCGATTTATGTTCAGTAATACGCTCTCTTAATTTACGAGTGGCCTTCCCTACATAAAAAGAGGAACACGAAACACAGGTAGCTAGATAAACCACAAAAGATGAAACACAGGTTGCAGATACTTTAAATCTATAGATTTTACCACTAATAGGATGTTCAAATGTGTTACTATCATTATTAATGATATCAGCACAGCACGCACAATTAAAGCACTTAAAGGTACCAGGGTTAGCTGAGATAGACATAGGCAGAGGTTTACTAAAGTCCTTATAACATAACATACTTTTTAGGATCTTCATATTTCTATGTGCAAAAGATGGTTTGTCACCTAAGATGCCCTTTATTTCATCTGAAGCCATAAGGATAGCCCAATTTTTCTGTATAATTTGTTTAATATGGCTCGTCCTTACATTAAAGGAGGTAACATATTTATTATTATTTATTTTTTGCTCTTAAGTGGAAGAGCAGGGGTGTGAATCTAACTGTAATGAGTCGGCAATCTGCATACAACAGCAAAGTTTTTTTTTATCTTCAGTGGAAGACTGGGGGTGAGTTGGGGGGCATGGATGTAACTGTAACAAGCCAATTGCTACAATCGGCACATTACAGTAAAGTTCTTCTTTTTGTTTGTTTTGCTTTGCTCTTCACTTCAAGAGCTGAGAGGGTTTGGCACTGGTTTGTTGTTCCAGCACAGGACCCTGGTTGATCCAGCTATACTTCTGCCTCCAGCATTTGCTATCTACTTGAATAAGAATGATCTGCTTGGGGTATAAAAGTACCTTTGCAAAACCTCCTAGCAAAAATCCTCAACCTTCTGGACTTTTGTGCATACTTGGGAGCCATACATATGTCCTTCCAGTGTTGTTCTGTGTATTGCATTCCTTCCTCTCTTCTCAATTTTTTAATCACCTCTGATTGATTCTTATAGTTGTCATGCAGTATTTTGTATGGCCTACTAATTTTCCCTTTTTTAACAGCAATTTCTGATCTGAAATCAATTGAAAGCTCTACTGGAGCTGGCCTTACACATAGCACTCCCCTATCCCTTTCTCCTTCCCTGTACTGTGTTATCAATCCCTGGTAGAGAAACCAGTGTCTGTCCCGCAGTCCAAACTTCTGCATGGCCTCATCCCATTATATTACCTTTCCCCTTGTAAATTCCATCCCCGTCTTGCCTGTTTTCTGTTCCCCTACATGCAGTCATTTCTGTTGGTAAAATAGCCTTTCTCCATTGTTGGCTTTGTTACTAGAATGTTTTCTGCAACTTTATGAATATAGTCTTCTGTATGGTTGTTGTTATTCTCCTTAAAGGCCTGCATGTAAAATCCTACTCTTTTCTTACTTCTCAAATTCCCACCCCCATTTTATCATCACCCCTTTCCACTTTGATTTATAACCTTCTGTGTATGTTATGTATATACAGCAGTACTGATATTTAAGTAGAGTAGTCAAAGTCAAAGTAAACTTTATTGTCAATCAGATGTACCTAACTGTGCCAGCTGAACGAAATTTCATTGCTTGGTCCCGGTGCAAGATATAACATAATTAGAGGGAAGGTAAGAGAGATTCACATACAGTAATAATTAGGATGCTTGACAACACATAAATGATCAGATATTGGACAATAAGACATTAGATGATATACTAGTAGGTATTGCACAGACTAAGAATTCCTACTGTGATTTGCTTAGAATATTGCACATCCACATTAGTAGTGTGATAAACTCTGTTCATATTGCACATATATGGAGTGATGACTCCCTCTGGCTATTGCACTAATAGTAATAGAAGAGATCGGTTAACTGTTCCAGTTATTAGGCAATTGCCTAATATTTACTATAGACAGTATACCACAGCTTGTGGGATATTGAAGTACTGAGGCTATGAGAGGATTACCTCCCCTGCACCAATACTGATGCTATGAATGGTGTATCTAGTTTTGATACCATAGGTGGAGTAGCTCCTTTGTACTGGTATTGATTCTGTAAATGAAGTACCTCTTTTGCACCAGTATTGGTAGTATTGTAAGTGAAGTACCTCCCATGCACCAGTACTCATGCTGTGAATGAAGTACCTCCTCTGTGCTAGTACTGATACTATAAGTGGAGTACTTCCTCTGCACGAGTATTGGTACTGCAAGTGAACTACCTCCTCTGTACCTGTATTGATGTTATGAGTGGAGTGCCTCCTATACACCAGTATTGATACTGTAAGTAGAGTACCTTCTTTGTACCAGTATTGATGTTATGAGTGGAGTGCCTCCTATACACCAGTATTGATGCTGTTAAGTGGAGTACCTCCTCTGTACCAGTATTGATATTGTAAGCGAAGTAACTCTTCTTTTCCAGTTGTGGTGCTTGATTTCAGCCTTATGTAATTTAATGTTACTTAGCACTATATTATTGAAATTGTCCGTACTTATTTTGGGTAGCCTTTAGTTTAGTGCTTTCATTCTGAGGACTTTGTCTTAGTGTTTGTTTGTCATAACTTTGTTGAATTCCTATAGTTAGATGTCAGTGTTCATGCTGAGTGGTGTCCATTGAAGTAGCGTATTTTACCCTGAAGTAATATCTGTGTAAGACCTGCTGATAGGTCTTCCCTTAGAAGATGAAATGCTTGCTTGCTTGCTTGCTTGCTCTGTCTCTCCTCTTCTTAGCTTTTGTTGACTGTATATAATGAACCATTGATGATAACACATTAAAGTATAATGTTCAGTCTGCAATGATGACCTTAAAGAGTTGCATGCTTTGATCATGGAAGGTATGTATAGTCTTTCATTGCATGTAATGACCTCCTGGCCCATCTGATGTGCCCATTTATCTACCAGTTGAGATTGTATGGTTGTAGAGCTCTGGTAAGCCTAATGCTGAATAATACAGAAACACTGGAGATCATAGAAGGACAGGGAGGTTAAACTGTTAATGAAGGGGCTGAGGAAGGCTGGAAGATGGTGGGGGGTTATATAGGAGGGCATAAAAGGGAGATTGGACTGGTTAGTGATATAGGGATTTAGTTGTGGGGGTAAAAATACTGCAAACTTCAGAAATCATCACTTGGAATTTGATATGGCAAACACAATCTTATGATTTCATCAGTCTTTAATACTTTTATTTCATAGTGCATTATTTAATCATATGTTCCAGTCTTTTTGTAAATATGTCTGCCACTTTTAATTCAGATTCAGGTCAAAATGCATCTTCGTCCACAACTATAGATTTCAGTCTCATTTTGCAAAATTGTATCTAGACCTATCGTAAATGTTTGTTTCTGTGTTTTTCAAGTATGAGTATATAAAAATACTGTGGTGTAAATGTTTTGAGGTGAAGCTGCTGAAAGCTGCTACAGTTGTACATTCTTTAATTAGGTGAGTGTGCCCTAGTAATATTGACAGTTTACAATGGTTCTCCCAAAACATACAATATGGCCGTTTCTTCAAAACTCTTCATGATTCAGATAGTTGCCATCTGTCAAATCTCTACCAAACCGCATTGCTTGTGTTCCACCACAGGCTTTTGCTTTGTTGAATCACTCTTTTCCACACATGTAAATATTTTTGCTCATGCAATAGGATGTCAGCTTTTCAGTGGAAGATTTGGAAGAAGCTGGAATTATTTTACTGTATTTGGTTTACCAGTTTTGCCAAATGACATCGCCAGCTTCTGAAATTTCTGTCCCAGATTAAACCAACATTTCTTTGTAATTGCCAATTGATTTCAGAAATAGTTGAAATTGCATTTTTTTCTTGCACAGAATTAAATTTATCCTGTTATTTTACAACGTTACATTCCTAATAGACCTCATATTTTTTTTTCTGTTTGGGTTTATGTTGCTCTTTTATGCATGGCTGCACTGAAGCTTTAAAATAGCTGCCTCTGACTATTCTACCCACTCAAGTCCATCCAAAACCGCCCATTCTAAAATGTCTTTATAATCTTCCTTTCTTTTATTGCCCCCCAGGCCAGTAATCCTGTACTTTGTAAAGCAGATGGACATTAGTTAGACACCAAGAGATAAGAAGCACCAGAAGTAGCCAGGTTTGATTGAGGCATGCAGTGTCTGCATTGTGACTCAAATGCCACTCTTCCAATTCTGCTGTTTTTGTATTTGTATATATATATATATATATATATATATATATATATATATATATATATATATATATGTCACATGTTTAGGTTACACAGAATTAGCCTTTTAATAAGACAGCTCCGGCCGTCCAAGCTTCCTGATCCTCTCCATGGAGATTTGCTACAGGCCATCACAGCACTGATATTGTCAAGGCTAGGCAAAACCATTAGGGAAAAGAATGCTTTCTAAATACACTTGGCCAAATATGGAGAAAGGATTGCTTCACTGGCATACTAGAGCTGTTTGTTTTCTTTTCTCCAGTAATGTGGTGACTTCATGTTAATTATTTGAGTGCGCCCTTATATGGCAGGAGCTAGTTATTTTATCACTTTGTAAAAGGAAAGTATGATTAGTTATGACTTAAGTAGCATTTTAGTGAAGAACATTATGTCTGGTTATTGATAGTTAGAAACGACTAAATTGAAGGACTGTTGGTTCACTGAACTGCCATACATCCTTCTGGAATAAAATGACATTGAGCAGATGAGGTATTTAGTAGTTTCACCTCTGACCTGTCCTACTGGATCTGCAGCGCTGACACCTTAGTGACTGTAACATGACTGCTGTATAGAAAAGATTGCTGACTGGATGCCACTTTAGTCACCTGTGATGCCACAATCAGAGAGATCTTAAAGTTATTAAAGTGATATTGGGTACATAGGGACAGATACTTCACTTGCCATGACAAGCTGTTTCTGAGAAGTGGAATGTTACTTTCACGCACACAAAAATGTATTGCAAACCAACAGCCAGTTGAAGAAAAAATACACTAATTCACTTGTGGCAGTTGTGTGAATTTTGGGTTCCCTTTTTCCGTAGCTGTCCATGTTTCTAGACATTTAAAATACCTTTTTAGTGACAAACAAACTGATCTCAGTTAAACTAAATAAAAAGTTACATAATCCTTTCCTTGTACAGCTAAGATGTTCACATTTAAAGCTGTTCTGACGCAAAATTTTGCCATGCATTAGAGGAAGGTACACTTTATATAGGAACAAGTTTTGTAGTTTGTTGAAATGTTTGGTAAATGATGGCTGCTGACTTGGGTGTGTAGGGTAACTGTATTTTAGAATTTCTACTGCAGAGCTACAAAGCAAAAACAATCTCCTACAGAAGCCCAAGAGACAAATCCAGTAAGGAAATTGAATGTTATAATGAAGGCACAGGTTTCTTCATTGTATGTTCTTAGAAAAAAATTCCATTAAAAGCTTGTTTGTGGCAATTAAATAGTGCATTTAATTTAACCTTTCAAGCACCTTGCCATTGCGTTAGTAATGCATTCCTTCTAAACCAGTTTCAAATGTGAGACAGGATCATTTGTCAGTATGCCAACATTGTGCCATTGTAGAGAAAAATAATTATTTTCCTGCATATAGCAACTCCTGCTAGCTTAGATTACATTCAGTGGAATTCAGACAGGGCAACTTGTTCTTCCTTGTCTTAAAGAACACACCCATTTTTATGTTTGTATTTAAGTAATGCATTGCTGGCATACACAATTACTGTCCATGTTTCTAAAAAAGTTCAGTAATATATTGCTATATTTCATTTGGCTAAAGACTTGACAGCAAAACATTTCTACAGTACGGCTGAAAAGGAAGTTTTTGTCCTCTAATAATTTGTTCATAAGAAGACAAACTGAGCCTTCAGATTAGGTTTCATCTTGTAGCATGTTTATTTATTTATTTATTTAAATATGTTGGCCGGGAGTGTCCGACTGGATGTAGGTCCATTTTCAGTGGAGGCCTGGGGAGAAAAGCTCCACAGTAAAATAAACAGACAGTAGTTACATTGGATTACATAGCGATTAACAATTTAACATAGCAATTACTTACAACATATTTACAGATGAAGAACATAGTACATCAGTAGACAACTAGAATCTTTATCTGTGAAGTACATAACAGACATTAACAAATGTTACAATGAGAAGTTCCTGCTGTATAATAAGTACTAGGCTTATGAGCATCTGAGCTTGCTATAATCAAGGTAGTTAGTGGAGTGGAAAGAAAGGTAGTGGCTGGATGGGGTGGATGATATTAGAGTGGGAGTTGCAAGGGCATAGCCAGCATGTTTTTAGGTGTGTTTTAGTAAAGTTTTGAAGTGGGTGCATGATGGTACAGAGGTAATTGTGGGTGGGAGTGAGTTCCATAATTTGGCTATGGCGCAAGAGAATAGTGCTACACCAGCAGAGTTATTGGCTTTAGTGATCTGCACGTGATTTTTGTTGCTGGATCTTAGTGGTCTGGTGGTGCGATAGGGTTGAAGTAGATTCTGGAGGGATAGGACATTTAATGGATGGTTTGCTAGTTTGTGGGCGAGTGAGAGTTGATACCACTGAAGGAGGTGAGGGAGTTCAAGCTAGCCCAGTTCAGTAAGTGAGAGACAGTGGTGACTATGGTAGGATGCCCCTGTGGCAAATTTGGCGATTTTGTTGTAGCAGGTCTCTAGCTTGTTTAGATCACATTGCCTTAGGTTGGTATATATTGGGGAGGCATAAAGTAAGGTGGAGATAAGGTGGGAATTTGCTATTGAAATCTTTGCTGCTTTGGTGAGAAATTGCTTATTTCTGTATAACGCTCCTAGTTTATTGTGGACTTTTTTTAATGTCATGGATATGTGAATGTCAAATTTTAGTTTATTGTCTATTTCCACTCCTAGCAATTTGGTGTGTTCATGTGGGTGGGAGTAGAGAGATGTTCAGGCATTTAGTGCAGAGGTTCAGGCATTTAGTGCAGAGAATTAAGGCTGTGAGATTAATGAACAGTTTCCTGTACTCAAGGGTACAGGGTTTGATTTCTTCCACCTCCATTTGCCTACTATGTGACACTGAGTCACTTGAACAGACATTGCTCCTGGGTCAAACCTGAAAAGGAACACTTGTATCCAATGGGCTTGTCTGCTTAGCTTAAGAAATATATGAAACTAAAAGTCACCGTAGTTAGCCTTTACATGAACAAAATAGGCAGTCTTGCCCAGCTTTGTGGCATAGCTGGAATAAAGCCTGCTTATGACTGATAACATGAGTACTGTTAGCACCTAGAGTGCTGCAATAGCCAGGCAAGTAGGTGGGAAGGAGCGGCAATGCCATCTCACCCATTTTGAGAGAAGGGTGCTGTGATTCCCGGTCAGCCTGAGATCCAATGCAAGTGTAAACCTACTACAGCAAAACAAATGTGCTTAAGTTCCATAGAAAGAGGCTTACCGTTTAGCAGGCACAGGCTGGTTGACTACAAGTTTAGAAAACCCAACATAGTACACCTGATGCTGTTGCAGGGGCTACATTTTCAGGAAAACAAAGTAAAGTGTTTTCTATGAGCCCCTTGCAAACCCCATACTGGGGGTTTTAGGATGTACACAAAAATGTCATAGTCACATTTGAAAAACAAGTATTCATGTTTTGCTCATTTTTATTCATTTTCTGGTGTGTACTCACTGCTTTTTGAATGGCTGTACTGTTGAGAATTAAGTTTTACCTGTTATTAAGATGCCTTTGATTAAAAACAAAAAGAAGAAAAAAAAACAAGTATTTGAAAACAGTCATATGAATTTTGATTCTGTAGATGCTTGCATGTGCTTGTTTCAGTAAAACAAAATTATTAATTTTACTAAAAAACCTCAAGAGTTAGAATACCTGCGTAGCAGGGAAATACAGGTGCACCTCCCGGGAAGTGTAGATGGAAGGTATGTCTCTCTGCAGAGGCATATTCAAGTAACAGTTGTGCACTTTTTAGTTATGTGACAATGTGACTTGCTAATTTAATTATTCTGTGAATAGCAGAAATATTGTCCCATACTCAGAGTGATGCCCTTTGTCCTGTACTAAATACACTAACAAATTAAAGAAAAGGGTATTTCTGAGTTAAGAGACAAAACATTATTTTACATGCTTGGAAGCATGTGAAGAACTGATTGCTTAAATACCATTACTGAATCCATGTTACTCAACGTGTTAAGGTAAGAATTAATTATAACTATCCATGTAAGCTTTGTATGATAGTGTGGAAAATTATGAGCAGTCACTTGCCAGTTAACCTTGTAAGAATTATATTTAAAAACAGAGGCAGCCAGTTGGTAGGCAGCGCAGCACATGGGAAGGGGGAGGGGTGGTCGGCTTTGTCCCATACTGCTGAAAGCAATGTAAACATGGACAGTATCCAGAAATGGAGAAGGAGATCTTGGGTGGTTTGAAGCCCAGAGACAAAATGGATATGGTGAACAGACACTATAAGTTTGAGACAGAGAGAAAAAAATTGCAAAAAAATTCACAATATGAACATAAACTTTTGGATTTTTCAAAAGTGTTATATTGATCAAAGAAAGGATGTGGACTTGCCATTCAAGACAAAGATGAGAAACCTGTGGACACTATGGATGGCGGAGCAATGGGATGAGATTCCTGCAGAAATGGTACAAAAAGTCATTTGAAATGCAGCATCAGCAACAAATTAGATGGCAATGATGCAGAACCAGAGGATGCAGGATGAGGTACTGTGGGATGATGACAATGTTCAGTACACAGAGAGAAGAGGAATGGACTGTTTGTAAATTATAAACAGAAATGTGATAGTTTTTGTGAATAAATAAAACACAACAAAAGAATTTTTTCTTTTTATTTATCAAAAATGTATAATTTTTTTTAAATATTTAGAAATAATATGTAATCTCAAAGTTGATATTTTATTCATAACTAATGTGTACCTATTCTGGCAAATGCAAGATTAAATCTTGCATACAGTAAGAATATATGTGGTGTTACGCTACAGTTGAGTACACCTGTATGTGTTCCACTTATTTCTCTTGAAATACACATTTGTGATACCAGAAAGCATGAACTTATTTCATTTGTTCTTCTGTCCGTTAACTATATGTGATATTTTGAGGTATGTGTTCTTTCATGTTTTTCATATTACCCATTACAGATTAATTCAAAAGGCAGTTGCCTTGAATTAAAGTTTGATATAACAGTTCCAGAATGCAACTGTTCTGTGATCAGAAGAGCATGCCTTGGTGACAAATGTCCTTGTCATTGTGTTTCAAATGAAAACAACTGCAACATGATATTGTAAGGGCTGTCCAACTCCTTTGTGCCACTCGTTCAGAGACCTTAAGTTCCACTCCTTCTCAGCTGTCTGCTTTGTAAGGAATAGCCGTCTCCGTTCTTCAAAGGCTATTATTTGTTTTTATAAAAATATATTGCACCCTCTAAAAATAGATGCCATAGACTTTGCATCATGAAGAATTAACATTCTTTAATCATAGTCATAAATCAGCATACTTGTCAAACAGTTTTCTAAGCTTGTAAGAATATGTCACCCTCTCTGAGGAATGTTTCCCACATTTTCCCTTATTTTGAGTGCATGTATATGGCCTTTATTTCAGGAGTAAATGTTTTTGATGTACAAGCAAAGATTTTTATATTCAGAGTCAAGCCCATCTACAGACTGTTTTAAATTGACCACAATGTGTCTGAGAGTCTACATTAAAGCACACTGTCCACTGTGGATGGAATACATAAATGTAAATGTGGTGCCATACGGATGCAATGTTTTGTGACTGTATACCCTCAGCTCTCTTACAGCTTAATAAATGTACAAAAGTTTTCCATTTGGACAATACTAGTATAAATATTTTGCACTCTGAGTAGCTGAACCTCTGTTATGCTCTTTTCTTTACTGATGCATATTATCAGCAAATAAAATAAAATAAAATAAATTAGTACTTCTGGTAGAATGCTGTGTTATGTCTAGTATAACTAAAATATGTATGTGTACTGAATGTCCATCTAGTACAGCACCCGGTACTGTGGTGCTAACCACAACAGAAATCCATACACATGTGTAGAATGAACACTCCTATGTCTGTACAGCATGGGGGAGGGTTGCGCTGTCTACCTGTGCAGTCACTAATGACAGGACTCCACAAACACAGCAAAATAAGTAAACCTATACAGGATGGGGCAACAAGAAATAAAGCTGGGGCCTAATTGCTCAGCCTCTGATGTGAATTAATGAAGAGTTTATCATTCTTAATACGTGGATGTTGTTTTCTCCTTGTGCACAGCAGACTGCATCTATTAATTCTCCCCTGGTCACTAAATGGCCTGCATTCATATCCGGGTGTCAGTCAGTGCACATCTGACATCCCCTGTGGACTTCATGACATGTGGGATATTCTAACAGCCCCTGTGGACTTCATGACACGTAGCATATTCTAACAGACCCTGTGGACTTCATGACACAAGGCATACTCTAAGCCTCCTTGGACTTCATGACTCATGGTACACTCTAACAGCCCCTGTGGACTTCATGATCCATGACATACTCTAACAGCCTCTGTAGACTTCATGACATGTGGCATACTTTCACCAATCCAATACCAAGGTGTAAATGAATGCAGTTGTACAAACTGTAACTTCCACCCAGTGCCTAGGAGACCTATGTGTTGACAAGTTGTTGTTGTTGTGTCTTTCGGCTTTTCCCGGTTAGGGGTCGCCACAGTGGAACTCCGGTCCGCTAATGATTGACAGTAGATTTTTACATGCCGAGTTGCTGGCCCTGACACACAACCTTCAACGAAGGTACGCCCATTCACGCATGTCTGCACACAGAAGACGCTCTAGCTGAGAATCGAACAGGACAACGTCTTACTGTGAGATGACAAAATGTGTTGACAAGTAACACATCATTCCACATGTTGGGCTTGCCAGATGGAGTCAGTTTGCAGTGTCGATGCCATCTGCATTTATTTGTTTAAGTTATTTATTTATTTATTTATTTATTTTTAATCAGTTAAGTGGTCTGGTACAAGATTCTTCTCAGCTACAACACAGGCCACAAGGCAAGCAGGACAGTTACATAAATGTACAATAATTATCTGTACAGACGGTTCCCATTCAGAAGCCTGAAACATCAAAACTCAAAATTCTGAAATCATAAATTATGCTAATATGTGACTATAAAAGACACTAATATCTACCAACTGACTGACCCCCCTAACCTAAAGGTCCGTCCGTCATACTACACACTCACCCCCCCACTGACTAACCTAACCTAACTCACTTAAACCCACCCCCTTGTCATACACTATGCATACATGCAACCTAATGCCTACCTAACCTAACCTTAAACCCCCTAAAAAAAAAAAATCCCCCCTTACACAATTGGCCCTAACACGACATCAGTATGTCTATTTTGTGTTTTTCAGGATTTTTGAGTTTCATTTTTTTGGTCTTATTTTCTTTTTTTGGTTTCAGGATTTTGATTTTCAGGCTTATGATGTTTCAGGCTTCTGAATGGGAACCGTACAGACATTTAAAAAAGAAGCAAGTTTTAGCATGCAAACATAATCATAACATAATAACTGAAACTGAATATACAGCTTCAGAACTTAGCAGTTTAGAGATTTTGTAGGCTACTTTTAGTTGTTGTAGGACTTTTGAAGAAGTGTCACAGACATAATCCTGAAAGATAAGAATGCTATCTTACAACAGACCTAAATATTTTGAAGGGCTAAAGGTAGGGTAACAACTAGTGGATCTGTAACTGAAAGGAAAGGACACTTGGGTGACCTTTTTGTTGACCCAAAAAGTATGATTGTGGATTTAGTAGTACTGATGCATAAATTATTCTTGGTTATCCAGTTCTAAATTAAGGAAAAATCTTTTTGTAACAGTGTAAAGATTTATTGTACAATTATATGGGTGACAGTGACAATTATACCATTTGCATTCATTGTAACGTTTAAATGAGCTAAGTCCCAAAGAAGACTGTTAATGCAGAGGGAGGAAAGTAGTAGAACTGAATCTGATGTGACCCAATTAGAGGTAGTCCCTTTAGAGGAGTAAGAGTTCTGGCCCCGAATGGTAAAGGTTCTTTTAGCTAAGTAATGTTGGAACCAGGTTGATACTTCTTCAGAGAACCAGTACTCACTGAGTTTGTTTAATAAGCAGCTGTGGTTGGCAATCTCAAAGGCTGTTTTGAGATCAAGAAAGCTAGTTTCAGTTAGGATATCCTTTTTCACATTACACTAAATTTGTGAAGGCAGGGAAAGAACTGTAGTATGGGAACTATATTGTGGGTGGAAATCATGCTGATTTTCAGATAACATGTCATAACTGTGAGTATATGCCAACATTTGCTCATATATAAGGTTTTCAAGTATTTTAGTGAGGGACAGTTTGGCAGTGAGTCTGTAATTTAATGGGGAGTGGAACCTTGAGAAGGGGATTTGCATGCTTTAAGGTAGGTGGAATTGACCCCCTGGTAAAGAAGGGATAAAAAATATGTATGATTGTTGTAGAAACATAGGCGGAATTTGAGGAAATGTTTTAGGATGCAGATAATGGATCCTGGGGTTAAATTTGAAGTTGATTGAGACAAATAGTGGCTCACTCACTTTATGAGAGAATGTTGTAAAGTGGAAGGTAGATAGGAGGGAATTTTATGTAAAGTGCCCAGTGGGGATATTGAACCAGTACCAGTAAAACAGGTTTCAGTGGTTGGGGGGGGGGTGGAACATTTAGTGTGTATGCAGTCTGCTATTATGGGGGTTAAGGGATAGAAGCACTGTGATTTTTTTTTTGAGTGAACTGATTCCAGAATTGTTTGGATTCCTGAGCTGGGTAATTTAGAGTTTTCAAAACTGCCGTGCCTTTGTTTCATTTGTTTGGATTACAGTGCTTTGTCTTTAATCATGATAGCATTTGTACTCTGCACTGTTAAGATCATCTTTCTTCCATTCTTTACAAAACCTGTTTGTATTCCTAATGGAAGTCCTTAAGTTAGCAGTTATCCCAGGGACATTGGTTGATTTAAATGTGTTATTAGTTTTATATTAAAAGTTTATTATGGATAACAATCAGAATAGTGCAAAATGAGAAAGGGGTCAATCTAGGAGAGGTGCATTGATTAACCTCTGACCAGTCAGTGGCCGTTTGTTCAGGCTCAAGTAAAGTTTCAGAATTAGTTGGCTAGGAATAAGAAATGGTATGAGTAGAGGAGGTAGCCTGAGTGCTGAAAGATCAATGGGTAAAATAGGGCAACAGTCAAAAGATCACTGGGCAGAGTATAGAGATTAGAACGTTTATTAGGAATGCTTGTTCAAAGGTTCATAAGTTCTCTTGTTTACCATTGAAGTGAGACTGAAGTAGTTGAATAATGAAGTTAAGATGAGTCTTAAGAGTAGAATTCCAGATAAGGTTAATATCTCCACAAATCATTAGTTTGTAATCTTTGGAAATAGAACACATTTGGTTTAGAAAAGACTCCATAATGGAGAAAGTGGAAGGAGGTGGTATGTGAGTGCATGTGTGTGTGTGTGTGTGTGTGTGTGTGTGTGTGTGTGTGTGTGTGTGTGTGTGTGTGTACTGTAGGAATAAAAAAGTTTTGTGTGTCTACCTTGGAGAAACTGAAGTAATGTCCATTTAGGGCTGCTGTCACTGTAGTTGCTTTTAGCCAGACGACAGGGAGAAAGATTAATTTTTTTTTACCACAGTTAACACTCCTCCCCTTGCTTTCAGCCTAGTCTGTTGTCAGTAAAA